>NC_083438.1:15830667-16176697 GCF_020745735.1 Hemiscyllium ocellatum
TTTCTCCCTCTCTCTCTCTCTCTCTCTAACCCCCCCCCTCCCCGTCTCTCTCTACCCGTCCCTTTCTCTCCCCCCCCGTCTCTCTGACTCTCTCTCTGTCCCTGTCCCCCTCTGTCCCTCTCTCATCCCCACTCTCTGTCTCTCTCCCTGTCCCCCTCTCCCTGTCTCTGTCTCTGTCTCTCCCTGTTCGCCCCCCCTCTCTCTCTCTCTCTCTCTCTCTCTCTCTCTCTCCCCCTGTCCCCCTCCCCCTGTCCCCCCGGTGGGTCAGTAACAGTGAGTACATTCCCTGTCAGTTTGGGTTGTGTGTTTAATGCTGTTCCCTGACGAACAAACTGCTGTCTCCCCTCAGGTCGCCTCATCTTTGATAATCTGAAGAAGTCAATTGCATACACACTGACCAGCAACATCCCCGAGATCACCCCCTTCCTGCTATTTATCATGGCCAACATCCCCCTGCCCCTGGGAACTATCACCATCCTCTGCATCGATCTGGGAACTGACATGGTGAGTGACCACTGAGGGAGCGCCGCACTGTGGGAGGGTCAGTGCTGAGGGAGCGCCGCACTGTCGGAGGGTCAGTGCTGAGGGAGCGCCGCACTGTGGGAGGGTCAGTGCTGAGGGAGTGGGCACTGTCGGAGGGTCAGTGCTGAGGGAGGGCCGCACTGTCGGAGGGTCAGTGCTGAGGGAGTGGGCACTGTCGGAGGGTCAGTGCTGAGGGATTGGGCACTGTCAGAGGGTCAGTGCTGAGGGAGTGCCGCACTGTCGGAGGGTCAGTGCTGAGGGAGTGCCGCACTGTCGGAGGGTCAGTGCTGAGGGAGTGCCGCACTGTCGGAGGGTCAGTGCTGAGGGTGTGGGCACTGTCGGAGGGTCAGTGCTGAGGGAGTGGGCACTGTCGGAGGGTCAGTGCTGAGGGAGTGGGCTCTGTTGGAGGGTCAGTGCTGAGGGAGTGGGCACTGTGGGAGGGTCAGTGCTGAGGGAGTGCCGCACTGTGGGAGGGTCAGTGCTGAGGGAGTGGGCACTGTGGGAGGGTCAGTGCTGAGGGAGTGCCGCACTGTGGGAGGGTCAGTGCTGAGGGAGTGCCGCACTATGGGAGGGTCAGTGCTGAGGGAGTGGGCACTGTCGGAGGGTCAGTGCTGAGGGAGTGGGCACTGTCGGAGGGTCAGTGCTGAGGGTGTGCTGTAAAGTGTGCAGGGCCCTGGGTGTGTAAGTGTTAGGGAAGAGTTCACTCACAACCATCTTCCCATTGGAGACGGATTCAGGTGGGCCTTGTGACGCTGAGGTCATGGGCCACGTGGTGGGAGTTGGGATTGGAACAGGTCGTGTATTATGAGATTGACCACGATGGGCCGAAGGGCTTTTCTCTCTGATGTCAGTCTCTCGGCCTTCCTGTTGCTGGGCAGATGTTGGTCAGAGCCATCAAATTAGCATTCGGTCTGGGCCAATCACTGATGGCCCTGGCTGGCCATGTGACTTGTCTTTCAGGTTCCAGCTATCTCATTGGCTTATGAAGCAGCAGAGAGTGACATCATGAAACGTCAACCCCGAAATCCCCGAATGGACAAATTGGTCAATGAGAGGCTAATCAGCATCGCCTACGGGCAGATCGGTGAGTGGGCAGGGCTGGCGAGGGGCCGGGGGCGGGGCTGGCGAGGGCCCGGGGGCGGGGCTGGCGAGGGCCCGGAGGCAGGGCTGGCGAGGGGCCGGGGGTGGGGCTGGCGAGGGGCCGGGGGCGGGGCTGGCGAGGGGCCGGAGGCGGGGCTGGCGAGGGGCCGGGGGTGGGGAGATAGTAATCAACTGACCGGGCAGAGAGTAACCGTGGGTATGGTGTGGGGACGGAGAGTGACCCAGGGGTAGGGTGTGGGGACGGAGAGTGACCCAGGGGTAGGGTGTGGGGACGGAGAGTGACCCAGGGGTAGGGTGTGGGGACGGAGAGTGACCCAGGGGTAGGATGTGGGGGCGGAGAGTGACCCTGGGGTAGGATGTGGGGGCAGAGAGTGACCCTGGGACAGGGTGTGGGGACAGAGAGTGACCCTGGGACAGGGTGTGGGGACAGAGAGTGACCCTGGGACGGGGTGTGGGGACAGAGAGTGACCCTGGGACAGGGTGTGGGGACAGAGAGTGACCCTGGGACGGGGTGTGGGGACAGAGAGTGACCCTGGGACAGGGTGTGGGGACAGAGAGTGACCCTGGGACGGGGTGTGGGGACGGAGAGTGACCCTGGGACTGGGTGTGGGGACGGAGAGTGACCCTGGGACAGGGTGTGGGGACGGAGAGTGACCCTGGGACTGGGTGTGGGGACGGAGAGTGACCCTGGGACAGGGTGTGGGGACGGAGAGTGACCCTGGGACTGGGTGTGGGGACGGAGAGTGACCCTGGGACAGGGTGTGGGGACGGAGAGTGACCCTGGGACGGGGTGTGGGGATGGAGAGTGACCCTGGGGTAGGGTGTGGGGACAGAGAGTGACCCTGGGGCAGGGTGTGGGGACAGAGAGTGACCCTGGGGCAGGGTGTGGGGACAGAGAGTGACCCTGGGGCAGGGTGTGGGGACGGAGAGTGACCCTGGGGCAGGGTGTGGGGACAGAGAGTGACCCTGGGACGGGGTGTGGGGATGGAGAGTGACCCTGGGGTAGGGTTTGGGTATGAACAGGTCTCTCTCGGTGTGAGGGAACAGGGTTGTGGAGGGAGGCAGTAGTTTGGAGCGAGGGAACGTGTGAACAGAGGAGAGAGTGAAACAGAGTGTGCTGGAAGTGGGGGTTAGTTTGGGGACGGAGGGAGGGAAGGTGACAGTATCAAAGCCGAGAGCAAAGGGACGGGAGAGGAAGGACGTGAGAGAGATGGGTTGGAGGAAGGGATCGTGGGAGTGATGGAGAGAGGGAGATGGAGGACAGAGAGTGTGAATGAGTAAGGAATGCAAGGAGGGATGGAGCACCAGGAAGAGTGTGAAGATAATTCCCGTGTGCCTACCTGTCTCTGTTTCAGGGATGATCCAGGCGCTAGGAGGATTCTTTTCCTACTTTGTGATCCTGGCGGAGAATGGCTTCCTGCCGAAGGAGCTAGTGGGGATCCGGCTGCACTGGGATGACAGGACCATCAATGACCTGGAGGACAGCTACGGGCAGCAATGGGTAAGGGGCAGAGATTCTCCACACCGTCACTCCCCCACTCCCTCACTCCATCACCCCGTCAGGACAGGACCAACAATGACCTGGAGGACAGCTACAGGCAGCAGGGGGTAAGGGCCAGAGACTCTCTACACTGCCACTCCCACACTGCCTCGCAATCCCACTCCCCCATTCCCACACTCACTCCCTCACTCACACTTCCTCCCTCACTCACGCACTCCCCACTCCCTCACTACCCCAATCCCTCAATACTCCACTGCTCGACCCTCACTCACGCACACCAATCAGGCTAGAGGGGGCGTTACTCTGTGTCTAACCCTGTGCTGTCCCTGTCTCTGGGAGTGTTTGATTGGGGACAATGTCGAGGGAGCTTTACTCTGTGTCTAACCCCGTGCTGTCCCTGTCCCTGTCCCTGTCCCTGGTGTACCCCACACTGAGTCAGTTAGTCCCTGGTGCTCCCAGCTCCCTGTGTTGTATCTCAGGGCGTGTGCTCCTGAGTTGTTGCTGTCGGTAACTCTCCTGCTCTCCCCTGACAGACCTACGAACAGCGGAAAATTGTGGAGTTCACGTGTCACACAGCGTTCTTTGTCAGCATCGTGGTGGTGCAGTGGGCTGACCTGGTCATCTGTAAGACCAGGAGGAACTCCATCTTCCAACAGGGAATGAAGTAAGTTCACAATTACTGAGGGAGGGCCGCACTGTCGGAGGGTCAGTGCTGAGGGAGGGCCGCACTGTCCTGAGCACTGTGGGTAATTTCCCATGGCCAATCCACCCTAACCTGCACATCCCTGAGCACTGTGGGTAATTTCCCATGGCCAATCCACCGTATCCTGCGCATCTTTGAAATGTGAGAGGAAATAGGAGCACCGAGAGGCGAGCCACGCAGACACGGGGAGAATGTGCAAACCCCACCCAGTCAGTCACCAGTGGCTGGCATCGAAGCTGGGTCCCTGGCGCTGTGAGGCAGCCACGCTAACCACTGAGCCATGGATTGAGGTGAAGGACAGGAGGTTTCGAGGCGATGTGAGGTGGGGGGTGGGGAGTCTGGAACCGACTGCCTCGAAGGGTGGGAGAGACAGAAACTCTGGCGACATTGAAGGAGGGTTTCGAAGTGCGATTGTGGAGCTGCGGCTGTCGGCCGAGAGCCAGGGAACATGGTTCGGGGAACGCTGAGGGAATTGGCATTGACTGCATGGCACCAGCCGCGATGGGGCGAGGTCGGGAGAGAGCTGGGCAGCACAGGGATGGCACACCTAGTTTCCCATCCTGCTCACATGGATATCCCATCATCTTGCAGGAATAAGATCCTGATTTTCGGACTGTTTGAGGAGACGGCACTGGCTGCGTTACTCTCGTACTGTCCTGGGATGGATGTTGCCCTCAGGATGTATCCCTTGAAGTAAGTCTTGGAATTCAATCTCTCCTGACCAACCCTCTGAGCTCAAGGAGGGGATCAGCTGGGGCCCACTCTAATACTGTCAGGATTCACTCGCACTCCAACTCACACTCGGAGGGTCAGTGCTGAGGGAGTGCCGCACTGTGGGAGGGTCAGTGCTGAGGGAGTGCCGCACTGCGGGAGGGTCAGTGCTGAGGGAGTGGGCACTTTGGGAGGGTCAGTGCTGAGGGAGTGGGCACTGTGGGAGGGTCAGTGCTGAGGGAGTGGGCACTGTGGGAGGGTCAGTGCTGAGGGAGTGCCGCACTGCGGGAAGGTCAGTGCTGAGGGAGTGGGCACTGTGGGAGGGTCAGTGCTGAGGGAGTGGGCACTGTGGGAGAGTCAGTGCTGAGGGAGTGGGCCCTGTGGGTGGGTCAGTGCAGAGGGAGTGGGCACTGTGGGTGGGTCAGTGCTGAGGGAGTGGGCACTGTGGGAGAGTCAGTGCTGAGGGAGTGGGCACTGTGGGAGGGTCAGTGCTGAGGGAGTGCCGCGCTGTGGGAGGGTGAGTGGGTGGGGGAGTGGGCAGTGGGTGGGGGTGCTGGGTCCTGTGTGAGTGACTGGTTGATGTGATATTCTCTCCATCCCCCTCCAGGCCAAACTGGTGGTTCTGTGCCTTCCCCTACAGTTTCCTGATCTTTGTCTATGATGAAATTCGCAAACTCATCCTTCGCAGAAACCCAGGAGGTACATCACAGTCTCTGTGTGTCTGTGTGTCTGTGTGTCTGTGTGGGGGTGTGGGCATGTCTGTGGGTGTCTCTGTGTGTGTGTGTATCTGTGTGTCTGAGTGTGTGTGTGAGAGAGACTCTGTCCCCGGGGGTGTGTGTGTGTGTCTGTCTGTCTGTCGGTGTCTCTGTGTGTCTTTGTCTGTGTGTGTGTGAGAGAGATCTGTACCCATGTGTGTGTGTGTTTCTGTGTGTGTGTGGGGGTGGGGGTGTATGGAGGGGTGTGTGTGTGTGTTGGTGTGTGTGTTTCTGTGTGTGCTGTGTCTTTGTGTGTGTGTGTGTGTGTGTGTGTGTGTGAGACTCTGTACCCGTGTGTGTGTGTGTGTATGTGCGTGGGGGTGTGTGGGGTTGGGTTGTGTGTCTGTGTGGGGGGTTGGTGTCTGTGGGTGTGTGTGTGTGCATCTGTGGGGGGGTGTCTGTGTCTGTGAGTGTGTGTGAGTGTGTCTGCGTTTGTGTGTGTGTGTGAGAGTGTCAGTGAGTGTGTGTGTGTGTGTGGGTAGGTGTGTGTGAGAGTGTCAGTGAGTGTGTGTGTGGGCGTGTGAGTGTGTATCAGTGTGTGAGAGTTTCTGTGAGTGTATGTGTGTGCGTGAGTGGGTGTGTGTGTGTGTTTGTGAGTGTGTGCGAGTGTGTGTGTGTCTGAGTGTGTGTGTGTGTGTATGAGAGTGTGCATGTCTGTGGGTGTGTGTGTGTGTAAGAGTGTGTGTCTGTGTGTGTTGGTGTGAGTGGGTGTATGTGTGTGAGTGGGTGTGAGATTGTCAGTGGGTGTGTGAGTGTGTATATGTGTGAGTGTTTGTGTGTAAGTGTGAGAGTGTATGTGTCTGTGTGTGTCTGTCTGTGTGAGTGGGTGTGTATGTCTGTGTGTGTATATCTGTCTGTGTGTGAGTGTATGTGAGATACTGTGAGTGTGTGTGTGTATGTGTCTGTGGGTGGGGGTGTCTGTGTGTGTGTGTGTGTGTCTGTGTGTGGGGGTGGGGGTGTCTGTGCGTGCGTGTGTCTATGTGCGTGTGTCTGTGTGCATGTGTCTGTGTGTGTGGGTGTGTGTGAGAGTGCGTGTCTGCGTGTGTGGGTATGTGGGTGTGTGTGTGCGTCTGTGGGGGTGTGTGAGTGTGTGTGTGTGTTTGAGAGAGAGAGAGACTCTGTCCCCAGGTGGGTGTGTGTGTGTGTGTGTGTGTGTGTCGGTGTGGGGGGGTGTGTGTGCGTGTCTGTGTCTGTGTGTGTGAGAGAGACTCTGTACCCGTGTGTGTGTGGGTATGCATGTGTGTGCGTGAGAGTGAGAGTCTGTGTGTGTGTGTGGGGGGGAGTCTGTGTGTGCATCTGTGGGGTGTGTCCGTGTCTGTGTCTGTGTGGTGTGGGTGTGTCTGTGTGAGTGTGTCCGTGTGAGAGAGAGACTGTCCCCGGGTGTATGCGTGTTGGTGTGTGTGTGTGTGTGTGTGTGTGTGTGTCAGTGCGTGGGGGTGTGAGTGGGTGTGTGTGTGTGTGTGTGTGTGTGAGAGAGAGAGTGGGGGAGTGCAAGAGTGTCAATGAGTGTTTGTGGGGGGGGTGTGTGTGTAGTGTGCGAGAGTTTCGGTGAGTGTATGTGTGTGGATGTGCATGGGGGTGCATATGTGAGTGTGTGTGAGAGACTGTCTGTGAGTGTTGTGGGAGTGTGTAATTGTGAGTGTGTGTGTGTATGAGAGTGAGTGAGTGTGTGTGTGTGAGTGCATATGAGAGTGTCTGTGAATGTGTGTGGGGGTGTGGGTGGGTGAGTGTGAGTGTGTGTGTATGAGAGTGAGTGAGTGTGTGTGTGTGAGTGCATATGAGAGTGTCTGTGGGTGGGTGAGTGTGAGTGGGGGTGTGTGAGTGAGTGTGGGGGTGTGTGAGTGCGTGCGTGTGTGGGGGTGTGTGTGAGAGTTTGAGTGTGCGAGAGTGAGTGTGTATGTGAGAGTGTGTGTCTGTGTGTGAGTATGAGTGTGTATGTGCACGTGTGTGAGTGTGAGTGAGAGATTGTAAGTGAGTGTGTGTGTGTGTGTGAATGTGAGAGTGTGTGAATTTTAGACTGTGTGTATGTGTGTGAGAATGTGTGTGTCTGTATGTGAGAGTTTGTGTGAGAGAGAGTGAGTGTGAGAGTGTGTGTGTGTGGGGGTGTGTCTGTGTGCGTGTGTGTATGAGAGTGTCTGTGAGCGTGTGTGTCTGTGTATATATGTGTGTGACAGTGTTTGTGTGTATGTGAGATACTGTGTGTGTGTGTCTGTGAGTGTGTGTGTGAGAGTGTGTAAGACTGTGAGTGTCTGAGTGCGTCTGTGTGTGTGTGTGGAGGGGTGTGTGTGTGTGTGCCTGTGTGCATCTGTGTCTGTGCGTCTCTGTGTGTGTCTGTCTGTGAGTGTGTGGGGTGTGTATGGGTGTGTGTGTGTGAGAGTGTGCGAGAGTGTCAGTGAGTGTGTGTGTGTGGGAGTGTGTGTGTGTGTGTATGTGAGAGAGTGTGTGTGTGTCTTTCTGTGTGAGTGGGTGTGTATGTGAGTAAGTGTGTGTGTGTGTCTATGTGCGTGCGTGTGTCTGTGTGTGTGAGAGAGATTCTGTACCCGTGTGTGTATGGGGTGTGTGTGTGGGGGGTGTGCGTCTGTGTGTGGGTATGTGGGTGTGTGTGTGTGCGCGTCTGTGGGGGTGTGTCTGTGTGTTTGAGAGAGAGACTCTGTCCCCAGGTGGGTGGGTGTGTGTCAGTGTGTGTGGGGTGTGTGTGTCAGTGTGTGTGGGGGTGTGTCTGTGTGTGCGTGTCTGTGTCTGTATGTGTGTGAGAGAGACTCTGTACGTGTGTGTGTGTGGGTGTGTGTGTTGGGTGTGTATCTGTGGGGTGTGTCCGTGTCTGTGTCTGTGTGTGTGAGAGAGAGAGAGAGACTGTCCCCGGGTGTGTGTCTGTGTTGGTGTGTGTGTGTGGGTGGGTGGGTGTGTGTGAGTGAGAGGGTGCGAGTATGTGTGTGTGTCAGTGCGTGGGGGTGTCAGTGAGTGTGAGAGTGGGTGTGTGTGTGTGCGAGAGTGTCAATGAGTATGTGTGGGGGGGTGTGTGAGAGTTTCTGTGAGTGTGTGTGTGAGTCTTTGTGTGTGCATGTGTGTGGATGTGCGTGGGGGTGCATGTGTGTGTGAGTGTGTATGAGAGTGTGTGTGAGAAAGTGTCTGTGACTGTGTGTGTTTTGGAGTGTGTAATTGTGAGTGTGTGTGTATGAGAGTGAGTGTGTGTGAGTTTGTATGAGAGTGTCTGTGAATGCGTGTGGGGGGGGGTGTCTGTGGGTGTGTGGGGTGTGTGGGGGGTGTGTGTGTGAGAGAGACTGTCCCCAGGTGTGTGTGGGGCTGGGTGTGTGAGAGTGTGTGTGAGTGAGTGTGAGAGTGGGTGTGTGTGTGTGTCAGTGTGTGAGAGTTCCTGTGAGTGTATGTGTGCGCGTGAGTGGGTGTGTGTAGGTGTGTGTGTCTGTGAGAGTGAGAGTGTGTATGTGTGTGTCTGTGAGAGTGAGAGTGTGTATGTGTGTGTCTGTGAGAGTGTCTGAGTGTGTGTGAGTGTTTGTGTGTGTGGGTGTGTGGGTATGTGTGTGAGTGTGTGCGAGTGTCAGTGAGTGTGTGTGCGTATGTGTGTGTGCGTCAGTGTGTGGGGGAGTCGGTATGTGAGTGTGTGTGCATGTGTGTGGATGTACGTGTGAGTGTCTGTGAGTGTGTGTGTGTGTGAGAGAGAGTGTGTCTGTGAGTGTTTGTGTGTGTGTGGGAGTGTGTAATTGTGAGTGTGTGTGTATGAGAGTGAGTGTGTGTGTCTGAATGTGTGGGTGTGCATGTGAGTGTATGTGTGTGGGGGTGAGTCTGTGGGTCTGTGTGTGTGAGTGTGTGTGCGTCAGTGTGTGGGGGAGTCGGTATGTGAGTGTGTGTGCGTGCATGTGTGTGGGGGTGCGTGTGTGAGTGAGTGTATGTGTGAGTGTGTATGAGAGTGTCTGTGAGTGTGTGTGTGAGAGAGAGAGAGTGTCTGTGAGTGTTTGTGTGTGTGTGGGAGTGTGTAATTGTGAGTGTGTGTGTATGAGAGTGTGTGTCTGAGTGTGTGGGGGTGTGTCTGTGGGTCTGTGTGTGTTTAAGAGAGAGAGAGAGAGAGAGAGAGACCCTGACCCCGGGTGTGAGTGTGTGTGTGTGTGTGTGTGTGTGAGAGAGACACTGTCCCCAGGTGTGTGTGTGGAAGGGTGTGTGAGAGAGTGGGTGTGTGTGAGAGAGTGGGTGAGTGGGTGTGTGTGTGCGAGAGTGTCAGTGAGTGTGTGTGTGTGTGAGAGTTTCTGTGAGTGTATGTGTGTGCATGAGTGGGTGTGTGTGTGTGTACGTGTGTCTGTGAGTGTGTGTATATGTGTGTGAGTGTTTGTGTGTGTGTGTGAGAGTGAGTGTATGTGAGAGAGTGTGAATGAGAGATTGAGTGTCTGTGTGTGAATTTTAGACTGTGTGTGTGTGTGTTTGTGTGTGTCTGAGTGTGTGTATGTGAGAGAGTGTGTCTGTGTGTGGGGTGTGTGTGTGTATGAGAGTGTCTGAGTGTGTGTAAGAGTGAGAGTGTGTGGGGGGTGTGTGTCTGTGTGTGGGTGTGTGTGGAGGGGTATGTGTGTGTCTATGTGTGTGTGTCTGTGTGCGTCTGTGTCTGTGGGTGTCTCGGTGTGGGTGTGTCAGTGTGTGAGATGTGTGTGTGTTGGGGGGGGTGTGTGTGCGTCTATGGAATGTGTCTGTGTGTGTGGGAGTGTGTGTGTGTGTGAGAGAGAGAGAGAGACTCTGTCCCCAGGTGTGTGTGTGGGTGTGAGTGTGTGTGTGTGTGTGGGTGTGTGTGTGTGTGTGGGTGCGGGTGTGTGTGGTTGGGGTGTGTGTGGGGGTTGTGTGTGGACTGTGTGTGTGTGAGAGAGAGACTCTGTACCTGTGTATGTCTGTGCATGTGTGTGTGTGTGCGTCTGTGGGGTTGTGTCTGTGGGTGTGTGTGTGTGTGTGTGAGAGTGCCTGTGTGAGTGTGTGTGAGAGAGAGGGAGAGACCGTGTCCCCGGGTGTGTGTGTGTGACTGAGCGAGAGAGCGAGACTGTCCCCGGGTGTGGGTGGGTGTGTGTGTGAGAGTGTCAGTGAGTGTGTGTATGCGTATGTGTGTGTGCGTCAGTGTGTGGGGGTGTCTGTGTGTGAGAGTTTCTGTGAGTGGGGGTGTGTGTGTGAGAGTGAGTGTGTGTGTGTGTGTGAGAGTGTCTGTGAGTGTTTGTATATGTGTTGAGTGTTTGTGTGTGTGGGAGGGTGTAATTGTGAGTGTGTGAGAGTGAGTGAGTATGTGTGTGTATGAGAGTGAGACTCTGTCCCCAGGTGTGTGTGTGTGTGGGTGGGTGTGTGTGTGTGAGAGGGTGGGTGAGTGAGTGTGTGTGTGCGAGAGTGTCAGTGAGTGTGTGTGTGTGTGTGTGTGTGTCAGTGTGGGAGGGTTTCTGTGAGTGTATGTGTGTGCGTGAGTGGGTGTGTGTTTGTGTGTGTGTTTGTGAGTGAGAGTGTGTATGCGTGTGTGTGTTGTGTGTGAGTGTGTGTGAGAGAGGGAGTGTGTATGTGTGTGTGTCTGAGAGAGTGTCTATGTGTATGAGAGTGTCTGTGAATGTGTGTTTGAGAGTGTGAGTGTGTCTGAGTGTGAGTGTCTGAGTGTGTGTGTGGGGGTGTGTCTGTGTGTGTGTGAGTGTGTGTGTATGTGAGATACTGTGTGTGTGTGAGTGTGTATGAGAGTGTCTGTGAGAGTGTTAAGTATGTGTGTGGGGGCAGGTGTGTGTGGTTGGGGTGTGTGTGGGTGTCTGTGTGCGTGTGTGTGCGTCTGTGTCTGTGCGTGTGTGAGAGTGTGTGGGTGGGTGTGTGTGTGGGTGTGTGTATGTGAGTGGGTGTATGTGTGTGAGAGTGTGCGAGAGTGTCAGTGAGTGTGTGTGTATGTGTCTGTGTGAGAGTTTCTGTGAGTGTATGTGTGTGAGTGAGTGTGTATATGTGTGTGAGTGTGTATAAGAGTGTCTGTGAGTGAGTGTGTGTATGTGTGTGTCTGTGTCTGTGTGAGAGAGACTCTGTACCCGTGTGTGTGTCTGAGTGCGTGTGGGGTGTGTGTGGGTGTGTGTCTATGTGTGTGTGTGAGAGACTCTGTACCCGTGTGTGGGTGTGTGTCTGTGTCTGTGTGAGAGAGACTCTGTACCCGTGTGTGTCTGAGTGCGTGTGTCTGTCTGTGTGTGTGTGTGCCTGTGTCTGTGTGTGTGAGAGAGAGACTCTGTCCCCGGGTGTGTGTGTGTGTGAATGTAGGTGTGTGTGTGAGTGAGTGAGAGATTGGGTGTGTGTGTGTGTGTATGTATGTGTCAGTGTGTGTGTAGGGGGTGTGTGTGTGTGAGTGTGAGTGAGTGCGTGTCAGTGTGTGAGAGTGTCTGTGTGTGTGTGAGAGAGACTCTGTACCCATGTGTTTGTGTGTGTGTGTGTGTGTGGGGGTGTGGGGTGTGTGTGTGTATTGGTGTGAGAGTGTGAGTATTTGTGTGTGTGTGTGTGTGAGTGAATGTGAGAGTGTGTTAATGTGAGACTGTGTGTGTGTGTGTGTGTGTGTGTGTGTGTCTCAGTGTGTCTGTGTGTATGTGTGTGAGAGTGTGTAAGAGTGTGAGTATCTGTGTGTGGGGGGGTGTCTGTGTGTGTGTCTGTCTGTGTGTGAGTGTGTATGAGAGTGTCTGTGAGTGTGTGTGTGTGTGTATATATATGTGTGAGTGTGTGTGTATGTGAGAGAGTGTATGTGAGATACTGTGTGAGTGTGTGAGAGTGTGTAAGACTGAGAGTGTCTGAATGTGTCTGTTTGGGGTGTGTGTCTGTGTATGTCTGTGGGTGCGGGTGTGTGTGGTTGGGGTGTGTGTGTGCCTGTGTGTGTGTGTGTGTCTGTGTGCGTGTCTATGGGTGTCTCTGTCTGTGTGTGTCTGTGTCTATGTGAGAGACACTCTGTACCCGTGTGTGTGTCTGAGTGCGTGTGGGGTGTGTGTGGGTGTGTGTGGGTGTGTGTCTGTGTGTGTGTCTGTGTCTATGTGTGTGTGAGAGACTCTGTACCCGTGTGTGGGTGTGTGTCTGTGTGTGTGTGAGAGAGAGAGACCCTGTCCCTGGGTGTGTGTGAGTGTGTGTAGGGGTGTGTGTGTGTGTGTGTGTGTGTGTGTGTGAGAGAGAAAGAGAGAGAGACTCTGTCCCCAGGTGTGTGTGAATGTGTGAGTGTGAATGTAGGTGTGTGTGCGAGTGAGTGAGAGATTGGGTGTGTGTGGGTGAGTGGATGTGTCTGTGTGTGTGTGTGTGTGAGTCTGTGTGTGTGTGAGAGAGACTCTGTACCCATGTGAGTGTGTGTGAGAGTATTTGTGTGTGAGTGTATGTGAGAGAGTGTGAATGTGAGTGTGTTAATGTGAGACTGTGTGTGTGTGTCTCTGTGTGTGTGTGAGTGTGTAAGAGTGTCAGTGTGTCTGGGGGGGTGTGAGTGTGAGTGAGTGTGTGGGGTGTGAGTGAGTGTGAGTTGAGGTGCCGTGCTGTGTTCTAACCCAGGCCTGTTGTGTCTCTGATCTTTTCCAGGTTGGGTTGAACGTGAAACCTACTATTGATTCTGTCACCCCCTCCCCGTGGCTGCCCCCCCTCCGGCCGCGCCCTTTCCCCTCTGACCTGTCACCTCTCCCCTGCCCTTGCCCAGCTTGTGTTGTGATTCGCCTTTTCCCGAGGGTGCTGTCCAGTCCCTGAACCTTGACCCTGCCGTCTGACCCGGTGTGTGTTAATGACCCCCACCCACCCCCCCACATTTGTCACCCCTCTTCCCCATCCCCCACGCTCCCTCCCGGGGGACAGCACCTCTGGGGGGGAATGCTGCTGGCTGATGGGCCGAATGGTGTGTGTTGGGGCAGGGAGGGCTGGGGCCATGTGTTTTTGTCTCTTCCCCCCCCCCCCCCCCCCCCCCCCCCCCCCCCCCCCTCCCCCCCCCCCCCCCCCCTCCCTTGTGAAGCCTGTGACCACCCGCACCCCCCTTGGGGGGTGGAGACAAACTAGGCTGACACCCCTGCAGTCTGCTCCCTTTCCTGTCACCAGCCTCACCCATTTTGTTCATTGTTTACAACGTCTGAGTGGTGCTGAGCCGCAGAGAAAGAAAGGGAACGAGGGAAGGATGGCGAGGAGAGAGAGAGAGGGAGAGATCGAGTCCTGGAGGGAGGGGTGGACGGAGGTGACGGCTGAGGCAGAGGAAGATAAAGGACGAGATAGAGAGAGAACTGACGAGAGAGAGGGAGTGAGGAAAAGAGAGTGAGAGTGAGAGATGGTGGGAGATGAAAGAGAGGAAGAAAGATGGTGGGAGAGATTAGGAAAGAGAGGTAGCTAGATGGAGAGTCAGTGAGAGAGATAAAGGATGAGATTCAGAGGGACAGAAAGTTGGAATATGAACGTTGAGGGTAAGATGGATGGATAGAGAGAGAGAGAGAGAGAGAGCTCCATCTCACCCTGTCCGCCCCCCAACTGTTTCCAACCTTTTGGCCTGTACTTGGGTTGGGACTGTTGACCTGCTCATCCAACTGTTCCCCTCTCTCTCCAGCCCCATGATGTGTCTGAGGCCCCAGTGTCTCCATGTAGCCCCTCAACATCCAGACTGAAGTCAGACCACTGCCACATGACAGGAAGGGGACCCTGAGATGGAGATGGACCAGGGGTCCCTGAGATGGAGCTGGGGTACACCGAGATGGAGCTGGGGTACACCGAGATGGAGATGGAGCTGGGGCCCCTGAGATGGCACTGGGGTACATGGAGATGGGGCTGGGATACACCGAGATGGGGCTGGGGTACATGGAGATGGAGCTGGGGTCCCAGAGATGGGGATGGGGCTGGGGTACACTGTGATGGAGTTGGGGTACACCGAGATGGGGCTGGGGTACACTGAGATGGGGCTGGGGTACACTGAGATGGGGCTGGGGTACATGGGGATGGGGCTGGGGTACACTGTGATGGAGTTGGGTTACACCGAGATGGAGATAGGGCTGGGTACACCGAGATGGAGGTGGAGATGGAGCTGGGGGACACTGTGATGGAGTTGGGTTACACCGAGATGGAGATGGGGCTGAGGTACATCGAGAGTGGGCTGGGGTTCCTGGGCGGGAGATGGGATTCCTGAGATGGAGCTGCAGCTGGGGTACATTGAGATGGAGCTGAGGTTCCAGAGATGGTGATGGAGCTGGGGTACACCGAGATGGAGGTGGAGCTGGAGTCCCTGAGATGGAGCTGGGGTACACGGAGAGGGCGCTAGGGTAGACTGAGATGAGGCTGGGGTCCCTGAGATGGAGATGGAGCTGGGATACACCGAGATGGAGGTGGGGTACACTGGGATGGAACTGGAGTACATGGAGGTGGAGCCCTGGAGCTAGGGTACACTGAGAAGGAGATCTAGCTGGGGTCCTGGAGATGGAGTTGGGTACACCGAGATGGAGCCGTGGTACACAGCGATGGAGATGGAGCTGGGGTACACTGAGATGGCGGTGCTGCTGGTATCCCTGAGATGGAGTTGGAGCTGGGGGACACCGTGGTGGAGCTGGGGTACATGGAGATTGGGCTGGGGTTCCTGGGAGGGAGATGGGGTTCCTGAGATGGAGCTGCAGCTGGGGTACATTGAGATGGAGCTGAGGTCCCAGAGATGGAGATGGAGCTGGGGTACACCGAGATGGAGGTGGAGCCGCTGTCCTTGAGATGGAGATGAAAATGGGGTACACCGAGATGGCGATAGAGCTGGGGTCCGTGAGATGGAGATGGAGCTGGGGTCCCTGGGATGGAGATGGGGTACACAGAGATGGAGCAGGGGTACACCGAGATGGAGATGGACATGGGGTACATTGAGATGGAGCTGGGGTACACTGAGATGGTGATGGAGCTGGGGTACACCGAGATGGTGATGGAGCTGGGGTACACCGAGATGGAACTGGGGTACATGGAGATGGAGCTGGGGTAGACTGAGATGGGGCTGGGGTCCCTGAGATGGAGATGGAGCTGGGATACACCGAGATGGAGGTGGGGTACACTGGGATGGAGCTGGAGTACATGGAGGTGGAGCCCGGGTCCCTGGGGTGGAGCTCGGGTACACTGAGAAGGAGATCTAGCTGGGGTCCTGGAGATGGAGCTGGGGTACACTGAGATGGAGCTGGGGTACACCGAGATGGCGGTGCTGCTGGTATTTCTGAGATGGAGATGGTGCTGGGGGACACTGAGATTGAGCTGGGGTCCCTGAGATGGAGATGGAGCTGGGGTCCCTGAGATGGAGATGGAGCTGGGGTACACCAAGATGGAGCTGGAGTACACTGAGATCGAGATGGAGCTGGGGTACACTGAGATCGAGATGGAGCTGGGGTACATGGAGGTGGAGGTGGGGTACACTGGGATGGAGCTGGAGTACATGGAGGTGGAGCCTGGGTCCCTGAGGTGGAGCTCGGGTACACTGAGAAGGAGATCTAGCTGGGGTCCTGGAGATGGAGTTGGGGTACACCGAGGTTGAGCTGGGGTACACCGAGATGGGGCTGGAGCTGGGGTATACATCGAGATGGAACTGGGGTACATGGAGATGGAGCTAGGGTAGACTGAGATGGGGCTGGGGTCCCTGAGATGGAGATGGAGCTGGGATACACCGAGATGGAGCTGGGGTACACTGAGATGGAGTTGGGGTTCCGGAGATGGAGCTGGGGTACACCGAGATGGCGGTGCTGCTGGTATTTCTGAGATGGAGATGGTGCTGGGGGACACTGAGATTGAGCTGGGGGACACCGAGATAGAGCTGGAGCTGGGGTACACCGAGATGGGGCTGGAGCTGGGGTACACCGAGATGGAACTGGGGTACATGGAGATGGAGCTAGGGTAGACTGAGATGGAGCTGGGATACACCGAGATGGAGGTGGGGTACACTGGGATGGAGCTGGAGTACATGGAGGTGGAGCTTGGGTCCCTGAGGTGGAGCTCGGGTACACTGAGATGGAGATGGAGTTGGGGTTCCTGAGATGGAGCTGGAGTACACTGAGATGGAGTTGGGGTTCCTGAGATGGAGATGGAGCTGGGGTACACCGTGATGGAGCCAGGATACACTGAGATGGAGATGGAGCTGGGGTTCCTGAGATGGAGCTGGGGTACATCGAGATTGGGCTGGGGTTCCTGGGCGGGAGATGGGATTCCTGAGATGGAGCTGCAGCTGGGGTACATTGAGATGGAGCTGAGGTCCCAGAGATGGAGATGGAGCTGGGGTACACCGAGATGGAGGTGGAGCCGCTGTCCTTGAGATGGAGATGAAAATGGGGTACACCGAGATGGCGATAGAGCTGGGGTCCGTGAGATGGAGATGGAGCTGGGGCACATGGAGATGGAGATGGAGCTGGGGTCCCTGGGATGGAGATGGGGTACACAGAGATGGAGCAGGGGTACACCGAGATGGAGATGGACATGGGGTACATTGAGATGGAGCTGGGGTACACTGAGATGGTGATGGAGCTGGGGTACACCGAGATGGTGATGGAGCTGGGGTACACCGAGATGGAACTGGGGTACATGGACATGGAGCTAGGGTAGACTGAGATGGGGCTGGGGTCCCTGAGATGGAGATGGAGCTGGGATACACCGAGATGGAGGTGGGGTACACTGGGATGGAGCTGGAGTACATGGAGGTGGAGCTAGGGTCCCTGAGGTGGAGCTCGGGTACACTGAGAAGGAGATCTAGCTGGGGTCCTGGAGATGGAGTTGGGGTACACCGAGGTTGAGCTGGGGTACACTGAGATGGAGATGGAGCTGGGGTACACCAAGATGGAGCTGGAGTACACTGAGATCGAGATGGAGCTGGGGTACATGGAGATGGAGGTGGGGTACACTGGGATGGAGCTGGAGTACATGGAGGTGGAGCCTGGGTCCCTGAGGTGGAGCTCGGGTACACTGAGATGGAGATCTAGCTGGGGTCCTGGAGATGGAGTTGGGGTACACCGAGGTTGAGCTGGGGTACACCGAGATGGGGCTGGAGCTGGGGTACACCGAGATGGAACTGGGGTACATGGAGATGGAGCTAGGGTAGACTGAGATGGGGCTGGGGTCCCTGAGATGGAGATGGAGCTGGGATACACCGAGATGGAGGTGGGGTACACTGGGATGGAAATGGAGCTGGGGTACACTGAGATGGGGCTGGGGTACACTGAGATGGGGCTGGGGTACACTGAGATGGGGCTGGGGTACACTGAGATGGAGATGGAGCTGGGGTACATGGAGATGGAGCTAGGGTAGACTGAGATGGGGTTGGGGTCCCTGAGATGGAGATGGAGCTGGGATACACCGAGATGGAGGTGTGGTACACTGGGATGGAGCTGGAGTACATGGAGGTGGAGCTAGGGTCCCTGAGGTGGAGCTCGGGTACACTGAGATGGAGCTGGGGTACACTGAGATGGGGCTGGGGTACACTGAGATGGAGATGGAGCTGGGGTACACTGAGATGGGGCTGAGGTACACTGAGATGGAGGTGGAGCTGGGGTCCCAGAGATGGGGCTGGGGTACACCAAGATGGAGATGGTGCTGGTGTCCCTGAGATGGAGATGGAGTTGGGGTTCCTGAGATGGAGATGGAGCTGGGGTACACCGAGATGGTGGTGCTGCTGGTATCCCTGAGATGAAGTTGGAGCTGGGGGACACTGAGATTGAGCTGGGGTACACCGTGATGGAGCTGGGGTACACCGAGATGGAGATGGAGCTGGAGCTGGGGGACATAGAGACGTAGCTGGGGTTCCTGAGATGGAGCTGGGGGACACTGTGATGGAGTTGGATTACACCGAGATGGAGATGGGGCTGGGATACATCGAGAGTGGGCTGGGGTTCCTGGGCGGGAGATGGGGTTCCTGAGATGGAGCTGCAGCTGGGGTACATTGAGATGGAGCTGAGGTCCCAGAGATGGAGATGGAGCTGGGGTACACCGAGATGGAACTGGGGTACATGGAGATGGAGCTAGGGTACATGGAGTTGGAGCTGGGGTTCCTGAGAGGGTGATAGAGCTGGGGTACACCGAGATGGAACTGGGGTACATGGACATGGAGCTAGGGTAGACTGAGATGGGGCTGGGGTCCCTGAGATGGAGATGGAGCTGGGATACACCGAGATGGAGGTGGGGTACACTGGGATGGAGCTGGAGTACATGGAGGTGGAGCTAGGGTCCCTGAGGTGGAGCTCGGGTACACTGAGAAGGAGATCTAGCTGGGGTCCTGGAGATGGAGTTGGGGTACACCGAGGTTGAGCTGGGGTACACTGAGATGGAGATGGAGCTGGGGTACACCAAGATGGAGCTGGAGTACACTGAGATCGAGATGGAGCTGGGGTACATGGAGATGGAGGTGGGGTACACTGGGATGGAGCTGGAGTACATGGAGGTGGAGCCTGGGTCCCTGAGGTGGAGCTCGGGTACACTGAGATGGAGATCTAGCTGGGGTCCTGGAGATGGAGTTGGGGTACACCGAGGTTGAGCTGGGGTACACCGAGATGGGGCTGGAGCTGGGGTACACCGAGATGGAACTGGGGTACATGGAGATGGAGCTAGGGTAGACTGAGATGGGGCTGGGGTCCCTGAGATGGAGATGGAGCTGGGATACACCGAGATGGAGGTGGGGTACACTGGGATGGAAATGGAGCTGGGGTACACTGAGATGGGGCTGGGGTACACTGAGATGGGGCTGGGGTACACTGAGATGGGGCTGGGGTACACTGAGATGGAGATGGAGCTGGGGTACATGGAGATGGAGCTAGGGTAGACTGAGATGGGGTTGGGGTCCCTGAGATGGAGATGGAGCTGGGATACACCGAGATGGAGGTGTGGTACACTGGGATGGAGCTGGAGTACATGGAGGTGGAGCTAGGGTCCCTGAGGTGGAGCTCGGGTACACTGAGATGGAGCTGGGGTACACTGAGATGGGGCTGGGGTACACTGAGATGGAGATGGAGCTGGGGTACACTGAGATGGGGCTGAGGTACACTGAGATGGAGGTGGAGCTGGGGTCCCAGAGATGGGGCTGGGGTACACCAAGATGGAGATGGTGCTGGTGTCCCTGAGATGGAGATGGAGTTGGGGTTCCTGAGATGGAGATGGAGCTGGGGTACACCGAGATGGTGGTGCTGCTGGTATCCCTGAGATGAAGTTGGAGCTGGGGGACACTGAGATTGAGCTGGGGTACACCGTGATGGAGCTGGGGTACACCGAGATGGAGATGGAGCTGGAGCTGGGGGACATAGAGACGTAGCTGGGGTTCCTGAGATGGAGCTGGGGGACACTGTGATGGAGTTGGATTACACCGAGATGGAGATGGGGCTGGGATACATCGAGAGTGGGCTGGGGTTCCTGGGCGGGAGATGGGGTTCCTGAGATGGAGCTGCAGCTGGGGTACATTGAGATGGAGCTGAGGTCCCAGAGATGGAGATGGAGCTGGGGTACACCGAGATGGAACTGGGGTACATGGAGATGGAGCTAGGGTACATGGAGTTGGAGCTGGGGTTCCTGAGAGGGTGATAGAGCTGGGGTACACCGAGATGGAACTGGGGTACATGGACATGGAGCTAGGGTAGACTGAGATGGGGCTGGGGTCCCTGAGATGGAGATGGAGCTGGGATACACCAAGATGGAGGTGGGGTACACTGGGATGGAGCTGGAGTACATGGAGGTGGAGCCTGGGTCCCTGAGGTGGAGCTAGGGTACACTGAGAAGGAGATCTAGCTGGGGTCCTGGAGATGGAGTTGGGGTACACCAAGGTTGAGCTGGGGTACACCGAGATGGGGCTGGAGCTGGGGTACACTGAGATTGAGCTGGGGTACACCGAGATGGAGCAGGAGCTGGGGTCCCTGAGATGGAGATGAGCTGGGGTCCCTGAGATACAGCTGGAGCTGGGGTACACTGAGATGGAGATGGAACTGGGGTGCACAGAGATGGAGATGGGGTACACTGAGATGGTAATGGAGCTGGGTACACCAAGATTGAGCTGGGCTTCCTGAGATGGAGATGGAGCTGGGGTACACCAAGATGGAGCTGGGGTCCCAGAGATGGAGCTGGGGTACACCAAGATGGATTTAGGGACCCCAGCTCTGAGATAGAGATCGAGCTGGGGTCCTGGAGATGGAGCTGGGGTACATGGAGATGGAGCTAGGGTAGACTGAGATGGGGCTGGGGTCCCTGAGATGGAGATGGAGCTGGGATACACCGAGATGGAGGTGGGATACACTGGGATGGAGCTGGAGTACATGGAGGTGGAGCCCGGGTCCCTGAGGTGGAGCTAGGGTACACTGAGAAGGAGATCTAGCTGGGGTCCTGGAGATGGAGTTGGGGTACACCGAGGTTGAGCTGGGGTACACCGAGATGGGGCTGGAGCTGGGGTACACTGAGATGGAGCTGGGGTACACTCAGATGGAGCTGGGGTCACTGAGATGGAGCTGGGGTACCATGAGATGGAGCTGGGGTACACCGAGATGGAGCTGGGGTACACCGAGATGGAGATGGAACTGGGGTACACTGAGATGGAGATGGAGCTGGGGTCCTGGAGATGGAGCTGGGGTACACCGATGTCGAGCTGGGGTACACTGAGATGGAACTGGAGCTGGGGTACACCGAGATGGAGCTGGGGTACACTCAGATGGAGCTGGGGTCACTGAGATGGAGCTGGGGTACCATGAGATGGAGCTGGGGTACACCGAGATGGAGCTGGGGTACACCGAGATGGAGATGGAACTGGGGTACACTGAGATGGAGATGGAGCTGGGGTCCTGGAGATGGAGCTGGGGTACACCGATGTCGAGCTGGGGTACACTGAGATGGAACTGGGGTACATGGAGATGGAGCTGAGGTAGACTGAGATGGGGCTGGGGTCCCTGAGATGGAGATGGAGCTGGGATACACCAAGATGGAGGTGGGGTACACTGGGATGGAGCTGGAGTACATGGAGGTGGAGCCTGGGTCCCTGAGGTGGAGCTAGGGTACACTGAGAAGGAGATCTAGCTGGGGTCCTGGAGATGGAGTTGGGGTACACCGAGGTTGAGCTGGGGTACACCGAGATGGGGCTGGAGCTGGGGTCACTGAGATGGAGCTGGGGTACACCGAGCTGGGGTACACCGAGATGGGGCTGGAGCTGGGGTCACTGAGATGGAGCTGGGGTACACCGAGCTGGGGTACACCGAGATGGAGCTGGGGTCCACTGAGATGGAGATGGAGCTGGGGAACACCGAGATGGAGCTGGGGTACACCGAGATGGAGATGGAGCTGGGGTCCCTGAGATGAAGATGGCACTGGGGTATACTGAGATGGAGCTGGGGTACACCGAGATGGAGTTGGGTTACACTGAGATGGGGCTGGGGTACATCGAGATTGGGCTGGGGTTCCTGAGAGGGAGATGGGGTTCCTGAGATGGCGATGTAGCTGGAGCTGGGGTACATTGAGATGGAGCTGGGGTCCCTGAGATGGAGATGGAGCTGGGGTACACCGAGATGGAGCTGGGGTACACCGAGATGGGGCTGGGGTCCCTGAGATGGAGATGGAGCTGGGGTACACCGAGATGGGGCTGGGGTCCCTGAGATGGAGATGGAGCTGGGGCACACTGATATGGAGCTGGGGTACATTGCGATGGAGCTGGGGTACATGGAGATTGGGCTGGGGTTCCTGGGCGGGAGATGGGGTTCCTGAGATGGAGCTGGGGTACACTGAGATGGCGGTGCTGCTGGTATCCCTGAGATGGAGTTGGAGCTGGGGTACACCGTGGTGGAGCTGGGGTACATGGAGATTGGGCTGGGGTTCCTGGGAGGGAGATGGGGTTCCTGAGATGGAGCTGCAGCTGGGGTACATTGAGATGGAGCTGAGGTCCCAGAGATGGAGATGGAGCTGGGGTACACCGAGATGGAGCCGAAGTCCCTGGGATGGAGCTGGGGTCCACTGAGATGGAGATGGAGCGGTGGTCCCAAACATGGAGATGGAGCTGGGGTACACCAAGATGGAGTTGGGTTACACTGAGATGGGGCTGGGGTACATCGAGATTGGGCTGGGGTTCCTGAGAGGGAGATGGGGTTCCTGAGATGGAGATGTAGCTGGAGCTGGGGTACATTGAGATGGAGCTGGGGTACATTGAGATGGAGGTGGGGCACACCAAGATGGAGCTGGGGTCCCTGAGATGGAGATGGGGTACACGGAGAGGGAGCAGGGGTACACCGAGATGGAGATGGACATGGGGTACATTGAGATGGAGCTGGGGTACACTGAGATGGTGATGGAGCTGGGGTACACCGAGATGGTGATGGAGCTGGGGCACACCGAGATGGAACTGGGGTACATGGAGATGGAGCTAGGGTAGACTGAGATGGGGCTGGGGTCCCTGAGATGGAGCTGGAGCTGGGATACACCGGGATGGAGCTGGGGTACACTGAGATGGAGCTGGGGTACACAGAGATGGAGCTGGGGTACACTGAGATGGGGCTGGGGTTCCTGAGATGGAGTTGGAGCTGGGGGACACCGAGATGGAGCTGGGATACACTGAGATGGAGATGGGGTTCCTGAGATGGAGATGGAGCTGGGGGACACTGAGATGGATCTAGGGTACACCAAGATGGAGCTGGGGTACACTGAGATGGAGCTGGGGTTCACCGAGATGGAGCTGGGGTACACCGAGATGGAGCTGGGGTTCACCGAGATGGAGCTGGGGTACACCGAGATGGAGCAGGAGCTGGGGTCCCTGAGATACAGATGGAGCTGGAGCTGGGGTACACTGAGATGGAGCTGGGGTACACTGAGATGGAGATGGAATTGGGGTACACGGAGATGGAGATGGGGTACACCGAGATGGAGATGGGATACACTGAGATGGAGATGGAGCTGGGGTCCTAGAGATGGAGCTGGGGTACACCGAGATGGAGGTGGGGTACACTGGGATGGAGCTGGGGTACATGGAGGTGGAGCTCGGGTCCCTGAGGTGGAGCTAGGGTACACCGAGAAGGAGATCTAGCTGGGGTCCTGGAGATGGAGTTGGGGTACACCGAGATGGAGCTGGAGTACACTGAGATGGAGCTGGGGTACACTGAGATGGAGATAGGGACCCCAGCTCTGAGATGGAGAGCAAGCTGGGGTCCTGGAGATGGAGGTGGGGTACATGGAGGTGGAGCTTGGGTCCATGAGATGGAGCTAGGGTACACCGAGAAGGAGATCTAGCTGGGGTCCTGGAGATGGAGCTGGGGTACACCGAGGTCGAGCTGGGGTACACTGAGATGGAGCTGGGGTACACCGTGGTGGAGATGGGGTACACTGAGATGGAGATAGAACTGGGGTACACTGTGATCGAGCTGGTGTCTATGGAGCTGGGGTTCCTGAGATGGAGATGGAGTTGGGGTACACCGAGATGGAGCTAGGGTACACCGAGATGGAGATGGGGTACACTGAGATGGAGATGGAGCTGGGGTCCCCGAGATGGAGCTGGGGTACACCGAGATGGAGCTGGGGTACACAGAGATGGTGATGGAGCTGGGATACACAGAGATGGAGATCGAACTGGAGTACACTGAGCTGGAGATGGATCTGTGGTACACCGAGATGGAGCTGGGATACACCGAGAAGGAGCTGGGGTACACCGAGATGGAGCTGGGGTACACCGAGATGGAGCTGGGATACACCGAGATGGAGCTGGGGTACACCGCGATGGAGCTGGGGTACACCGAGATGGAGCTGGGGTCCCTGAGATGGAGCTGGGGTCCCTGAGATGGAGATGGAGCTGGGGTACACCGAGACGGAGCTGGGGTACACCGAGATGGAGCTGGGGTACACCAAGATGGAGATAGGGACCCCATCTCTGAGATGGAGAGTGAGCTGGGGTCCTGGAGATGGAGCTGGAGTACATGGAGGTGGAGCTTGGGTCCATGAGATGGAGCTAGGGTACACTGAGAAGGAGATCTAGCTGGGGTCCTGGAGATGGAGTTGGGTACACCGAGGTTGAGCTCGGGTACACTGAGAAGGGGCTGGAACTGGGGTACACCGAGATGGAGCTGGAGTACACCGAGATGGAGCTGGGGTACACTGAGATGGAGTTGGGGTACACCAAGATGGCGGTGCTGCTGGTATCCCTGAGATGGAGTTGGAGCTGAGGGACACTGAGATTGAGCTGGGGGACACCGTGATGGAGCTGGGGTTCCTGAGATGGAGATGGAGCTGGGGTCCCTGAGATACAGATGGAGCTGGGGTACACCGAGATGGAGATGGAACTGGGGTACATGGAGATGGGGTACACTGAGATGGAACTGGGGTACACGGAGATGGAGCTGGGGTACACCGAGATGGTGATGGAGCTGGGGTACACCAAGATTGAGCTGGGGTACACCGAGATGGAACTGGGGTACATGGAGATGGAGCTAGGGTAGACTGAGATGGGGCTGGGGTCCCTGAGATGGAGATGGAGCTGGGATACACCGAGATGGAGGTGGGGTACACTGGGATGGAGCTGGAGTACATGGAGGTGGGGCCCGGGTCCCTGAGGTGGAGCTAGGGTACACTGAGAAGGAGATCTAGCTGGGGTTCTGGAGATGGAGTTGGGTACACCGAGGTCGAGCTGGGGTACACTGAGATGGAGCTGGGGTACACCGAGATGGAGCTGGGGTACACTGAGATGGAGCTGGTGTACACTGAGATGGAGATGGAGTTGGGGTACACTGAGATGGAGCTGGGGTACACCGAGATGGAGCTGGGGTCCCTGAGATGGAGATGGAGCTGAGGTACAGCGAGATAGAGCAGGAGCTGGGGTACACCAAGATGGAGCTGGGGTACACCGGGACGGAGATGGAGCTGGGGTACACCGAGATGGAGCTGGGGTACACCGAGATGGAGCTGGGGTACACAGAGACGGAGATGGAGCTGGGGTACACTGAGATGGAGCTGGGGTACACAGAGACGGAGATGGAGCTGGGGTACACTGAGATGGAGCTGGGGTACACTGAGATGGAGCTGGGGTACACTGAGATGGAGCTGGGGTACACCAAGATGGAGATAGGGACCCCAGTTCTGAGATGGAGAGCAAGCTGGGGTCCTGGAGATGGAGTTGGGGTACACCGAGGTTGAGCTGGGGTACACCGAGATGGTGATGGAGCGGGGGTACACCGAGATGGAGCTGGGGTATATGGAGATGGAGCTAGGGTAGACTGAGATGGGGCTGGGGTCCCTGAGATGGAGATGGAGCTGGGATACACCGAGATGGAGGTGGGGTACACTGGGATGGAGCTGGAGTACATGGAGGTGGAGCCCGGGTCCCTGGGGTGGAGCTCGGGTACACTGAGATGGAGATCTAGCTGGGGTCCTGGAGATGGAGTTGGGGTACACCGAGATGGAGCTGGAGTACACCGAGATGGAGCTGGAGTACACCGAGATGGAGCTGGGGTACACCGAGATGGAGCCGTGGTACACAGCGATGGAGATGGAGCTGGGGTACACCGAGATGGCGGTGCTGCTGGTATCCCTGAGATGGAGTTGGAGCTGGGGGTCACTGAGATTGAGCTGGGGTACACCGTGATGGAGCTGGGGTCCCTGAGATGGAGATGAGCTGGGGTCCCTGAGATACAGATGGAGCTGGAGCTGGGGTACACCGAGATGGAGATGGAACTGGGGTACACGGAGATGGAGCTGAGGTACACCGAGATGGTGATGGAGCTGGGATACACCGAGATGGAGGTGGGGTACACTGGGATGGAGCTGGAGTACATGGAGGTGGGGCCCGGGTCCCTGAGGTGGAGCTAGGGTACACTGAGAAGGAGATCTAGCTGGGGTCCTGGAGATAGAGTTGGGTACACCGAGGTCGAGCTGGGGTACACCGAGATGGAGCTGGGGTACACTGAGATGGAGCTGGGGTACACCGAGATGGAGATAGGGACCCCAGTTCTGAGATGGAGATCTAGCTGGGGTCCTGGAGATGGAGTTGGGGTACACCGAGGTTGAGCTGGGGTACACCGAGATGGTGATGGAGCGGGGGTACACCGAGATGGAGCTGGGGTACATGGAGATGGAGCTAGGGTAGACTGAGATGGGGCTGGGGTCCCTGAGATGGAGATGGAGCTGGGATACACCGAGATGGAGGTGGGGTACACTGGGATGGAGCTGGAGTACATGGAGGTGGAGCCCGGGTCCCTGAGGTGGAGCTCGGGTACACTGAGAAGGAGATCTAGCTGGGGTCCTGGAGATGGAGTTGGGGTACACCGAGATGGAGATGGAGTACACCGAGATGGAGCTGGAGTACACCGAGATGGAGCTGGGGTACACCGAGATGGAGATGGAGTACACCGAGATGGAGATGAGGCTGGTGTCTGACAGAGAAAGAGAGTGAGACACCCGCAGAGACTGAGACAAAGATAAGGCATAGATGGTCAGACTGTCAGAGAGAGAGAGAGAGACAGCTGTGGGGAGAGGGGGAGGGAGAGAGAGACAGGTGTGGGGAGGGGGAGAGAGAGAGAGACAGGTGTGGGGAGAGGGGGAGGGAGAGAGAGACAGGTGTGGGGAGGCAGAGGGAGAGACAGGCGTCGGGAGAGAGAGAGAGTGACAGGGGAGGGGGAGAGAGAGACAGGGGAGGGGGAGAGAGAGACAGATGTGGGGAGGGGGAGAGAGAGAGAGACAGATGTGGGGAGGGGGAGAGAGAGAGAGACAGGTGTGGGGTGGCGGGGAGAGGGATAGGTGTGGCGAGGGGGAGAGAGAGAGACTGGTGTGGGGTGGGAGAGAGAGAGAGAGACTGGGGTGGGGTGGGAGAGAGAGAGAGAGACTGGGGTGGGGGAGAGAGAGAGATAGGTATGGGGAGGCGGGGAGAGGGATAGGTGTGGGGAGGGGGAGAGAGAGAGACAGGGGTGGGGAGGGGGAGAGAGAGAGAGGTATGGGGAGGGGGAGAGAGAGAGACAGGGGTGGGGAGGGGGAGAGAGAGAGAGGTATGGGGAGGGGGAGAGAGAGAGAGAGACAGGGGTGGGGAGGGGGAGAGAGAGAGACAGGGGTGGGGAGGGGGAGAGAGAGAGAGGTATGGGGAGGGGGAGAGAGAGACAGGTGTGGGGAGGGGGAGAGAGAGAGAGGTATGGGGAGGGGGAGAGAGAGACAGGTTTGGGGAGGGGGACAGGGAGAGACAGGTGTGGGGAGGGGGAGAGAGAGAGACAGGTGTGGGGAGGGGGAGAGAGAGAGACAGGTGTGGGGAGAGAGAGAGAGAGAGACAGGTATGGGGAGGGGGAGAGAGAGAGACAGGTGTGGGCAGGGGGAGAGAGAGAAAGGTGTGGGGAGGGGGAGAGAGAGACAGGCGTGGGGAGACGGAGAGAGAGAGAAAAATGTGGGGAGGGGGAGAGAGAGAGAGACAGGTGTGGGGAGGCGTTGAGAGAGAGAGAAAGGTGTGGGGAGAGGGAGAGAGAGAGAGAGAGAGGTGTGGGGAGGGGGAGAGAGAGAGAGAGAGAGGTGTGGGGAGGGGGGGAGAGAGAGAGAGGTGTGGGGAGGGGGAGAGAGAGAGAGAGAGACAGGTGTGGGGAGGGGAGAGAGAGAGAGACAGGTGTGGGGAGGGGGAGAGAGAGAGAGAGAGACAGGTGTGGGGAGAGAGAGAGAGAGGTGTGGGGAGGGGGAGAGAGAGAGGTGTGGGAAGGGGGGGAGAGAGAGAGAGAGACAGGTGTGGGGAGAGGGAGAGAGAGAGAGGTGTGGGGAGGGGGAGAGAGAGAGAGAGAGGTGTGGGGAGGGGGGGAGAGAGAGAGAGGTGTGGGGAGGGGGAGAGAGAGAGAGAGAGACAGGTGTGGGGAGGGGAGAGAGAGAGAGACAGGTGTGGGGAGAGAGAGAGAGACAGGTGTGGGGAGGGGGAGAGAGAGAGAGAGAGGTGTGGGGAGGGGGGGAGAGAGAGAGAGACAGGTGTGGGGAGGGGAGAGAGAGAGAGACAGGTGTGGGGAGAGGGAGAGAGAAAGAGGTGTGGGGAGGGGGAGAGAGAGAGAGAGAGAGACAGGTGTGGGGAGAGGGAGAGAGAGAGAGGTGTGGGGAGGGGGAGAGAGAGCGAGAGAGAGAGACAGGTGTGGGGAGAGAGAGAGAGAGACAGGTGTGGGGAGGGGGGGAGAGAGAGAGAGAGAGACAGGTGTGGGGAGAGAGAGAGACAGGTGTGGGGAGGGGAGAGAGATAGAGACAGGTGTGGGGAGAGAGAGAGACAGGTGTGGGGAGGGGAGAGAGAGACAGGTGTGGGGAGGGGAGAGAGATAGAGACAGGTGTGGGGAGGCGGAGGGAGAGAAAGGTGTGGGGAGAGAATGAGAGAGGCAGCCAGACGGAGATGGGGAGAGAGACAGACGGAGAACTAGCTGACCGAGAGATGAGATAGACTGAGAGACGGAGAAGCAGGTGCTTGGTAAGACCCGAGGGGATAACCTTGTTCCCTGGGGATGGTCCCTTGTTCCTTCCTGCTCCGGCTCTGTGTTTTGTGAGTGTGTGTGTGTGTGTGTGTGTGTGTGTGTGTGTGGGAGCTGTTAAAACATTATTTCCCCCCCATTCCTATTGTTGTGCTCGCACTCTTTTCAACCATTCCCATCCAAGAGAAAGAAACCTCAGTGTAATCTTCGATAATAAAATAAAAGCGACCGTTTAGTACAACTGAACCCTCTGTCTCAGGCTGTGTTTTCATTCTCTCTGCTCCTGGAGTGTCCACTCAACCCAGGGAAGGTCACCTCGGAATATGGCATTCCTATCTCGGAATTCCCTGAGAAAAGGGACAGGAAATGACATCACCGCAGGAAATGCAGTCACCAACGCAAGGCAACGGAAACGCATAAATAGAGAGGGGGCCATCCCACCAGTGCCTCATCCAGAGACTCACTGATGATGTTACCCTGTACGGTGACAAAACGTCTGAAAATGAACCTTCCAGCTCAGGGAGCAAACCTCCATCCAGCCCGAACTCTGTTCTGGGCCTGTGCTCGTGAGGGTAATGGGGGAGGAGCATGTGCCCTCAGAACCCATGGGTCCACTCGTGTGAATCTCCAGCAGGTTGGAGACTGGGTAACGGGTGATACACGACCCTGGGTGACGGGATGTACGCGGCCCTGGGTAACGGGTTATACACAACCCTGGGTGACTGGGTTATACACGGCCCTGGGGAGGGATGAGCTGAGAGTTCTAGCCCGCCTGATTGGGCGAGAGACTACTACATACCTCGAAGGATAAAACACAACTATGCACAAGGCGTTTGCAAGTGATCAGTAACTCCTGGTCACTACATTCCACATCCACCTTTGACCCTCAGGGTCGAGGGTGTGGTGCTGGGAATCCGCAGCAGCTCAGGCAGTGTCCCAAGGAGCAGGAGGAGCAATGTTTCAGGCATGAGCCCATCATCCCGTTGCCCGAAACGTTTATTCTCCTGCTCCTCGGGACACTGCCTGAGCTGCTGCGGATTCCCAGCACCACACCCTCGCCCCTGACCTCCAACATCGGCGGTCCTCACCTGTCCCCTGTAGGGCAGCTCCAAGAGGGCTGTGCAAGGGAGGACCGTCTCCCTGCCCGTGTGCAAATACAAAATTAAAAATCTCGCTCCCTGCTGAAAAACTATTGTCAGCAAAGGCTGACAATAAAATAAACCCTTAAATGTCACCTTAACATTTGACAACCTAATCATCACGGGCAGACCAAAGAATGGTTTATATATTCTCGACTCATTTTTAAGTCCCTGATCTCCGTCACATTTTATAATTTGATCAACACGTTCCTTTAATCAATGGTGTTTCTGTGCTGTATGACTCTGTAGACAGAGCTGGGTCAGACGGGCTGAGAAATGGCAGCTGGGAATTTAATTTAAGCAAACCCACACGGGATTGACACACTTGCTGGTCAGGTCCTGGGGAGTGCTGCTGAGCAAAGGGATCTCGGGGTTCAGGTGCACGTTTCTTTGGAAGTGGAGTCGCAGGCAGACAGGGTGGTTTGGGGTGTGGGACACTGGCCCTCCTTGGGCACTTCATTGGGTACAGCAGTTAGGAAGCCATGTTGGAGCTTTGGCGAGGCCACCTTTACAATCCTACCTTCAAATCTGCTCTCCCTGCGAGAGGAAGGATGTTGTGAAACGTGAAAGGGTTCAGAAAAGATGTCGCCAGGGTTGGAGGGTCTGAGCTACAGGGAGAGGCTGAACAGGCTGGGACTGTTTTCCCTGGAGTGTGGGAGGCTGAGGGGTGACCTTATAGAGGTTTATAAAATCATGAAGGGCATGGATAGGGTAAATAGACAAAGTCTTTTCCCTGGGGTGGGGGAGTCCAGAACTAGAGGGGCATAGGTTTAGGGTGAGAGGGGAAAGATATAAAAGAGACCTAAGGGGCAACTTTTCACACAGAGGGTGGTACGTGTATGGAATGAGCTGCCAGAGGATGTGGTGGAGGCTGGTACAATTACAACATTTAAGAGGCATTTGGATGGGTATATGAATAGGAAGGGTTTGGAGGGATATGGGCCGGGTGCTGGCAGGTGGGACTAGATTGGGTTGGGATATCTGGGTCGGCATGGACGGGTTGGGCCGAAGGGTCTGTTTCCGTGCTGTACAGCTGGAATACTCTATGACGATAAATTGGCTCCTTTCCAAATGGATGTACATTTGAGCTGGGGATAGGGGCGCACCCGGGAAATGGATGTTCATGAAATTAATCTTGCGATAAAACGTTCGAGAGGGTTGTGTAATAATAGGAACCAGGGGCTGTGCTCACACGGTGAATGCGAGATCACTCGGGAGAGTCGTGTCAGAAATTATGGTGAGCTGGGAACGTTCCTGACAGTCACAAAAACGCCAAACATCTGCTCAGAGAGCAGCGCCAGGAAATCACAACCTGCTCAGTGGATTTCACACCATGACAGGGCTCTCAGGTCAGATTATTACAGAGAAAACCCATCTGGGGACAAGGGGAGGGGCACACAGCGCGGGGAGAATGCACAGAGAGAGAGAGAGATAAACATTACAGGCACAGAGAGTCTACAAGGGACAAACACACTCACCACTGTCCCCCCCATCAAACCCTCCCAGGGACAGGGACAGCACGGGGTTAGATACAGAGTAAAGCTCCCTCTACACTGTCCCCCATCAAACACTCCCAGGGACAGGGACGCATGGGGTTAGATACAGAGTAAAGCTCCCTCTACACTGTCCCCCATCAAACACTCCCAGGGCAGGGACAGCACGGGGTTAGATACAGAGTAAAGCTCCCTCTACACTGTCCCCCCATCAAACACTCCCAGGGACAGGGACAGCACGGGGTTAGATACAGAGTAAAGCTCCCTCTACACTGTCCCATCAAACACTCCCAGGGACAGCACGGGGTTAGATACAGAGTAAAGCTCCCTCTACACTGTCCCCCATCAAACACTCCCAGGGACAGGGATAGCCCAGGGTGAGATACAGAGTAAAGCTCCCTCTACACTGTCCCCCCATCAAACACTCCCAGGGACAGGGACAGCACAGGGTTAGATACAGAGTAAAGCTCCCTCTACACTCTTCCCCGCCATCAAACACTCCCAGGACAGGGACAGCACGAGGTTAGATACAGAGTAAAGCTCCCTCTACACTCTCCCCCCCCATCAAACACTCCCAGGGACAGGGACAGCACAGGGTTAGATACAGAGTAAAGCTCACTCTACACTGTCTCCCCATCAAACACCCTCAGAGCCAGGGACAGCACGGGGTTAGATACAGAGTAAAGCTCCCTCTACACTGTCCCCCATCAAACACTCTCAGGGATAGGGACAGCCCGGGGTTAGATACAGAGTAAAGCTCCCCCTACACCGTCCCCCCATCAAACACTCCCAGGGACAGGGACAGGGACAGCCCGGGGTTAGATACAGAGTAAAGCTCCCTCTACACCGTCCCCCCATCAAACACTCCCAGGGACAGGGACAGCATGGGGTTAGATACAGAGTAAAGCTCCCTCTACACTGTCCCCCCATCAAACACTCCCAGGGACAGCACGGGGTTAGATACATAGTAAAGCTCCCTCTACACTGTCCCCCATCAAACACTCCCAGGGACAGGGATAGCCCAGGGTGAGATACAGAGTAAAGCTCCCTCTACACTGTCCCCCCATCAAACACTCCCAGGGACAGGGACAGCACGGGGTTAGATACAGAGTAAAGCTCCCTCTACACTGTCCCCATCGAACACTCCCAGGGACAGGGACAGCACGGGGTTAGATACAGAGTAAAGCTCCCTCTACACTGTCCCCCATCAAACACTCCCAGGGACAGGGACGCATGGGGTTAGATACAGAGTAAAGCTCCCTCTACACTGTCCCCCATCAAACACTCCCAGGGCAGGGACAGCACGGGGTTAGATACAGAGTAAAGCTCCCTCTACACTGTCCCCCCATCAAACACTCCCAGGGACAGGGACAGCACGGGGTTAGATACAGAGTAAAGCTCCCTCTACACTGTCCCCACATCAAACACTCCCAGGGACAGCACGGGGTTAGATACAGAGTAAAGCTCCCTCTACACTGTCCCCCATCAAACACTCCCAGGGACAGGGATAGCCCAGGGTGAGATACAGAGTAAAGCTCCCTCTACACTGTCCCTCCATCAAACACTCCCAGGGACAGGGACAGCACAGGGTTAGATACAGAGTAAAGCTCCCTCTACACTCTTCCCCGCCATCAAACACTCCCAGGACAGGGACAGCACGAGGTTAGATACAGAGTAAAGCTCCCTCTACACTCTCCCCCCCCATCAAACACTCCCAGGGACAGGGACAGCACAGGGTTAGATACAGAGTAAAGCTCACTCTACACTGTCTCCCCATCAAACACCCTCAGAGCCAGGGACAGCACGGGGTTAGATACAGAGTAAAGCTCCCTCTACACTGTCCCCCATCAAACACTCTCAGGGATAGGGACAGCCCGGGGTTAGATACAGAGTAAAGCTCCCCCTACACTGTCCCCCCATCAAACACTCCCAGGGACAGGGACAGGGACAGCCCGGGGTTAGATACAGAGTAAAGCTCCCTCTACACCGTCCCCCCATCAAACACTCCCAGGGACAGGGACAGCATGGGGTTAGATACAGAGTAAAGCTCACTATACACTGTCCCCCCATCAAACACTCCCAGGGCCAGGGACAGCACGGGGTTAGATACAGAGTAAAGCTCCCTCTACACTGTCCCCCCATCAAACACTCCCAGGGACAGGGACAGCCCGGGGTTAGATACAGAGTAAGGCTCCCTCTACACTGTCCCCATCAAACGCTCCCAGGGACAGCATGGGGTTAGATACAGAGTAAAGCTCCCTCTACACTGTCCCCATCAAACACTCCCAGGACAGGGACAGCACGGGGTGAGATACAGAGTAAAGCTCCCTCTACACTGTCCCCATCAAACGCTCCCAGGGACAGCATGGGGTTAGATACAGAGTAAAGCTCCCTCTACACTGTCCCCCATCAAACACTCCCAGGGACAGGGACAGCACGGGGTAAGATACAGAGTAAAGCTCCCTCTACACTGTCCCCATCAATCACTCCCAGGACAGGGACAGCACGGGGTGAGATACAGAGTAAAGCTCCCTCTACACTGTCCCCATCAAACGCTCCCAGGGACAGCATGGGGTTAGATACAGAGTAAAGCTCCCTCTACACTGTCCCCACATCAAACACTCCCAGGACAGGGACAGCCCGGGGTTAGATACCGAGTGCCCTCGGTGTGGAGTTACTGTCGGGATGACCTTGCTGTAGGAACTCCAGCCTTTTATAGACCATCCCTGAGTGAGCGGGGCCTCACCACACAATAACCTGGTGCCTAGCAACAGCTCGGTCTCCATGGCGAGGCTGTTTCCCTGACAACCGACCATTGCCGTGGTGACTGTGGGATGGACTGGACTGGTCTTGAATCCCTGTCTCCCTGCTTCAGGGACTAACCCCCCCCCCACCATTCCCATCTGAACTCCACATCCCACTGCGAATTCCGAAACATTCCCTGAAGCCAGCGCAGCACACAGTCTGGCCATTCGAGCCATCCATCGTGGGCTTCCCCTCCCCAGGGTCACCTGGGTCTGTCCCTGCTACATCTGATCGGGGAAACCTGCTGCCCCTTCCTCAACATCCCCCTCCCCACTGCCCCAGGATAAAGCCCCTCTAAGGTCACCCTTCAACACCACCTCATATCGATAGAGCACGGGGGTCCGAAGGGGACCCACAGGGAGTTCATCAGCAAAACCTGGCGATCTTAAAACAACACAGCCAGCACTGCCGTCAGGACAGAGAGAGAGAGAGAGAGACAGAGAGAGAGAGACAAAGACAGAGACATTGAGTGAGCGACAGTTAGAGACAGAGAGAGACAGAGACAGAGTGGAGAGATAGATGGAGGGAGTGACAGAGAAAAACAGAAAATGAGGGGGAGCGGGGAAGACAGAAACTAAGAGAGTGAGAGGGAGGCAAAGAGAGAGAGAGGCTGAGGGAGACAGAGTGAGAGACAGAAGCGTATACACAACAGCAGGAGCCACACTGGGACCAAGAACAAGACAGAACGGGAAAGAGGTTTATGGTGACGTTTACTCAAGTCTAAAAGTACAGAAGCACAGTGTACAGTGTCACCCCTCACTGTACACACACGTACAGTGTCATCCCTCACTGTACACACACGTACAGTGTCACCCCTCACTGTACACACACGTACAGTGTCATCCCTCACTGTACACACACGTACAGTGTCACCCCTCACTGTACACACAGCGTACAGTGTCATCCCTCACTGTACACACAGCGTACAGTGTCATCCCTCACTGTACACACACGTACAGTGTCATCCCTCACTGTACACACAGCGTACAGTGTCACCCCTCACTGTACACACACGTACAGTGTCATCCCTCACTGTACACACAGCGTACAGTGTCACCCCTCACTGTACACACACGTACAGTGTCACCCCTCACTGTACACACAGCGTACAGTGTCACCCCTCACTGTACATACACCTACAGTGTCACCCCTCACTGTACACACACGTACAGTGTCACCCCTCACTGTACACACAGCGTACAGTGTCACCCCTCACTGTACATACACCTACAGTGTCACCCCTCACTGTACACACAGCGTACAGTGTCACCCCTCTCTGTACACACAGCGTACAGTGTCACCCCTCACTGTACACACACGTACAGTGTCACCCCTCACTGTACATACACGTACAGTGTCACCCCTCACTGTACACACACGTACAGTGTCACCCCTCACTGTACATACACCTACAGTGTCACCCCTCACTGTAGACACACGTACAGCGTCACCCCTCACTGTACACACACTTACAGTGTCACCCCTCACTGTACACACACGTACAGTGTCGCCCCTCACTGTACAGACACGTACAGCGTCACTCCTCACTGTACACACACGTACAGTGTCACCCCTCACGGTACATACACGTACAGTGTCACCCCTCACTGTACACACACGTACAGTGTTGCCCCTCACGGTACACACACGTACAGCATCACCCCTCACTGTACATACATGTACAGTGTCACCCCTCACTGTACATACACGTACAGTGTCGCCCCTCACGACACATACACGTACAGTGTCACCCCTCACTGTACACACACCTACAGTGTCACACCCTCACTGTACACACACGTACAGTGTCACCCCTCACTGTACATACACATTCAGTGTCACCCCTCACTGTACACAGACCTACAGTGTCACCCCCTCACTGTACATACACGTACAGTGTCACACCTCACGGTACACACACGTACAGTGTCACCCCTCACTGTACACACACATACAGTTTAACCCCTCACGGTACACACACGTACAGTGTCACCACTCACTGTACACACACGTACAGTGTCACCCCTCACTGGACACACACGTACAGTGTCATCCCTCACTGTACACACAGCGTACAGTGTAACCCCTCACTGTACACACAGCGTACAGTGTCACCCCTCACTGTACATACACGTACAGTGTAACCCCTCACGGTACACACACGTACAGTGTCACCCCTCACTGTACACACACGTACAGTGTAACCCCTCACGGTACACACACGTACAGTGTCACCACTCACTGTACACACACGTACAGTGTCACCCCTCACTGGACACACACGTACAGTGTCATCCCTCACTGTACACATACGTACAGTGTCACCCCTCACTGTACACACACGTACAGCGTCACCCCTCACTGTACATACACGTACAGTGTAACCCCTCACGGTACACACACGTACAGTGTCACCCCTCACTGTACACACACGTACAGTGTCACCCCTCTCTGGACACACACGTACAGTGTCCCCCTCACTGTACACACACGTACAGTGTCACCCCTCACTGTACATACACCTACAGTGTCACCCCTCGTACAGTGTCACCCCTCACTGTACATACACCTACAGTGTCACCCCTCACTGTACACACACGTACAGCGTCACCCCTCACTGTACATACACCTACAGTGTCACCCCTCACTGTACACACACGTACAGTGTCACCCCTCACTGTACACACACGTACAGCGTCACCCCTCACTGTACATACACCTACAGTGTCACCCCTCACTGTACATACACCTACAGCGTCACCCCTCACTGTACACACACATACAGCGTCACCCCTCAGTGTACACACACGTACAGCGTCACCCCTCAGTGTACAGACACGTACAGTGTCACCCCTCACTGTACATACACCTACAGTGTCACCCCTCACTGTACACAAACGTAAAGCATCACCCCTCACTGTACATACACCTACAGTGTCACCCCTCATTGTACACACACGTACAGCATCACCCCTCACTGTACACACACGTACAGTGTCACCCCTCACTGTACACACACACGTACAGTGTCGCCCCTCACTGTACAGACACGTACAGCGTCACTCCTCACTGTACACACACGTACAGTGTCACCCCTCACGGTACATACACGTACAGTGTCACCCCTCACTGTACACACACGTACAGCGTCACCCCTCACTGTACACACACGTACAGTGTCGCCCCTCACTGTACACACACGTACAGTGTCACCCCTCACTGTACACACACATACAGTGTCCCCCTCACTGTACACACATGTACAGTGTCACCCCTCACTGTACATACACGTACAGTGTCACCCCTCACTGTACACACACGTACAGTGTCACCCCTCACTGTACAGACACGTACAGCGTCACTCCTTACTGTACACACACGTACAGTGTCACCCCTCACTGTACATACACATACAGTGTCACCCCTCACTGTACACACACGTACAGTGTCACCCCTCACTGTACACACACGTACAGTGTCACCCCTCACTGTACATACACCTACAGTGTCACCCCTCACTGTACACACACATACAGCATCACCCCTCACTGTACACACACGTACAGCGTCACCCCTCACTGTACACACACGTACAGTGTCACCCCTCACTGTACACACACGTACAGTGTCACCCCTCACGGTACATCCACGTACAGTGTCACCCCTCACTGTACATACACCTACAGTGTCACCCCTCACTGTACACACACGTACAGCATCACCCCTCACTGTACATACACCTACAGTGTCACCCCTCACTGTACACACACGTACAGTGTCACCCCTCACTGTACACACAGCGTACAGTGTCATCCCTCACTGTACACACACGTACAGTGTCACCCCTCACTGTACACACAGCGTACAGTGTCACCCCTCACTGTACACACACGTACAGTGTCACCCCTCACTGTACCATCTTAGGGACAAGTATCAGGGTGCAAATCTTAGATACAAAATAGACAAATAAACAAATGGAAGTGATATTACCTTCCAGGTATTCATACCAAAGGTTCGAAAAATTAATAAATTTACAAAGATAAACATTACAGAGAGGTAGAAAAAGAGAGAGATGGGGGACAGACAGAGAGAGAGAGAGACCAAAAGAGAGACAGTGGGGGATGGATCGAGAGTGAGAGAGAGAGACAGAGACAGAGAGAAACAGAGAAAGATAGATAGAGAGAGAGAAGGTGGGGGAAGGTTTGGGGGCGGGGGAAGAGAGAGAGAGAGACTGACACAGAGACCGAGAGAGAGTGGGGGGAGAGAGAGAGATAGACCAGGGGGCGGATTTTGGGAAGAAAGAGAGATACAGAGAGAGAGAGAGAGAGAGAGAGAGACCAGGAGAGAAACAGAGAAAAGAGAGAGAGAGAAATAGTGACAGATGGGGTTTTTGCCACAGAGTTTGAGAATTTAGGAGCCAGGCAGCTAGAATTTGTGAAGCACTGGGATCTCAGCAATCGCCAAGCTGAGAATGTCAAACTTCAGACTGCCAGTTGGATATGAGGTTTACTCCAATTGGGGTTTATCCCCGGTGTGAGGCCTTACATATACACGCACCCACACTGTATACCAGCATCAAGGACAAGAGGCAGAGATGAACTGAATCCCTTTTCCTGTTCTATATTTCTCTTCACCATTTACCTCTTTCCCCTGTCACGTAACATTCCGTCCAAACCGTCCCTGTTTTTGATACAGTCCCTTTTTCTCTTTAACAACAAAATCTCTGCAGGGTGAAACACACAAAGAGTGGCTGCTCTTAGAACTGAAACCTGGGAAGTGGGGGAGGGGGGCGTGGAATAATTTTCACCTCTCACACAGAAGTGCACAAGAAAAGGTGTCCCAGTCACGATCATAAAAGCCAAAATGCCTCTTAGTTTGTGTGAACGAGAGGCTGGTAAATCAAACCCTTCGCTGAGAGTGAAGGTTTCACAGTTTCTTATCATCAGAATTCATTTGAAAATGGTCGCAGTTAAAGGCAGCGTGGGATTATTCTACTGACTGGGAATTGCTTCATTTGTCAGGATAATGCAGGATTCTAGTTGGAAATCCGGTCTCAAAAGCAACCAATGCTCTCATGGTGTTCTCACTGGTCTATAATCCAGACTCCCAGCTCACTCTCCGGGGATCTGGGATTGAACCTTGCCACCGTGGAACTTGAATTCCGTGAAAACTTGGGATTAAGTGTCTAATGACCGTGGATCCGTTGCCAGTTGTTGGGATCTGGTTCACTAAAACCGTTTCCGGGAAGGAAATCTGTCATCTTTACTGGGTGCGGCCTACAGGTGAGTCCAGACCCCAGTAACTGGAGTAATACAGACAGCCTGAGCTCGCAATACCCCCATCCTGTGAGTGAATTCATAAAAAAAATTTTATCTGAACATGGAGTTGGATGTTTAAAGATCAGTTTGAGCAGAGTATACAATTAAATCTCCAGAGAAACCATAATTTCCAGTCATGTAGCACCTAACGCCCCTCACTGAAAGTGATGTGTGCTTTGTTTAGTTTATGTTTCCTGTAACCGTGGGAACCATTAAGTCAGACTCATCTACAGGACAGAAACAGGCCCTCAGCCCAAGACAGGTTCAACTGTCTAACTATTTGAATCCCCTTTTCCAAGCACTTGGCCCACAGCATCACATCGAAACCCCCCTTGGATATGATGAGAGTTCCTGCCTCTCCCACCCCTGACAGGCACATTCCCCACTGGCCTCTGGGGGAAAACCTTTCTCCTCACCTCCCTCTGTAACCCTCCGTTTTGCCGCCCGCTCCTCAAATCTCGGTCAGGAGGATCCCAGCCTTAAATATATTCAATGACAGAGCATCGGCAACCCTCTAGGACTGAGGTTTCTAAAGGCTGCCAAATGCCTGAGGGAAGGGATGCCTCCTCATCTCAGTCTGAAGTGATTGATCCTTCTCCTGAGACTGTGGTATTCTCCCTCCCTCTCCCTTGTGTTCCAGACTCTCTGATTGTGATAGATCATAAAACCATTACACCGCAGTACAGGCCCTTCGATGTTGTGTTGACCTGTGAAATTAATCTGATGCCCATCTAACCTACACCGTTCCATTATTATCCCATATGTATGTCCTATGCCCATTCCTCAATGTTGGCACGTCTACTACACTTGGAAGGCCATCCCATGCCCCTACAACTCTCTAAGTGAAGAAACTACCCCTGATATCTACCACTCCTCAATTTAAAGTTATGTCCCCTCATGTTAGCCTTCACCATCCGTGGAAAAACAATCTCACTGTCCACCCTATCTAACCCTTTGATTATCTTATACGCCTCGATTAAGTCACCTATCAGCCATCCTCTCTCCAAAGAAAACAGCTTCGGTTCCCTCAGCCTTTCCTTATTGGGCCTCCCTTCCATACCAGGCAACATTGTAGTAAATCTTCTCGGAACCCTTTCCAAAGCTCTACCTCATCCTTCCTATAATGCAGCGACCAGAACTGCATGCAATACTCCAGGTGTGGCATTACCAGTGTCATGTAGAGCTGAAGCATGATCCCATGGCTCCAAAACTCAATCCTCCAACCAATAAACGCCAACACATCATGTGCCTTCTTAACAACCCTATCAACCTGGTTGGCAATTTTCAGGGATTTATGTACCTGGACACCGTGATCTCTCTGTTCATCTACACTGCCAAGAATTTGACCATTAGCCCAGCACTCTGCATTCCTGTTATTTCTTCCGAAGTGAACTACCTCACACTTTCCCACATTAAACTCCATTTGCCACTTCTCAGCCCAGCTTTGCTTCTTATCTATGACCCTCATAACCCACAACATCCTTTGGCACAGCTCTGACTATCTTAGTCTCATCTGCAAATTGACTAACCTATCCTTCTACGTCCACATCCAGATCATTTATAAAAATGACAAACAGCAGTGGCCTCAAAACAGATCCTTGCGGCACACCACTGGTAACTGAGCTCCAGGATGAACATTTCCCATCAACCACAACCCTCTGTCTTCTTTCAGCTCACCAATTCCTGATCCAAACCGTGAAATCACCCTCAATCCCGAAACTCCGTATGGAGTGGGGGAAGCGAGATGGGAGTGTGGTGCTGGAAAAGCCCAGCAAGTCAGGCAGCTTCTGAGCAGCAGGAAAATCGACGTTTCGGGCAAAAGCCCATCATCAGGAATTCCCGATGAAGGGCTCATGCCTGAAACGTTGATTCTCCTGCTCCTCGGATGCTGCCTGACCTGCTGGACTTTTCCAGCACCACATTCTTGGCTCTCTAATCTGTCCTCCCTTTCTCCTGGGGGAAGTGAGATGATTGTTAGTGTGTCCCTCATCAAACCCCTACAGAACCTTGTCTCAATGACATTCTCCCTGGGTCACTGATCCCTCCTTCAAAGGGGAAAGGTTTCCTTCTGTCTACCCCTCATCATTTTATACATCTCAATCATGTCCACCTCTCTCTCCCCTCTGAGAGTAACAACTCCTGTCTGTCCAATCTCTCTCCACCCCCCAAGGCTGGTAAATCTCCCTGTACACCCTCTCCCAGCGTTATCCCATCCCTCCCACAATGTTGATGCCACAATACTTGCCTAACTAATGTTTTACACTGTTCCAGCATCACCTCCCTGCTCTACAACTCTGTGCCTCAGTTAATAAAGGCAAATATCTTAGATGTCTTCATCCACCTGCCCTGACACCTTAAGGGTGGACATGTACACCAATATCCCTCTGACCCTTGAAGTTTCCCAGGGTCCTATTGCTCATTTCGCCTCACTAGCCCATAAAGAGTTTTAATAGTTTCCAGACCCATGTCACTGTGATATTTATACAAATGGGAGGCGTGGCGTTCTGAGGCGATGAGTCCGTTTTTCTCCTGGTCATCCCAGGAAATTCCGTGCGCTACAGCAGCCACATTGATTGCGCGTTGTAAAAAAAAAGTGAAAGCAAAAATAGCTTTTGTGCGTCATCTTTTGCGTAGATCACAATCAGCGATCGCAAATCGGTATGAGTAACTCCTCCATCCTCTAACATACTTTTAATCTTCATCTACCCAATGGTCAGAGAAATTAGCCCAATAAATCAAAGACCACACGAGCGCAGATCGGGGTGACATTGACAAGTCGTTTATTACAAACGATCTGGCTGGAAGAGAAATTGATGAGGCTGGCCCAGAACTGACAGTCTGCACAGGTAGATTAAGGGATCCCTGAGCTGAGAATCCAGCCAGTTTTCATTGGAATATTGCACAATGATGCTAATTAAAAGTAGGGAAAATATCACAGTCTTGATACTAAAGTAATCCAGTTCCGGTGGTGAGGATCACAAAGTGGTTCTCGGAAGGATGTGCTGAATGCAGATCCAATGAAGAGTCTGGCAGCATCCATCAGCTCTCAATGGGATCGGGAGATTCCAGCTCTCTTCAGGGGGGAGGGGAGGGGAGAGTCTCCCTGTTCTCAGCGGTAAAGTGTTTCCATTGTTGCTCTCCTGGGAGCGAGGTATTCTGGTAGCTCGGTGTCTGAGCCGTCCTTTGTGTGGTTTTGGTATCACTGATTAGATTAGACTTACAGTGAGGAAACAGGCCCTGCGGCCCAACAAGTCCACACCGACCCGCCAAAGAGTAACCCACCCAGAATCATACCCCTATATTTACCCCTTACCTAACACTGTGGGTAATTTAGCGTGGCCAATTCACCTGACCCGCACATCTTTGGACTGTGGGAGGAAACCGGAGCACCCGGAGGAAACCCACGCAGACACGGGGAGAATGTGCAAACTCCACACAGACAGTCGCCTGAGGTGGGAATTGAACCCGGGTCTCTGGCGCTGTGAGGCAGCAGTGCTAACCACTGTGCCACCATGCTGCCCATTTGGGTATGAGACCACCCTCAGGGCATTGGGACAGCTGTGTGTATCAGGTCCAGGAAGCTTACTGTCAGGTTGTCCCTGGCCTGCGAGTGACTGTGGTGGTGCCCAGTTTCCCTTCTCAGCCTGTTTGGTCAATGCTGAGGCATTCTGGGTGTTTCTTGTCTGGTTTGGACAGGCTTGGTTTTCAGTGTGGCCATGTTGTGGGTAGGCCGGGGGGGGGGGGGGGGGGGGGGGAGAGCAGGTCACAGGGGAGAGGTGACAAGGCTGAGAGAATGTGCACGTACCATGAGAGTTTTAGCAGTTGACACTGTGTTCTCCCCTCTCTCTGTCACTCCTGAATCACAGAATCCCCACAAATGTGGAAGCAAGCCATTCGACCCACTAGAGGCCATACTCACCCTCCGAAGAGCCAGATCCATCTGTGACCCTATCCCTGTAACCCTGCCTGGCTAACCCATCTAGCAAGCACATCCCTGGACACTACGGGCAATTGAACCTGGCCAACCCACCCTAACCTGCACAGCTTTAGTCTAATCCTCACTATTCCTCAACTGGATTTCTTTGTGACTGCCTTCCGATCCCATCCTGCGCCCAGTTCCACAGATAGATAAAAGGGACACGTTCAGCTCTCCCATTCCCCACCTCCTTCATCTGGCCCTGAGGGTTGGAATCCAGCCTGGATTTTCCTGGCCGGCCAGGATTCCTCACCCACGCCTGGGTGAAAACCATTCCCGAGTCAAACTCTGCGGCAGTCTGACATGTGTCGATGGAGGAGGAGAGACCCAATCCTGTCCCTAGCCTCGCATCCACTCCATCAATCCTAGTAGCATCAATCCTGGCCCGGTGAATTACTGGCTGATCTTCGGCTTCAACTCTGTTTTTCCCACCAGCTCCTCAAATCTTGGTCTGTCAGATCCCAGCAGTAAAAATACTCGACGATGGAGGATCAGCAACCCTCTGGGACCAAGGTTTCTGAAGGGAAGGAACGTTTCCTCATCTCAGTCCAAAGTGATTGTCCCCTTCTCCTGAGACTATGATATTCCCCGTCCCAATTCCTCATGTTCTAGATGGGCTAATTGGGGTGGGGGAGTGAGACAATTGCTTTGCATATTTCCCCTGTCAAACCCCCCACAGAACCTTCTCTCAATGAAATCCCCATCCACTCTCCTGAACTCCAGACAAAGGCCCAACAACCTCTCCTCTCCCTCGGGCAGCTGAGGAAATTTGGCGTGACGGCGAATACCCTTACCAACTTGTATAGGTGCCCCATCGAGAGCATCCTGTCTGGATGTACCACTGCCTGGTATGGCAACTGTACCCTTCATGATCGGAGACGGTTACAGAGAGTGGGGAACTCGGCCTGGACAGTCACAAAGGCCCAACCTCCCATCTACAGAATCCACCACCCAGGCCCGTTGTCAAGGAAAGGCCGCCAGCGTTCTCAAAGATCCCTCCCACCCTGGCAATGTTTATCTACACCCTCTACCATCCGGGGGGGGGGGGTGGGTGGGGGGAAGGTACAGATACACGTGTACCAGGCAGATTCGTAACAGTTTCTACCCTCCTGCTGTTAGAATACTGAATGGACTGACAAACAGTTAACATTCACCTGTAACAGTGCTCTGGTTTCTGCTGCTGTTTATCTATCTATTATTTACTTATCTACGCCTTTGAACTATTTAATCTGCCTGTATCGCTCACAGGACAAAGCTTTTCAATGTGCCTCAGTACACGTGACAATTAATTTAATAAATTCAAATTCAATATTGACTCAGTTCTCTCAGTAGTCCATCACGGTCAACACCCTCCATCCCAGAAACCTTTGCCCCACTCCACTCGATAAGAAAGGCATAGCGCTTGGTTGGATTTTCATTTTGTACTTACTGTGTTAAGGAAACAATTTTAGTTTCAAACTGTGTCGAGCTTATATCAGGCTTAGGGGCAGGATGCCCTGTTTGCTGATGTGTATTTTTAAAGAAGTTTCTCACGCTGGACTTGTAGAGATGGGGTTGAGTGACTGAAGGTTTCTAAGACAAAACTGTGACCACTGACAATGGCCCAGGGACACACAGAAACCCTGACATCAGTGGGTCTTACACAGTCAGAGAGATGTACAGTACAGACACAGACGCTTCAGTCCAACTCATTCACACCAACCTGAGAGCCGAAATTACTGTAGCTCCACCTGCCAGCACCCGGCCCATGTCCCTCCAAACCCTTCCTATTCATATACCCATCCAGATGCTGCTGAAATGCTGTAATCGTACCAGCCTTCACCACTCCCTCTGGCAGCTCATTCCATACACGTACCACCCTCTGGGTGAAAACGTTGCCCCTTCGCTCCCTGTTAAATCTTTCCCCCCCTCACCTTAAACTGATGCCCTTGAATTTTGGACTCGCCCCAACCCCAGGGTAAAGACCTTGGCTATCCATGCCCCTTAAGATTTTATAACCACTATAAGGTCACCCCTCAGCCCCAGCCTGTTCAGCCTCTCCCTGTAGCTCAAACCCTCCAACCCTGGCAACATCCTTGCAAATCTTTTCTGAGCCCTTTCAAGTTTCACAACATCTTTCCTACAACAGGGAGACAGGAATTTCACACAATATTCCAACAGTGGCCTAACTAATGTCCTGTACAGCTGCAACATGACCTCCCAACTCCTGTACTCAATACTCTGACCAATAAAGGAAAGCATACCAAACGCTTTCTTCACTATCCTATCTACCTGCGACTCCACTTTCAAGGAGCTATGAACCTGCACTCCAAGGTCTCTTTGTTCAGCAACACTCCCTAGGACCTTACCATTAAGTGTATAAGTCCTGCTAAGATTTGCTTTCCCAAAATGCAGCACCTCACATTGATCTGAATTAAACTCCATCTGCCACTTCTCAGCCCATTGGCCCATCTGGTCCAGATCCTGTTGTAATCTGAGGTAACCCTCTTCGCTGCCCACTACACCTCCAATTTGGGTGTCAGAGGATTGAAACATGAAAGTTAAACTCACCTCTAAGAGATGCTACAAAAAGCCCGTTGAAGAAACGTGCGTTTCCTTGGAAGTTAAATTAATGGTGATGTTGGGAACAGATATCTATTAACTAAGGACAAAATGTGAAAGACAATTTGGCCATTCCCGAGAGGGAATAATTGTACCCTGTGATTTCTTGAAAACTGCAGTCCACGGCTTAGCGTGTGGTTTAAGACTGGAAGGCAGTGGCACGGGAAAGGAGCTTAGCAAAGAGATCGGTTTTGCACACCCAGCGATCAGAGCAAATGAGAAGTGATAATCTCTCTCGGAAAATCCTGCTCGCTTTCGGTTTGAAGTGGGTAATTGTGTTGTGGTAACGCGGAATCATTACTGAGGTGTGAACCAGAGTTTACCTCCTGCTTCACAGATACACTTTGAAAACGATAAAGGAATGAGTTGAAAGAAGCCTCGAGACATTTATTTTGACCATAGTACAAAACAGGAGTAATTGGCTATTGACAGATCACAGCAGGAGCAGTGGAGGTGTGGGACTTCAGTGTCAGCGCAGTTCACCCAGGTGAATCTGCAGCTTGTGTTAGGTATTTCAACGAGAGGGACCATCTGAAGAAATCTTATTGAGTGAATGTGGAAGGAAACGGTGTGTGGCCACCCCAGTTACAGCAACAAGCCTAGGTGTGGAGACCATGGTGACTGCACACTGGGGTGGAGATGCTCGGAATTGCGAGTGTTTGAATCTTTTTCGCTAGTGTTTTATTAAAATCTGCCCAACTTGTCTAGGTTTTTCTTTCTTGTTCAATAAACCTTTTCTTTTCCACGTTAAAAGGACTCTCGGGAATGCCGGATTCCTGGCACCAGTACGATGCTCCAAGTGTTGAGTTGCCTGCTCCCCGGATGCTGCCTGACCTGCCCTGTGTTTCCAGCACCACACTCTGATCACCAGCACCTACACTCCTCACCATTACCACGCGGACAGTGTAGGTATGGGCCAAACACAGGCAGACGGCACTAGATTGAATGGTGAATAGTGGGCGGCATGGACCAGTTGGGCCGAAGGGCCTGTTTCCATGCTGTAAACCTGACAATGGGGAAGGCCTGAGCAGGTTTTTGGCAGTAGGGGGACTGCACTGACGTCTCAAGAGTTAATTTTGGTTTTCGGAAACATACTCTTTGAAGGCAACAATCTCTCAGGAGGGAGAGAGCGCGCTGTGGTGGGACAGGCCCAGGTCAGATGAAAGGAAGCAGCTGAGGAAGTTGCCGAACGGGTTGTAAGTAATCGCATCACAGCTTCCAAATTTCCTAAAGGCAGAACAGATGTGGAAAGGATGGTTTTTTCCCCAACGGTTTGAGGAACAACTCCAGTGTAAAAGAGAAACTGAGACAAGCAGGGATTGGTTCACGCAGGCGCTGGGGAAGCTGGGTTTCTTGACCCCAGAGGGCAGGTTCAACGGTAAACTGGCAGAGATTGTTAGCATTGACACAGCATTCAGGTCCAGCCTCCGCTAGGAGCTAGAATGGGGAAGCAGGCTGAATGGCCTCCATTTCTCCACGCACTGCTCTCCAGGCGTTTTGACCAGTTTCAGCAGAACGTCACTCTGTGTTTAGTTCACTACCTTCTTAAGAGTTCTGTGCCAATAACCTATTTACTCCCTGGCGCTCCCTCCTCCCTCTCACGCTGCCCTGTTGGCTTGTATGGCCTGTTGGCTTCGCTGTGCCATCCCCAGCTGCTGTTGCCACCTCCTGATCTTCCCCCCCCCCCCCCCCCACCCCGCTCTGTGTCCCAGGGGAGAGTAACAGGAAGCAGATCCATGGGAAGAGCACCCTCTCCACTGCCCAGTGAGCCCCAGCATTCTCCAACCTGCACTGAGCCAGAGAACGTCACTCTCTGGATCCTGCTGTGTCACACAGATTTAGATTACTTAGTGTGGAAACAGGCTGTTCGGCCCAACAAGTCCACACTGACCCACCGAATCGCAACCCACCCATATCCCTACATTTACCCCTTACCTAACACTAGGGGCAATTTAGCATGGCCAATTCACCTGACCCGCACATCTTTGGACTGTGGGAGGAAACTGGAGCACCCGGAGGAAACCCACGCAGACACGGGGAGAATGTGCAAACTCCACACAGACAGTCGCCTGAGGCGGGAATTAAACCTGGGACCTTGGTGCTGTGAGGCAGCAGTGCTAACCACTGTGCCGCCCATCTTGACCCTCTGTCCGGAAGGTGTCCTCCCTGCTCTCCCCCAGGGGTGACCAGTTTCCCCTCTGACCCAGGACATGGTAGTCTGCGTCCTTAACCAACTGCTGGCAGCAGTTACACTCAGTAACTTTGGAAAGATGGATGATCAGAGTGGGAGGTTATGGTGGGGCTGTGCAGGACTTAGACAGAGCGACCAGTGCCGGGTGTAAGGCGGCCATTATGAAGGGGGAAGAGGCTTCAGAGCAGATTTACCAGGACGGTGCTGGGAATCGAGGGTTGCAGCGATGGGGGAAGAGGCTAAACAGCTTGGGACTTTCTCTCTCTCTCTCTCTCTCTCTCTCTCTCTCTCCCCCCCACCCCCCGAGAGAGTCAGAGGGGTGACTTTCTAGAGGTATAGAAAATCATAAGGGGCATAGATAGGGTAAATAGACAAGGTCTTTTCCCTGGGGAGGGGAGTGAACGAGAAGGCAGAGGTTGAAGGTGAGAGGGGAAAGATTTTAAAAAGACAGGAGGGAATTCTTTTTTTTTAAAACTTTGTTTTTCCATGTGTAGACTGAACTTCCTGAGGAAGTGGTGGATGTGGGGACAGCTATTATATTTAAAAGACATTTAGATAAGGACATGGATAGGAAAGGGTTTGGAGAGATATGGGCCAGGAGCAGGCAGGTTTAGTTTGGGATTAGGGTCAGCACGGGCTGGATAGACTGAAGGGGACTTTGAGGAGGACACAGTAGGAGCACTGTGTGCAGTTCCCGTCTCCGCACTACGGGAAGGATGTGATTGGACTGGGTGGGGGTGTGAGGGGGGTGATTTACCCGGATGCTGCCTGGGATGGAGCAGAGCGGTGATGTAGCGAGGCTGGATAAACGTGGGAGCTGAGGAGTATAAGATAATGAGGGGCATGGACGGGGTGTAGGGGGAGGAGAATGGGAAGCAGCTGCTGCCCTCAGTCAATAATAAGAGGGGTGGAGGGACATTTTTAAAGTGAAAGGCAGGGGGCTCAGAGGGGCAATTAAGGATATTTTCACCTGAGGGGTGACAGGGGTCTGACTCTACCACCTGGGTGGGTAGTTGGGGCAGGAAACCTTCCAACCTTTGAAAAGCTGCTTGGGCGAGCATGTGCAATGTGGGGAAGGTGGGGGGGGGGGGGGGTCGAGTGCAGGTAGGTCAGTGAGGACTCAGTGGATGTTCACTGCGCTGTGAGACACGACACTGACCACTGTTGGGGGGGAGGGGGTGGCTAACAGGGGCTGTGGATTGGATCATTGCAACCATTGGCTCTGGTCATGACGGGGGTAGTGTTTTCGAGAGGAACCCCTTGCCCATTCTGTGTACTCTCCTCGTTGAGGTGGGGGGGAGAAAGAGGAGAGAAAGAGAAGCTGATGGGGAGGAGGATGTGGAAGGTGAGGAATGGGGAGGCTGAGGGACAGGGAAGGTGACAGACAGGATAGAAGCCGCAGTCTGAGCGTGCCGGAGTTACGCCCGCTCAGCCAGCAGGTCTTTACAAAGACACACAGTCACTTCACAAACAAATACCCACTGACCCCCGAGGGAGCTGAGCGAGTATTCCCACGGTGACCAACCCCCAGCCTGCTCACAGATCACCTTCCCTGTGTTCACTAATATCAGTTACATTAACCAGCAAATAATGGAAAACATCAAAAGCAGCTCCACAATCTAAGCGAGTATATAACATTAATGGTCAGAGATGATAACGAGTGGGATTGGCTGAAAGGTTAAGAGTGAGGCATGCGTTTCCTGGACAATGCGAGTTGAGAGTGGAACACACAGATGACCCATCCGATAACCCCCTCCCCCTCCCCCCGGAGTGATTGAGTTTAATACAGGGAGCAGCTGGTGGGAAATGCAGACTGACTGCCCACCCTCTCCCTCTCTATAAAGTGCTACAGATAGAAGGGTCCTCCCAGGGCGAGAGCCAGCCAGCACACCTCACACCGACTCCATCTGAAGCTCATCACCGTCTCCAGACTCCAACTCATGGAAACCAGCATGGCCACCGATAAACACCAGGGTGGCTCCTAAACACGGGGAGGGGGGGGGAGAGAGAGACAGAGAGAGAGACAGAGAGAGAGACAGAGAGAGAGACAGAGAGAGAGACAGAGAGAGAGACAGAGAGAGAGACAGAGAGAGAGACACGCACACGGGGGGGGGGGGGGGGAAAGAGAGAGAGAGAGAGAGAGAGAGAGAGAGAGAGAGAGAGAGACGCACACAGAGGGGGGAGAGAGACACGCACACGGGGGGGGGGTGGGAAGAGAGAGAGAGAGACACGCACACAGAGGAGAGAGAGAGGGGGAGAGAGGCACACGCAGAGGGGGAGAGAGAGAGAGAAAGAAAGAAAGAAAAAGAGAGATGGGAGAGAGAAAAAGAGAGAATTAGAATCACACCCAGAGGGAATGAAAGAACAGCGAGGAGGGGCAGTGAAAGGAGGGGGAGGGGAGGGAACGTGACAGGAGTGCGGGGAGAGAAGAGAGGACGGAGCAGGGGACGAGGGGGAGGGGAGGGAACAGGTGACCGGTGGGGGGGAGAGGGGGATGGGGGGGGAGAGGGGGATGGGGTGGGAGGGAGGGAGCAGGTGACGGAGGGAGGGAGGGAGGGAGGGAACAGGTGACAGGGGAGGGGGGGGGAGGGAGGGAGGGAGGGAACAGGTGACAGGGGAGGGGGGGGGGGGAGGGAGGGAGGGAGGGAACAGGTGACGGGGGGAGGGAGTGGGAGGGAGGGAGCAGGTGATGGGGGGAGGGGGTGGGAGGGAGGGAGCAGGTGATGGGGGGAGGGGGGGGGGGAGGGAGGGAGGGAGGGAACAGGTGACGGGGGAGGGGGGGGAGGGAGGGAGGGAGGGAACAGGTGACGGGGGGAGGGAGTGGGAGGGAGGGAGCAGGTGATGGGGGGAGGGGGTGGGAGGGTGTGGGAACAGGTGACGGGCGGGGGGGAGGGGGAGGGAGCAGGTGACGGGGGGAGGGAGTGGGAGGGAGGGAGCAGGTGATGGGGGGAGGGGGTGGGAGGGTGTGGGAACAGGTGACGGGCGGGGGGGAGGGGGAGGGAGCAGGTGACGGGGGGAGGGGGTGGGAGCAGGTGACGGGGCAGGGGGGAGGGGGAGGGAGGGAGCAGGTGACTGGGGAGGAGGGGGAGGGAGCGGGTGATGGTAGGGGCACAGCGGAGGAGGTGATCTAGGGCGAGGGGGGGGGGGGGTGGGGTGTTGGAGAGAGACAGAAGCGGGGGGGGTTGCAGGCCGGGTGAGGCAGTGGGAGTACAGCGATGTCCGACATGGTGAGGGAGGGGAGATGGAGACAGCAGCACGGTCCGAACGCTGCTGAAGACCTGTGGTTACTCACCCAGGACCCAGAACACTGCGGACCCAGCACCGGCCAACCAGAAGAAGGGGAAAGAGATCGCCCCCGAGAGGCCGTACTGATGGGCAGGACTCAGCTCCCGACCTGGACAATATACAAACACACCGACAGTGAGACCCCTGCAGCGTCCAGCCTATAACCGCACTGTGCCAGCTTGGCTCGGGGAGCACCGAGGGTGGGAGCACGGGTCTCCAAACCCGACATGGTCAGGGCCTTTGCAGAACCCAGCGTCCCCCATCTTTCCTTTCTAGCACATGGAGTGAATGGCCTGGCCTGAAGGCTGCTATCTGTAATGCTGGGGCAGGCTGAGGTGGATCACTCACATCGCACTGCTGCCTGAAGGCTTTTCCCATCGCTTCACTCCTGGTATTCCAACAGGAGAGCTGGCCTCTCCCATCGTTGAGGATGGGGATACTCAGAGCCCCCTCATCTGGGGAGTTAAGTGATTGTTCACCAGCGTTGACATTTGGACATGGTAGGACGGCGGAGCTTAGATCTGCTCTGCACATTCCCATCTGGATTTTCTGCATGCCCTGATCAAGTCAGCTTCACAATGAGGGGGGGAAGCAGGTGACGTGGGGGGAGGGAGAGGTGATGGGATTAGGCTATTTCAGTCAATGATGGCTGACAGACTAAACAGCTGATACCTTCCAGTTCTTAGTCTCACCCTTCCCTGGACACAGCAACCAAAGCATTGGGGAAACATTGAATCAACTTAGGAAGGGGAAAAGGTTGAGACTCTGAAGGGAGATTACAGAGAGTTGGGCAGAAATTTAAAAAGGAGGTCCTCAAGGGTAATAATATCTGGATTACTGCCAGTGCTACGAACTAGCGAGGGCAGGAATAGGAGGAGAGAGCAGATGAATGCAGGGCTGAGGAGCTGGTGTATGGGAGAAGGATTCACATTTTTGGATCATTAGAATCTCTTTTGAGGGAGAAGTGACCTGTACAAGAAGGACAGATTGCACCTAAACTGGAAGGGGACTGATATACTGTCAGGGAAGTTTGCTAGAACTGCTTGGGAGGATTTAAATAGTAAGATGGGGGGAGGGGGGGTGGGGTGGGTGGTGGGACCCAGGGAGATAGTGAGGAAAGAGATCGATCTGAGATGGGTACAGCTGAGAACAGATGTCCGTCAAACAGTCAGGGCAGGCAGGGACAAGGTAGGACTAATAAATTAAACTGCATTTATTTCAATGCAAGTGGTCTAACAGGGAAGGCAGATGAACTCAGCGCATGGTTAGGAACATGGGACTGGGATATCATAGTAATTATGGAAACATGGCTCAGGGATGGGCAGAACTGGCAGCTGAATGTTCCAGGATACAAATGCTACAGGAAGGATAGAAAGGGAGGCAAGAGAGGAGAGGGAGTGGCATTTTTGATAAGGGATAGCATTACAGCTGTGCAGAGGGAGGATATTCCCAGAAATACATCCAGAGAAGTTATTTGGGTGGAACTGAGAAATGGGAAAGGGATGATCACCTTATTGGGATTGTATTATAAACCCCCCAATAGTCAGAGGGAAATTGAGAAACAAACTTGTAAGGAGATCTCAGCTATCAGTAAGAATAATATGGTGGTTATGGTTGGGGATTTTAACTTTCCAAACATCGACTGGGACTGCCATAGTGTTAAAGGTTTAGATGGAGAGGAATTTCTTCAGTGTGGACAAGACAGTTTTTTGATTCAGTATGTGGGTGTACCTACTAGAGAAGGTGCAAAACTTGACCTACGCTTGGGAAATGAGGCAGGGCAGGTGACTGAGGTGTCAGTGGGGGAGCACTTTGGGGCCAGCGACCATAATTCTATTCCTTTTAAAATAGTGATGGAAAAGGATAGACCAGATCTAACAGTTGAAGTTCTAAATTGGAGAAAGACAATTTTGATGGTATTAGGCAAGAACTTTCAAAAGCTGATTGGAGGCAGATGTTCGCAGGTAAAGGGACGGCTGGAAAATGGGAAGCCTTCAGAAATGAGATAGCAAGAATCCAGAGAAAGTATATTCCTGTCAGGGTGAAAGGGAAGGCTGGTAGGTATAGGGAATGCTGGATGACTAAAGAAATTGAGGGTCTGGTTAAGAAAGAGAAGGAAGCATATGTCAGATACAGACAGGATAGATCTAGTGAATCCTTAGAAGAGTATAAAGGAAGTAGGAGTATACTTAAGAGGGAAATCAGGAGGGCAAAATGGGGACATGAGACAGCTTTGGCAAATAGAATTAAGGAGAATCCAAGGGGTTTTTACAAATATATTAAGGACAAAAGGGTAACTAGGGAGAGAATAGGGCCCCTCAAAGATCCTCAAGGCGGCCATTGTGTGGAGCCACAGAAAATGGGAGAGATACTAAATAAATATTTTCCATTAGTATTTACTGTGGAAAAGGATATGGAAGATATAGACTGTAGGGAAATAGATGGTGACATCTTGCAAAATGTCCGGATTACAGAGGAGGAAGTGCTGGATGTCTTGAAACGGTTAAAGGTGGATAAATCCCCAGGACCTGATCCGGTGTACCCGAGAACTCTGTGGGAAGCTAAAGAAGTGATTGCTGGGCTTCTTGCTGAGATATTTGTATCATCGATTGTCACAGGTGAGGTGCTGGAAGACTGGAGGTCGGCTAACGTGGTGCCACTGTTTCAGAAGGGTGGTAAGGACAAGCCAGGGAACTATAGACCAGTGAGCCTGACCTCGGTGGTGGGCAAGTTGTTGGAGGGAATCCTGAGGGATAGGATGTACATGTATTTGGAAAGGCAGAGACTGATTTGGGATAGTCAACTGATTTGGCTTTGTGGGTGGGAAATCATGTCTCACAAACTTGATTAAATTTTTTGATGAAGTAACAAAGAAGATTGAAGAGGGCAGAGCAGTAGGTGTGATCTATATGGACTTCAGTAAGGCGTTCGACAAGGTTCCCCATAGGAGACTGATTAGCAAGGTTAGATCTCATGGAATACAGGGAGAACTAGCCATTTGGATACAGAACTGGCTCAAAAGGTAGAAGACAGAGGGTGGTGGTGGAGGGTTGTTTTTCAGACCGGAGGCCTGTGACCAGTGGAGTGCCACAAGGATCGGTGCTGGGCCCTCTACTTTTCGTCATTTACATAAATGATTTGGATGTGAGCATAAGAGGTACAGTTACTAAGTTTGCAGATGACACCCAAATTGGAGGTGTAGTGGACAGCGAAGAGGATTACCTCAGATTACAACAGGATCTGGACCAGATGGGCCAATGGGCTGAGAAGTGGCAGATGGAGTTTAATTCAGATCAATGTGAGGTGCTGCATTTTGGGAAAGCAAATCTTAGCAGGACTTATACACTTAATGGTAAGGTCCTAGGGAGTGTTGCTGAACAAAGAGATCTTGGAGTGCAGGTTCATAGCTCCTTGAAAGTGGAGTTACAGGTAGATAGGATAGTGAAGAAGGCGTTTGGTATGCTTCCTTTATTGGTCAGAGTATTGAGTACAGGAGTTGGGAAGACATGTTGCAGCTGTACAGGACATTGGGTAGGCCACTGTTGGAATATTGCGTGTAATTCTGGTCTCCTTCCTATCAGAAAGATGTTGTGAAACTTGAAAGGGCTCAGAAAAGATTTACAAGGATGTTGCCAGGGTTGGAGGATTTGAGCTACAGGGAGAGGCTGAACAAGCTGGGGCTGTTTTCCCTGGAGCGTCGGAGGCTGAGGGGTGACCTTATAGAGGTTTATAAAATCATGAAGGACATGGATAGGATAAATAGACAAAGTCTTTTCCCTGGGGTCGGGGAATCCAGAACTAGAGAATCTAGGTTTCAGGTGATAGGGGAAAGATATAAAAGAGACCTAAGGGGCAACGTTTTCATACAGAGGGTGGTACGTGTATGGAATGAGCTGCCAGAGGGAGTGGTGGAGGCTGGTACAATTGCAACATTTAAGAGGCATTTGGATGGGTATATGAATAGGAAGGGTTTGGAGGGATATTAGATTATATTATTTACAGTGTGCGCAACCCACCCATACCCCTACATTTACCCCTTACCTAACACTACGGGCAATTTAGCATGGCCAATTCACCTAACCTGCACATCTTTGGACTGTGGGAGGAAACTGGAGCACCCGGAGGAAACCCACGCAGACACGGGGAGAACGTGCAAACTCCACACAGTCAGTCGCCTGAGTTGGGAATTGAACCCGGGTCTCAGGCGCTGTGAGGCAGCAGTGCTAACCACTCTGCCACCGTGCCGCCCAGGGATATGGGCCAGGTGCTGGCAGGTGGGACTAGATTGGGTTGGGATATCTGGGCGGCATGGACGGGTTGGACTGAAGGGTGCGTTTCCATGCTGTACATCTCTATTGTATGCGGTATGGCAAAAGTGGCCTCACCAATGTCCTGTACAGCCGCAACATGACCTCCCAACTCCTGTACTCAATACTCGGACCAATAAAGGAAAACCCGGTATTTGTTTTGTGCATTAATGAGCTGGATGTGAACACCGAAGATATAATGAGCTAATGTGCGGATGACATGAAAATTGAGGAATAAAAAGGTACAATGATTAGAATGAGGTCAGCCAGATGGGCTGCAGAATAGGAGGTCCCTGATTGAGAGCCCCCATCAGGGAGCCCTGGCTGACAGTTATAAACAGGAGTGACAGAGGCTCTGTTCACTCAGAGCTGGCTGGGTCAGTGTCACGTACCGTGGATGTCTAACTAAAGGGCGATTTGGTTCTGGGCTACCAGCCTCCGTGGAGTTATTTGAAAAGGGACCCTGGTGTACAAGTCCATATATCGCTGAAGGTATCAGCGCAGGAAGACCGGGTGGGGAAAGAGGTGGATGGGATGCTTGCCTTCATTAGCTGAGGCGTCGAGGACAGACACAGGGAGGTCTTGTTGCAACTGTCAGAAGACCCAGACAGAAGAGCGGGCACGGTTCTGGTCACCACAGGATTGGAAGGATGGGACTGCCTTGGAGATTCCCTCGGATGTTGCCTGGGATGGACAGCTTCAGTTCGGAGGAGATATTGGGTTTTGTTTTCCCTGCAGCAGGGGTGGAGGGGATCTGATTGAGGTGTCCGACATTACGAGACAGCAAGTGCAAATCCTTCCCTCCAGGGCGGGGGGGGGTCTCAGAACAGCGGGCAGCAGCTGAAGGTGAGGAGGGAGTGGTTCAGAGGAGACCCGAGTGATTGTGCTGCTCAGGGAGAGGGTGGTGCAGGCAGCTACTCGACGCTGACGAAACATCTGGATGGGCACCTAAAAAAAAAACTGCCAGGGGACCGGGCACTTACCGAACAGGACAAGGCGAGACTGGGAGGCCCGCAGGTGCACAATGTAACAAGCTCCGAAAAACACCACCAGGGCGATGAGCAGCATCGGAGAGGTGATCCTGGGGAGGAGAACACAGAGAGAGAGACACCGTTAAGGAGCAGAAATTAGGCCATTCTGCCCATCGAGCCTACTCTGCTGTCCAACCATGGCTGATAAGTTTCTCAACCCCATTCTCCTCGGGTCCCAGTCCCCTCCGACCAACGGAAACATCTTCCCAACACCCACTTTGTCCAGGCCATTCAATTAGATCCCTCCTCATCCTTCTAACCTCCACTAAATATAAACCCAGAGTCCCCAGACATTCCTCATTGGTCCCAGGATTGAAAAACTTAACCTTTCTCGTGAACCTCCTCTGAGCACGCTCCAGGTATGGGGCCCTAAGCTGTGCACAATACTCCAAATGTGGTCCGACCAGAGCCTCAGAAATACATCCCTGCTTTTATATTTAATTTCTCTCAAAATAAATGCCATCACTGAATTCCTGAAGGGCTCATGCCCGAAACATCGATTCTCCTGCTCCTTGGATGCTGCCTGATCTGCTGCGCTTTTCCAGCAACACATTGTCAGCTCTGATCTGCAGCCCTCACTCTCTCCTTTCAAACTACTCAGTCAACCTACTGCGAGAGAATCCTGGACTCGAACTCCCTGGCCTCTTTGCACTTCAGATTTCTGGATATTCTTCCCCATTTGGAAAATAGTCCATGCCCCCCTATTCTTTGTCCCAAAGTGCAGGACCTCACACTTTCCCACATCTGCCACTGCTTTGCCTACTCTAACCTGTCCTACTCCTTCTGCAGCCTCCCTGCCTCCTCAATGCTCCCTCTACGTAGTTTTCAGATGATCTAAAGCTTCGCCAGAAACACCCTCAGTTCCCTCACCTAAGTCGTTCATGTATCAAGTGAAAAATTGTGGTCCCAACACTGAGCCTTGTGGAACACCACTCATCACCCGCTGCCATCCTGAGAAGGGCCATTTTATCCCCACTCTCTGCTTTCTGCCAGAGATCTAACCATGCTAGCACCTTGCCTCAAACACCATGGGCCCTTATCTTACTTGGGAGCCTCCTGGATGGCACCTTGTTAAAGGCCTTCTTGAAGACCAGGCAGACAACATCCATTGGCTCTCCCACTCAGAGTGGGAATGAGAGTGAGGGAAGGGAACAGCGAGGAAATGGAGAGAGAGAGAGAGAGATTCACACAGAGTGAGAGACAGAGGTGGAAAGAGTGTGAACAAGAGGGAGAGCCAGCGAATGTGAGAGTGAGAGTGAGAGTGAGAGTGAATGCATGAGATGACAGAGTATGTGCAAGAGATTCTGAGTCTCAAAAGAGAGAGAGAGAGGGAGTGTGGCAAAGAGACAGAGTGCACTGTGGAAAGGTAGTGTGAGGGAGTGTGTGTGAGAGATAGCGAGAAAATGAGTGTGTGAAAGAGAGTTGGGGATGAGAAAGTGTCTGCGAGAGAGCACGAAAGACACACAAATTCACACACACAAAACAGAGGGACAATGAAAACGATCGAGAGAGACTCTGGAACAGTGTGCAACACGTTACATTCATGAGAACATGGGGTCCAAGTGGCCCAGATCTGGGAATGAGGAGTATATACCATCCCCCAGTGTCTGGGTACTAGGAAGTGGAAAAAGCACCATGTCCAACAGCCTGGAATGTTGGAGAGGGTCCCTCAGTGCTCTGGGGAACACAGTTTCACCTGAGAATCTGGGCCTCTCTCTGGCCAGTCAGGCAGGGAGGGGACCTGGGGCAGGCACTGGGAGCAGTCCTGAGGAAAACCGTATGGCTGCTGTTCCCCTGGTCCTGACTAACCCCCAGCCCGCGTCCCTCTCACTTACACACAGTACACGATCAGGCCCAGGAACACAAACACGTAGTTGCTCTGGAAATACTCCACGTTCTTCACCAGCCGCTTGCACATCTCGCCAAAATTCTTCGGCCGGGAGAAACGTTTCTGGTCGACGAAGGAGGCCCAGGGTCGGATGGTGAGCCTGCGCCTCTCGATCCATTCCTTCGCTGGGCCCTGGGAGATGATCTTCGGAATATACATCCTGAGGGCAGGAGGGAGAGAGGGAGGGGGGTGAGTGTGGGTGGAGGTGTGATCGGCACCCCGAAGGCATGGAAAGGCCAACACAGTTTCATTGTAAAGCGATAGATTTGATCCCCTACAGTGTGCAAACAGGCCCTTCGGCCCAACCAGTCCGTACTGACCCTCCGAACAGTAACCCACCCAGACCCATTTCCCCTCTGACAAATGCACCTAACACTGTGGGCAATTCAACACGGCCAATTCACCCTGACCTGCACATCTTTGGACTGTGGGAGGAAACCGGAGCACCCGGAGGAAACCCACACAGACATGGGGAGAATGTACCAACTCCACACAGACAGTCACCCGAGGCTGGAATTGAACCTGGGATCTTGGTGCTGTGAGGCAGCAGTGCTAACCACTGAGTCACAGTGCCGTCCCACTGTTACCATCAGGAGGCTCCCCTTTGAGCAGCAGCTATATGGGCCAGAATAGAAACGCGTCTTTTTTCATTTAGAAATCACCCAGTAAGCAGGATACACTGCCCCCCACAGAATCATAACGGTACTGCAGGGAAGGGAATGGGAAATGAGGATAACGGTGGTTAGCGCTGCCAGGGACCAGGGACCCGGGTTCGATTCCAGCCTCGGGGTGGCTGTGTGTGGGGTTTGCACATTCTCCCCGTGTTGGTGTGGGTTCCCTCCCACAGTCCGAAGGTGAGCAGGTCAGGGTGGATTGGCCGCGCTACGTGCCCCACAGTGTTCAGGGATGTGGAGGTTGGGTGCATTAGTCAGGGGGAAAACGTAGGGGGAATGGGTCTGGGTGGGTTACTCTTCAGGGGGTCAGGGTGGACTTGTTGGGCCGAAGGGCCTGTTTCCACACTGCGCCCCAGCCCCCTGCGGTGCTCACTCTATGCCCAAACGTTACTGGGGGAGCGTGCAGTGTGCTCCTCCCTCGAGGAAACTCAGGCAGGTGGTGACTGCGGCAGAGAGAGGCCGAGGGGCAGGATTTCCCAGACCCAGCTCACGGTCCTGGGTGCGTTTGGTCAGGCCCTCTGGTGTCTGTGCACCCCTCTCCTCACCTAGTGCAGCAAAGCTCAGGGGTGTGGCAGAGTGTGACCAAATACAACGTAACTGAGTTCTAGTACTGCCCGAGGAAGTGGAGGAGGCTGGGTATAGGTTTTAGAGGGATATGGGCCGAGTGCTGGCAGGTGGGACTACATTAGATGAGATTAGATTACTTAGTGTGGAAACAGGCCCTTCGGCCCAACAAGTCCACACCGACCCACCGAAGCGCAACCCACCCATACCCCTACAGTTACCCCTTACCTAACACTATGGGCAATTTAGCATGGCCAATTCACCTGACCCGCATATCTATGGACTGTGGGAGGAAACCGGAGCACCCGGAGGAAACCCACGCAGACACGCAGAGAATGACTGTGTGGAGTTTGCACAGTCACCCGAGTCGGGAATTGAACCTGGGTCTCAGGCGCTGTGAGGCAGCAGTGCTAGCCACTGTGCCACCGTGCTGTCCACTGTAGGTCAGGATATCTGGTTGGCATGGACGGGTTGGACCGAACCAGACATCTCTGTGACTCGCAGTAACTTGTGCTGTAGATAAAGGGGAACCTACAGTACTTAGTTTTCCAGTAGGCATTTGGTAAGGAATGTCACATTAAAAAGATGACTGTGTGAAGCTGGAGTGAATGGCTAACAGGAATCAGAGGGGAGGAAGAAATACATCTTTTACAGGCGGGGAGAAACATCATGTATGCGACAGAACACAGGGATTCCGATCTTTGACGTCTGCATCACAGATAGACAGGGCGGTTTAAAAAGGTGTTGAGCACACTTGCTTTCATTGCTCAGTCTTTCGAGTGGAGGAGTTAGGAGTCACGTCGAGGTCTTACAGGAACATTGATGAGGCCCTTCCAGAACACTGTGGGCAGCTCCGATCGCCCCGTTTATAGGAAGGATATTATTAAACTGGACGGGCTTCAGAAAAGCTTCAGCCAGGATGTTGCTGGATGTGGAGAGCTCGAGTTGGAAAGAAAGTTTGGACAGACAGGGACCTGCTTCACTGGAATGGAGGAGATTGAGAGATGAACTTCTACAGAAGTTTTTAAACTCATGGGGGTGGAAGGGGGCTTTTTCCTCAGGTTTCTTACCCCGAGGCCCATTCTAGTAAGTAACTTCTGCACCCTTTTCAAAGTGCTCACCTCTTCCTTACAGTGTGATGCCCACAACACTAACCCAGCTAAGGCCCAACAGGTATCTGATATTCAATAAGATCGTCACTGTTCTGATTCGTGTTCCCTGAGAATCTTTCATCCCATCGGTCATCAGGAATCTACATTCTCACTGTGGTCTCCTCCACATCAAAGAGACGGGATGCCAACTCACGGAACGTTTCAGGGAAACATCTCTAGGGTGCACACCCCCCCAAACAACCCACCGCCCTGAGGCTGACTACTTCAATCCCACCTCCCACCCCACCACGGATATGCAAGTCCTGGGCCTCCTCCACCACCCGACACCTGGAGGAAGAACGCCTCATCTTCCGCCTTGGGACTCTCCAACCACACGGCATCAACGCCGATTTCACCAGTTTCCCCATCTCCCCTCCACCCGCCATATCCCAGGTCAAACCTTCCGATCTGCCGGACGGAAGGGGGAACGAGTATACTGGCTGGGAGATTTGCTCAGGGCTGCTCAGGAGGATTGAAACTAGTAAAAGGGTGGGACCCGGGGGAGATATAGTGAGGAAAGAGATCAATCTGAGACCGGTACGGTTGGGAAAAGGAGCAAGTTAAATCATCAGGGCAGGCAGGAACAAAACAGAGAGTGTGGGGGGTGTGTGGAATGCACTGTCAGCAGTGATAGGAGAGTCAGAGATATCAGGGACATTTAAAGTGACTGCTGGACAAGCCCGTGAACGGCTGTAAATTGAGGGGTGTGTAGGTTAAGACAAATGCTTGGCACAACATGAAGGGCCGAAGGGCCTGTGCTGTTCTATGTCCTAACCAGGTCAAACTGAAATTAAACTGCATTTATTTCAATGCGAGGTGCCTAACAGGGAAGGCAGATGAACTCAGGGCATGGTTAGGAACTTGGGACTGGGATATCATAGCAATTACAAAGACACGGCTCAGGGATGGGCAGAACAGGCAACTTCATGTTACAGGGTATAGATGCTATAGGAAGGATCGGTGGGGGGGGGTTAATTAGGAATAACATTACGGCTGAACTTGGGGAGGATATTCCTGGGAGTATGTTCAGGGAAGTTATTTGGGTGGAACTGAGAAATAACGCTGGGAAGACCACCTTATTGGGATTGTACTATAGATACCCGCAATATCAGCGAGAAGTCGAATAGCAAATTTCTAAGAAGATTTCAGTTTTCTCAAAGAATAATAGGTTGGTTAAATTAGGGGGTTTTAACTTTCCCAACAGAGTGGGACTGCCATAAGTTTAAGGGTTTAGATGCAGAGGAATTTGTTAAGTGCGTTTAAGAAAGTTTTCTGATTCAGTATGTGGATGTACCTACTAGAGAAGGTGCAAAACCTGACCTACTCTCGGGAAATAAGGCAGGGCAGGTGACTGAGGTGTCAGTGGGGGAGCACTTTGGGGCCAGCGACCATAATTCTATTCATTTTAAAATAGCTATGGAAAAGGATCGATAGATTAGATCTAATAGTTAAAGTTCTAGAAGGAAGGAAGGTCAGTTTTGGTGGTATTGTTCAAAAGCAGATGTTCACGGGTAAAGGGACGGCTGGAAAATGGGAAGCCTTCAGAAATGAGATAACGAGAATCCAGAGAAAGGATATTCCTGTCAGGGTGAAAGGGAAGGCTGGTAGGTATAGGGAATGCTGGATGAGGAGAGAAATTGAGGGTCTGGTTAAGAAAAAGAAGGAAGCATATGTCAGATAGAGAGATCAGAGACGGAGTTTATTCTCAGAGGAGTGTACTCAAGAGGGAAATCAGGAGGGCAAAACGAGGACTGAAATAGCTTTAGCAGATAGGGTTAAGGAGATTTTATAAATACATTAAGGACAAAAGAATAATGAGGGACAGAATAGGTCCCCTCAAAGATTAGAAAAGTGGCCTTTGTATGGAGCCGCAGGAGATTTGGGGGGGGGGGGGGGGGGGAAGAGACTAAACGAGTATTTTGCATCAGTGTTTACTGTGGAAAAGCATATGGAAGATAAAGAATGTGAGGAAATAGATGGTGACATCTTGAAAAACGTCCATATTACAGAGGAGGAAGTGCTGGATGTCTTCAAATGCATAAAGGTGGATAAATCCCCAGGACCTGATCCGGTGTACCCGAGAACTCTGTGGGAAGCTAGGGAAGTGATTGCTGGGCTTCTTGCTGAGATATTTGTATCATTGATAGTCGCAGGTGAGGTGCCGGAAGACTGGAGATTGGCAAACGTGGTGCCACTGTTTCAGAACGGTGGTAAGGACAAGCCAGGGAACTATAGACCAGTGAGCCTGACCTCGGTGGTGGGCAAGTTGTTGGAGGGAATCCTCAGGGACAGGATGTACATGTAAGGCAGGGACTGATTTGGGATAGTCAACATGGCTTTGTGTGTGGGAAATCATGTCTCACAAACTTGATTGAGTTTTTTGATGAAGTAACAAAGAAGATCGATGAGGGCAGAGCAGTAGGTGTGATCTATATGGACTTCAGTAAGGTGTTCGACAAGGTTCCCCATGGGAGACTGATTAGCAAGGTTAGATCTCATGGAATGCAGGGAGAACTACCCATTTGGATACAGAACTGGATCAAAGGTAGAAGACAGAAGGTGGTGGTGGAGGGTTGCTTTTCAGACCGGAGGCCTGTGACCAGTGGAGTGCCACAAGGATCGGTGCTGGGTCCTCTACTTTTTGTCATTTACATAAATGATTTGGATGCGAGCATAAGAGGTACAGTTAGTAAGTTTGCAGATGGCACCAAAATTGGAGGTGTAGTGGACAGCGAAGAGGGTTACCTCAGATTACAACAGGATCTGGACCAGATGGGCCATTGGGCTGAGAAGTGGCAGATGGAGTTTAATTCAGATAAATGCGAGGTGCTGCATCTTGGAAAAGCAAATCTTAGCAGGACTTATACACTTAATGGTAAGGTCCTAGGGAGTGTTGCTGAACAAAGAGACCTTGGAGTGCAGGTTCATAGCTCCTTGAAAGTGGAGTTACAGGCATGCTTTCCTTTATTGGTCAGAGTATTGAGTACAGGATTTGGGAGGTCATGTTGCGGCTGTACAGGACATTGGTTAGGCCACTGTTGGAATATTGCGTTCAATTCTGGTCTCCTTCCTATCGGAAAGATGTTGTGAAACTTGAAAGAGTTCAGAAAGGATTTACAAGAATGTTGCCAGGGTTGGAGGATTTGAGCTACAGGGAGAGGCCGAATAGATTAGATTCCCTACAGTGTGGAAACAGGCCCTTCGGCCCAACACTGACTGTCCGAAGAGTAACCCACACAGACCCATTCCCCCTATTTACCCCTGACTAATGCACCTAACACTCTGGGCAATTTAGCATGACCCATTCACCTAACCTGCACATCTTTGGACTGGGAGGAATCCGGAGCACCCGGAGGAAACCCACGCAGACACGGGGAGAATGTGCAAATTGCTCACAGTCGCCTGAGGCTGGAACCGAACCCGGGTCCCTGGCGTTATGAGGCAGCAGTGCTAACCACTGAGCCACTGTGTCGAGGCTGAGGGATAACCTTATAGAGGATAATAAAATCATGAGAGGCATGGATAGGGTAAACAACAAAGTCTTTTCCCCAGGGTTGGGGAGTCTAGAACTAGAGAGCATAGGTTTAGGGTGAGAGGGGAAAGATATAAAAGAGACCTACGGGGCAACTTTTTCACACACAGGGTGGTACATGTATGGAATGAGCTGCCAGAGGATGTGGTGGAAGCTGGTATAATTACAACATTTAAGAGGCATTTGGATGGGTATATGAATAGGAAGGGTTAGGAGGGATATGGGCCGGGTGCTGCAAAATGTGACCACATTGGGTTGGGATATCTGGGCGGCATGGACAGGTTGGACCGAAGGGTCTGTTTCTGAGCTGTATGTCTCTGTGACAATCTTAAAAAGACATGAGGGGCAATTTTGTATTTTTTAAATGTTGAGACACTGAACGGCTTGTGGGTGGAATGCACCTCCTGAGGAAGTAGTGGATGGGAGTACGGTCGAGATGTTGAAAAGACATTTGGACAGGTATGTGAATGGGAGAGGTTTGGAGGGAAATGGGCCAAACGTGGGCAGGTGGGACGAGTTGAGTTTGGGATTGTGGTCAACATAGACCAAAGGGGCAGTTTCTCTGCTGTGTGACTATGACTCGGGTGGTGGATGATGATTTGGATCGAACGTAACATGAGAACGAGGAGGAGGAGGAGGAGACCATCCAGCTCCTCATCCCTGCCCCGCTATTCAATAAAATCACGCTGAGCTTTCATGACCTCAGCTCCACTCCCCTGTGCTCTCACCACAACACTCAATTCCTCTACTGTTCCAAACATCTTAGCTTTAACAACATTTCCTGTGGAAGCCTCAACCACTTCCCTGGGCAGGGAATTCCACAGATTCACAACCCTCTAGGTGAAGAAGTCCCTTCTTAATCCAGTCCTATATCTGCACCCCCTAATTCTGAGGCTACGCCCCCTTGTTCGAGTTTCCCACTAGTGGAAACATCCTCTCTCTCCTTCGATCTTATCTATTCCCTTTATAATTTGATGTTTCTATAAGATTCTCCCTCATTTTTCCAAAATTCCAATAAATATAATCCCAGTCTGCTCAGTCTCTCCCCATAAACCAACCCCCTCAACTCCGGAACCAGCCTGGTGAACTCCCTCTGCTCCCCTTCCAGTGCCAGTGTGTCCTTTCTCAAGTAAGGAGACCAGAGATGTGCAGGTCAGGGGGAATTGGCCAGGCTAAATTGCCCGTAGTGTTAGGTGCATCAGTCAGAGGGAAATGGGTCTGGGTGGGCTACTCTTCGGCGGGTCGGTGTGGACTGGTTGGGCCGAAGGGCCTGTTTCTACACTGTAGGGAAACAAATCTAATCTCATCTGCAAACAGTCCTCCAGGTGTGGCCTCCCCAGCACCTTGTACAGCTAGAGCATGACCTCTCTGCTTTTAAACTCCATCCCTTCAGCAATGAAGGACAATTTGCCTTCCTAATTACTTGTTGTACTGGCAGACCAACCCTCTGTGATTCATGCACCACGTGCAGGGACGTGGGGAAAGGGCAGGTTACTGCTGGATTATGATGCTCATTCCAAGAGCGGGTGCAGGTCGGACGGACAGCACGGTCTCCTGCCTTGGTAACGGTGAAGCAAGCTTGAGGGGCTGAGTGGCCTAATATTGTTTGTTGTTCCCATGGAATCCCCCCTCGCTCTGTCACTCTCCCTCCCCAACCCTGGTGTGGAAGCAGTGCATACAGCCCACTGAGTCCTCAACGACTCTTTTAAGAGCATCCCAACAAACCCACCACCCCTCCCATCCTAACCCTGTATTTCCCATGGCTAATCTATCTAGCCTGCACATCCCTGGACGCTACAGGACAACGTAGCACGGCCACTCCACCCCAACCTGTGCACCTTTAGATTGAGGAAGGAAACCCACACAGACACGGGGAGAACGTGCAAACTCCCCACAGCCAGGCGCCCCTGTACCAGTCCTTATTTACACACTGACTGGGTCCCACTGGCAAGGCCAGCATTAGTGCCCATCCGAATTAGTGCCCTTGGCCATTTCAGAGGGCAGTGAGGAGTCAACAATACTGGTGTGTGCCTGGAACCACACACCCAGACTGGGTCAGAACAGCAGCTGGAAATGTGTCGCTGGAAAAGCGCAGCAGGTCAAGCAGCATCCAAGGAGCAGGAGAATCGACGTTTCGGGCATGAGCCCTTCTTCAGGAATGCCCGAAACGTCGACTCTCCTGTTCCTTGGATGCTGCCTGACCTGCTGTGCTTTTCCAGCAACACATTTTCAGCTCTGATCTCCAGGCCTCACTTTCTCCTAGGTAAGGACAGCAGCTTCATCTCCCTAAAACAGACACTTCTGAACCAGATAGGATTTCACAACATCGCCAATATTTTATTGGTAATGCTAGATTTAAATTTAAAATCTCAATGGGGTTCAAAAGCATGCTTCATGATTATTAGCCTGGCGCTGTCGATGGTCAGTCCAGTGCCGTTACCACAATACCACCACCTTCCTCCTCTTTCAGGATAATTGACCTTTTGTTGGTCTCCAGAGCCCTCATGTATAAAATCACCATCATATTTTCTGTCCTGGTCGCCACACACTGGAAACACATCGCAGTGAATTAGAGCAGGACTTGCCGTTATCCCAAAGGCTCCTCTGTCATTTGAGAGATGACAACTGCTGGCGAGTTTGACGCAACGGTCAGGTAAAGAGCGAGGTTAAGGAGAATTAAACATGAAGTCTCTATCACTCCATCTCTGTTCCTCCTCCTCCTCCCCCCCCCCCAAAGTGCCTATTGTCCCGTACACTCTCACTTGTCTTATCCCCCAGATTTCTGGTTTGCAAATGTTTCCTGTTTTTGGGACAGCTTGTAGCCATCAGCGAAACAGTGATCTCAGAAGCCGCATTGACTTCTCGGTGGGAGAAAGCGACTACTGTTTCTTAAAGTTTGCCGTTAACACAGGACCTCTCCGAAATTGTGCCAAATCTCGCTCAAGCTGAGTAGCTCCTCAATTCAAATTCAGCTCCTTGTTGAATAAACCAATTCCAAAAAAGAAAGTCATGTACGGAGATGCCAGGGGGTGTACAAAGTTTGAAAAAAAAAAATCACAGCACCAGGGTATAGTCCAACAGGTTGGATTGGAAACACAAGCCTCCACTTGAGAATGTAACTTTTTTTAAAAAAAATAAGTTCTGTGATTTACGTCTGAGAGAATGGTCATTCTAACAGACGAGAGACTTAAAGAATCAAAGGAATTTTTCACTGTATACTTTCAGTTACATCGCAGTAACTCCACAACCACCTGATGAAGGAGCTACTGTTTCCAATTAAACCTGTTGCTGACTGGTGTTGAGAGATTTTTTTAAACAAAAAAAAGTCTGATTTCTAAACTTCTGTCTGCAAACGTTTGGAACTAACTCAAAACGTATTAAGCGTTGAAGTCTGTCATATCATCATCTTGGATGACTCACCTCCAACACTAGGCTTCAAAACTTACAGCAACTTTCTCAAATGATACAGAAAGTATTTCAACCCCCTCTTCAATAAATTTAGGTACTTTTAAATTGAGGTTTTGTTTAAAGCAAATATTCTTACCAAATCAAAATCATAAATGAAAATCAATTCATGGCTGAGTCTCTGAATTATTCTGGGTTCGGGTTAACTAAACTGTTCTCTTAGAGTCAGAGAGATGTACAGCACAGAAACAGACCCTTCGGTCCAACCCGTCCATGCCGACCAGATATCCCAACCCAATCCAGTCCCACCTGCCAGCTGTGAGAACCACCTTCTATCCCAGGCTGCTCATGAAAAGTAAGAGGACTCCGAGATGCAGAGGTCTCCACTGGGAAAGAACACAGTATTTGTTTCCTCCCCCTTTCTATCAAGATTTCACTCAAACAGAAAATGGTGTTGTACATCGTTGGCAGCAGTGTGATTTTACTGAGGGGATTACCTGCAGTGTGGAAACAGGCCCTTCGGCCCAACAAGTCCACACTGACCCGCCAAAGCGCAACCCACCCATATCCCGACACTTACCCCTTCCCCGAACACTACGGGCAATTTAGCACAGCAATTTGGACTGTGGGAGGAAACCGGAGCACCCGGAGGAAACCCACGCAGACACGGGGAGAACGTGCAAACTCCACACAGACAGTCAGTCGCCTGAGGCAGGAATTGAACCCGGGTCTCTGGCGCTGCGAGGCAGCAGTGCTAACCACTGTGCCACCGTGCCATGCCACCGTTACTTCAGGCTGCTTAGATATTTTGAAGCATTCTGCTCAGACATGGTCTAACACACTCCGGGACAATGTAACGTTTCAATTCAAGAGGGAGAGAGCATCCCCTGCCCTCAGACCACCCCTTAAAGGGACCCTGGTTTTCTAACTGGGTGTTTCCCGGGAGGGAGAGCAGGAACCCATGAGCCGAGACCGCCTGCCAGCGAGAGGTCCGCGTGACTTCACCTGCCGGTCACCCCACTTGCTTCCTCCTCTTTGGTCAGGGAGAAGACGTCATCAGGCTTGGAGCTCATGGTCTCCGGAAAGTGATCAGGGATCTGGGAATACCTAGAACAAAGAAACAGATTGGAGAAAGAATCTTCATCAGGAAACAGTGACTGACTCCCGTCACAGTTAGGAGGAGCGGAGTCAATGTCACAGTAATAGTCTAGTTCATGCAGCGTCTATAGATGGCCCTCTCCATAACACTGGGTGGTACCTACAAGTACTCGATAGGATTTATACTGGGTCAATCAGGTCTGGACAGATAGTATGAGGTTCCTATGGAGTCTTTGATATTTATTTGGTTCTCTCGGGTTTCTCAATAAGGTCTATGGGACCTCAATGTAATCTGAACGGGCTCCAGAGAGTCTGAACAGATGATCTCTACAGGCACTTTAAGGGTTTATAAACAATCGGTTTTCTAAAAGGTTTATATTAATTCTACGATTCTCGATAGGACTGCCGCAGGGTCTACAGAGTCTCTACAGGCTGTACAGTCTCTCTGATTTGAGCTCAGGTTGGAAGTTAGCTCGCTGAGCTGGAAGGTTAGTTCTCGGATGTTTTGTCACTGTGCTGGGAAACATCATCAGGGAGCCTCCGGTGAAAGGCTGGTGGTCTGTCCCACTTGCTATTTATCTGTCTGGGTCTGTCATGGTCGGTGAGATCACCTCAGATTCTTTTTCTCAGGGGCTGGTTAATGGGGTCCAGATCAACGTGTTTGTTATGAACATAGAACAATACAGCACAGAACAGGCCCTTCGGCCCACGATGTTGTGCCGAACATCTGTCCTAGATTAAGCACCCATCCGTGGACCTATCCAATTGCCGCTTAAAGGTCGCCAATGATTCTGACTCTACCACTCCCACGGGCAGCGCATTCCATGCCCCCACCACTCTCTGGGTAAAGAACCCACCCCTGACATCTCCCCTATACCTTCCACCCTTCACCTTAAATTTATGTCCCCTTGTAACACTCTGTTGTACCCGGGGAAAAAGTTTCTGACTGTCTACTCTATCTATTCCTCTGATCATCTTATAAACCTCTATCAAGTCACCCCTCATCCTTCGCTGTTCCAACGAGAAAAGGCCGAGAACTCTCAACCTATCCTTGTACGACCTATTCTCCATTCCAGGCAACATCCTGGTAAATCTTCTCTGCACCCTCTCCAAAGCTTCCACATCTTTCCTAAAGTGAGGCGACCAGAACTGCCCACAGTACTCCAAGTGTGGCCTAACCAAAGTCCTGTACAGCTGCAACATCACTTCACGACTCTTGAATTCAATCCCTCTGCTAATGAACGCTAATACACCATAGGCCTTCTTACAAGCTCTATCCACCTGAGTGGCAACTTCCAAAGATCTATGTACATAGACCCTAAGATCCCTCTGTTCCTCCACCTGACTAAGAACCCTACCGTTAACCCTGTATTCCGCATTCTTATTTGTTCTTCCAAAATAGACAACCTCACACTTGGCAGGGTTGAACTCCATCTGCCACTCCTCAGCCCAGCTCCGCATCATATCTAAGTCCCTTTGCAGCCGACAACAGCCCTCCTCGCTGTCCACAACTCCACCAATCTTTGTATCATCTGCAAATTTACTGACCCACCCTTCGACTCCCTCATCCAAGTCATTAATAAAAATTACAAACAGCAGAGGACCCAGAACTGATCCCTGCGGAACTCCACTTGTAACTGGGCTCCAGGCTGAATATTTACCATCTACCACCACTCTCTGACTTCGACTGGTTAGCCAGTTCTCTATCCAATTGGCCAAGTTTCCCTCTATCCCATGCCTCCTGACTTTCCGCATAAGCCTACCATGGGGAACCTTATCAAATGCCTTACTAAAATCCATGTACACTACATCCACTGCTCTAACCTCATCCACATGCTTGGTCACCTCCTCAAAGAATTCAATAAGACTTGTAAGGCAAGACCTACCCTTCACAAATCCGTGCTGGCTGTCCCTAATCAAGCAGTGTCTTTCCAGATACTCATAAATCCTATCCCTCAGTACCCTTTCCATTACTTTGCCTACCACAGAAGTAAGACTAACTGGCCTGTAATTCCCGGGGTTATCCCTATTCCCTTTTTTGGTACCACCCCCGTTGACAGTGAAGACGAAAAGATCATTGCCATTTCCTCTCTTGCTTCCCCCATAATCCTGGGATATATCCTGTCAGGCCTGGGGGACTTGTCTATCCTCAAGTTGTTCAAAATGTCCAACACATCTTCCTTCCTAACAAGGATCTCTTCTAGCTTACCAGTCCATTTCACACTCTTCTCTTCAACAATATGGTCCCTCTCGTTCGTAAATACTGAAGAAAAGTACTTGTTCAAGGCCTCTCCTATCTCTTCCGACTCAATACACAATCTCCCACTACTGTCCTTGATCGGACCTACCCTCGTTCTCGTCATTCTCATGTTTCTCACATACGCATAAAATGCCTTGGGGTTATCCTTGATCTTACCGCCAAGGATTTTTCATGCCCTCTCTTAGCTCTCCTAATCCCTTTCTTCAGGTCCCTTCTGGCTATCCTGTATCCCTCCACTGCTCTGTCTGAACCCTGTTTCCTCAACCTTATGTAAGCCTCCTTCTTCCTCTTTACTAGACATTCAACCTCCCTCGTCAACCAAGGCTCCCTCACACAACCATTTCTTTCCTGCCTGATAGGTACATACATATCAAGGACACGTCGTATCTGCTACTTGAAAAAGTTCCACATTTCCACCACATCCTTCCCTGACAGCCTATGCTTCCAACTTATGCTCCTCAAATCCTGTCTTACAGCATCGTAATTTCCCTTCCCCCAATTGTAAAATCTACCCTGTTGTGCGCACCTATCTCTCTCCATAACCAAGGTGAAAGTCACAGAATTGTGGTCACCATCACCAAAATGTTCACCCACTAACAAGCCCATCACTTGTCCCGGTTCATTACCGAGTACCAAATCCAATATGGCCTCCCCTCTGGTTGGACAATCTACATACTGAGTTAGAAAAGCTTCCTGGACACACTGCACAAACACCACCCCATCCAATCTACTTGATCTAAAGAGCTTCCAATCAATATTTGGGAAGTTGAAGTCGCCCATGACTACGACCCTGTGGCTTCTGCACCTTTCCAAAATCTGTTTCCCAATCTGTTTCTCCACATCTCTGCTGCTATTGGGGGGCCTATAATAAACACCCAACAAGGTGACTGCACCTTTCCTATTTCTGACTTCAGCCCATACTACCTCCAAAGGCAGATCCCCCTCAAACTTCCTTTCTGCAGCCGTTATACCATTTCTAATTAGCAATGCCACCCCCCCTCCTTTTTTACCACCCTCCCTAATCTTACTGAAACATCTGTAACCAGGAACCTCCAACAACCATTCCTGTCCCTCATCTATCCACGTATCCGTGATGGCCACAACATCGTAGTCCCAGGTACCGATCCATGCCTTAAGTTCACCCACCTTATTTCTGATACTCCTTGCGTTGAAGTATACGCACTTGAGCCCATCTCTGAGTCCGCAAGTATTCCCTGTCAGTGCTACCTTCTCCACAGCCTCCCTACATTCTTGGACATCCTGACACACAGCTAGCTTACTTGCTGGACTACAAGTCCGGATCCCAACCCCCTGCCAAATTAGTTTAAACCCCCCGAAGAGTGCTAGCAAACCTACCCCCCAGGATATTGGTGCCCTTCTGGTTCAGGTGCAACCCGTTCTGTTTGTACAGGTCCCACCTTCCCCAGAATGCAGTCCAATTGTCCAAATACCTGAAGCCCTCCCTCCTACACCATCCTTGCAGCCACGTGTTCAACTGCACTCTCTCCCTATTCCTTGCCTCACTGTCACGTGGCACCGGCAACATCCCAGAGATGACGACTCTGTCTGTCCTAGCTTTTAGCTTCCAGCCTAACTCCCTGAGTTCTTGAATGACCTCTCCACCCCTCTTCCTACCTATGTCGTTGGTGCCAATGTGTACCACGACTTCTGGCTGCACACCCTCCCCCTTAAGGATTCTGAAGACACGGTCCGAGACGTCTCGGACCCTGGCACCCGGGAGGCAACAAACCATCCGAGAGTCTCGCCCACGTCCACAGAACCGCCTGTCCGTCCCTCTAACTAGAGAGTCTCCTATAACTAGCGCTCTCCTCCTCTCCCCCTTTCCCTTCTGAGTCTCAGAGCCAGACCTCACGCCACAGACCCCATCACTGCAGCTTACACCTGCAAGGCTGTCCCCCCCAACAGTTTCCAAAGCTGTATACTTATTGTTTAGGGGAACGACCACAGGGGAACCCTGCACTGCCTGCTTCTTCCCCTTCCCACCTCTAACTGTTACCCAGCTACCTCTGTTCTCCGGCGTAACTATGTCCCTGTAGCTTCTATCAATCACCCTCTCAGCCTCTCGAATAATCCCCAGTTCATCCAACTCCAGTTCCAGTTCCCTAACTTGTTCAGTGAGGAGCAGGATCTGAGTGCATTTCCTGCAGACAAAGTCAGCAGGAGTATCGGTGGTCACCCCTACCTCACACATCCTGCAGAAGGAACATTCCACTGCCTGCACTGCCATGACTGTACACTTTGTCTCCAAAACAAATGGAGTTCCTGTTTGAATGCCAGACCGCTCAGAAATCCCCTGTGTGCCTTTGTTTATCTGTCCCAGGTTGGATGTACTGTTCCAGTAGAACTGTGTCCCTGTTCATCTGTGTGTATGGATACCAGTGATAGTTGGTCATGTCTGTTGGTGACGAGTTGGTGCTGGTATATCCTGGGGCCCATTTTCCTGCCTGCCTGTCCGATGTAATGTACAATCACTATAGAGTCTATCTAGAGTATACCCAGGATCCAGTGTCTCTATAGGGTTTACTGAGGGTCATAAAGTGCACTGAATCACTTTAAAGTACATATGGGTCTTCCAAGAGCTCCATATATCTGAAGCAAAACTAGAAATTGCTGGAGACGCTCAGCAGGTCTGGCAGCATCTGTGCAGGGAACTCAGGCTGAATGATTTGGGTCCAGCGACCCTTCCTGACAACTGCAGAGTCTATCTCAGGCATCCACGGGTGCCTATAGGGAGCACACGGGGTCTGTCAGGAGTGTACAGGTCTGTAGGGTATCCGCCAGGAGTATCCAGGGTCTGTATGGTGTCTATAGTTAGCATACAGGGTCTATAGGGTATCTATATAGTTAGCATACAGGGTCTATAGGGTATCGATATAGTTAGCATACAGGGTCAAAAGGTAGCATACAGGGTGTATCAAGTATCTATATAGTTAGCATACAGGATCTATAGGGTGTCTATGGGTAGCATACAGCGTCTGTAGGGTATCTATATAGTTAGCATACAGTGTCTATAGGTAGCATACAGGATGTATAGGTATCTATAGAGTATCTTGGTTCTATAGGGTATCTGTAGGATAACTACGGGGAGGCACACGGGATCTATAGGGGCATTTTAGGATGTACACGAGATCTATATAGTGTCTATAGGGTGTACATGATATCCATAGGCTCTAAAGGAAAATGTAAATTCTTACCTGTTTCTGTTATTTCCTGTGACCCGTTGGCAGAGGATGTGACGTCACACACCTTTATGATTCTGCTTCCTCCACAATAAACCGCCGCGCCCGAGCTCTCGACCAATCAGCGACCGGTATCCGAGCGCGCACCAATAGGATATCCAATCAGAGAGCTGTATCTGTGCAGGGAACAACAGGATATCCAATCAGAGGGCGGTATCTGGGCAGGGAACAACAGGATATCCAATCAGAGGACGGTATCTGTGCAGGGCACAACAGGATATCCAATCAGTGGGCGGTATCTTGGAAGGGCACAACAGGATATCCAATCAGAGAGCGGTATCTGGGCAGAGAATAATAGGATATCCAATCAGTGGGCGGTATTTGGGCAGAGAACAATAGGACATCCAATCAGAGGGCGGTATCTGGGCAGGGAACAACAGAATATCCAATCAGAGAGCGGTATCTGGGTCGGGAACAATAGGCTATCCAATCAGAGGGAGGTATCTGGGTAGAGAACAACAGGATATCCAATCAGTGGGTGGTATCTGGATCGGGAACAATAGGATATCCAATCAGTGGGCGGTATCTGTGCATGGAACAACAGGACATCCAATCAGAGGGCGGTATCTGAGCAGGAAACAACAGGCTATCCAATCAGTGGGCGGTATCTCTTACAACAGGATGTCCAATTAGAGGGCGGTATCTGTGCAGGGAACAACAGGATATCCAATCAGATGGCGGTATCTTGGAAGGGAACTACAGTGTATCCAACCAGAGGGCGGTATCTGGGCAGAGAACAACAGGATATCCAATCAGATGGCGGTATCTGAGCAGGGAACAACAGGATATCCAATCAGAAGGTGGTATCTCGCCAGGTGACAACAGGATATCCAATCAGTGGGCGGTATCTGGGCAGAGAACAACAGTATATCCAATCAGAGGGCGGTATCTGGGCAGGGAACAGCAGTATATCCAATCAGAGGGCGGTATCTGGGCAGAAATTTACCAGCACATCCAGTTCAAGGTTGGTATTCATGGGAGGGTTTGGGGTTTGTTGGGGGTGTTGGAGATCACTGTCAAATCCAAACACCGTTTAAAACTGCCTCCACTGACCAATCATTACTCTTACATCAATACATCCTTGGACCAGGTTGGTTCTGACCCTGGAGCCAGTGTTGTTCAGTTCACCATGACACTGTGCCCAGGAGCTGGAATGGGATTATACGTTGTTTTGCTGGGTCACAGAGAGATGTGGGTCAAATCAAAACTGACCATCATATGGTCAGGGGTCTCCAGCATCATTCAGATTTAGGATGAGATAAGACATAGAATTCCTATAGTGTGGACACAGGCCATTTAGCCCAACAAGTTCACACCGACCCTGCGATGAGTAACCCATCAGACCCATTCCCCTCATACTCTGCATTTCCTCCTGACTAATGCAGCTAACCTACACATCCCTCAACACCACGGGCAATTTAGCATGGCCAATTCACGTAATCTGCACATTTTTGGCTTGTGGGAGGAAACCGGAGCAGCTGAAGTAAACCCAGGGAGAATGTGCAAAGTCCACACAGACAGGCTGGAATCAACCCCGGGTTCCTGGTGCTGTCAGGCAACAGTGTTAACCACTGAGCCACCGTGCTGCGCTGATAGAATTAGGTCATTCAGCTCATCAAAACCGCCCCATCATTTCACCCTGCCTTCCAGCTCAGCACCGTCCTCATGACCTGTCCTACCTACCTATCTCCCTTGCCACGTATCCACTCCACCCTCTGCCTTCTCTCTCTAACACTTGATCCCCTTACTGATCAAGAACTAATCTATCTCTGTCTCAATGACTTGGCCCCTACAGCACTCTGCGACAATGCGTTCCACGGATTGACCACTCTCTGAAGAGATCCTTCCTCATCTCAGGAGCGTCTGAGGCTGTGCCATCACACCCTGGCCTCTCCTCCTTGTGAAAACATCTTATCCACGTCCACTCTTTCCAGGTCCCTCAGTGTTCTGAAGTTTCAATCAGACGCCCCCCCACCCGTCCAACTAAATTCCGTTGAGTACAGCCCCAGAGCCCTGAACCAATCCTCATACTTCAAGCCTTTTTAGTCAAAGTTGAAAAAGCGTGGTGCTGGAAAAATGCAGCAGGCCAGGCAGCATCTGAAGAGCAGGAGATGAAGGACTGATGCCCGAAATGTCAACACTTCTGCTCCTCGGATGCTGCCTGACCTGCTGTGCTTTTCCGGTGCCACACTTTTCGATTCAACGCCTGCCAAGACTGAAATATCTCCCAAGTCTCTCTGTGCCTCAGATTGCCAAAGCCTTTCGCACTAACCTCACAGTCTCCCACAATGTCACTTCTGTGTCCACTTGCCGACCAACCTCTCCACTTCCTCAACACAACCTGCCCCTCGATTTTTGTGTCATCCGCAAATATAACAGCAACGTCCTCATTTCCTACATCCAGATCATCAACCTAGGATGTGGATAGTGGTGGTCCCAACACGGACCCTTGTGGGAATTAACCAGTTGTCATCCTGAAAAAGATCCTTTTATTCTCACTCTCTGGCTTCTGCCAATCAGCCAATCCTCTACCCAAACCAATACCTTGCCCTGAAACACCATGGACTCACTTTAATTCACAGCATCCTGTGTGGCACCTTGTTAAAAACCTTCTGAAAACCTGAATAGATGTTGTTCACAGTTTCTCCTTTGGTAAAAGAGAGGACTGCACTTTTTGGGAATCAGAGTCTAGGTTAGAGTGGTGCTGGAAAAGCACAGCAGGTCAGGCAGCATCCGAGGAGCAGGCAAATCAATGTTTCGGGATGGAGTCCTTCCTCAGGAATTGAGGCAGGGAACCTCCGGGAAGGACAAATAAATGGGAGGGGAATGGGGCTGGGGAGAAGCAAAGAGTACAATAGGTGGATGGGGGAGGGGATGGAGGTGATAGGTCAGGGAGGAGGGTGGAGTGGGTAGGTGGCAAGGGAGATAGGCAGGTAGGACAGGTCATGGGGACAGTGCTGAGCTGGAAGGTAGGAACTGGGGTGAGGTGGGGGAAGGGGAAATGAGGAAACTGTTGAAGTCCACATTGATGCCCTGGGGTTGAAGTGTTCCGAGGCGGAAGATGAGGCGTTCTTCCTCCAGGCGTCTGGTGGTGAAGGAGCGGTGGTGAAGGAGGCCCAGGACCTCCATGTCCTTGGCAGAGTGGGAGGGGGAGTTGAAATGTTGGGCCACGGGGCAGTGTGGTTGATTGGTGTAGGTGTCCCGGAGATGTTCCCTAAAGTGCTCTGCTAGGAGATGTCCAGTCTCCCCAATGTAGAGGAGACCGCATCAGGAGCAACGGATGCAATAAATGATATTGGGGGATTTGCTTCCTTTGTCTAATTTGCTTCCTCAAAGAATTCTAACAAATGTGTCAGGCACACCCTCACCATAACAAAGCCATGCTGACTCAACCCTATTTTATCAGGATTTCCAAGTATTCTGCAATCTAATCATTAATAATTGTGAGATATTATGTTTTACTAAATCACTCAACAGCATGCTATATTCATTAACACCGGGTTCCTGTTCATCCACTCATAACCCTTCACTCACGCGTTGTTCACTATAACACCGTCCTATTCATTCATTCATAAAACTGCGGTTTTGTAGTTTATTTTACTATTCAAATTTAAAACCCTTTCAAACACATTACTGCATTTTCACACCTTATCAGTCTGTGGGATATAGGTAAAGTAGTGTTACGTCTGCAATTAGAATTACTTATACAAAGTAAATGAACTCACACCAGTGTGTAATTGTTTTAGCCAAGAGCTGAGTCAACAAGAATGGAAACTACGTGGAGAAAATACATAATTGTTTTTGTATTAGCTAAAAATGTATGCAAGAAGGAAACGGGACTGCAAAACCATGGTAGATGTTACAGGCGACTAGATAAGGTGCTGTGAGGGGAGGCAGTTCAGCTAGATACGCCTGTACAAACAGTTGGTATAAACATCTGTTTCCCACTGTGACAGAAACACAGGAACAAACCCCAATTAAAAGGGTCTTAATGATCTGTATGAGAGGGCAGCACAGATGGGGGGAGCAGATAATGGTAAGGAAAGGATAGGCCTAACAATAACCCACAGCGGGATGAGGTCAAACGGCCTTGTGAGGCCAGGAATAAGCATTTTGTCACAGACCAGGCCGGGTAAGGCAAGAGATAAACAGGAGCAATGGGTCCCGGTCTTAGAGAAGTGGGAGATGTCAACAGGGGAGGGGCAATGAGATAAAAACAATATAGGAACCAAATTATATAAATATTGAGTCTTCGTTGAATTCAGTGTGTGAGTCCTTTGCCTTGTAGACAGACAGTGGACATCACACCCTCTTGCAAGAGTAAAATAAAGGACACTCCTGATTCAGAGCTTGTCTCGGACTGAACTTATTGAAGTGTGAGAGCTTCGTTTTTCACAAGCCTTTGCTCCAAGCAGCGTTTAGACCAAGCTCCTGTTGAATAGCTGTCAATATCGGAAACAATATCTTCCCCATCACGTCTCCACGGAACCAATTACGTATTAATTGGGTCTGGGGGAAATAAATGCCCGACAGAAAAATAAAGGCAGAATTAAATGATCCCTTGCGTTTATGGGATGAATTCACTGGAGAAATGAAGTCATAGCCTGATCAGCCCATGATCATGAAGTAATCTAACTTAAAAAGCAGTGAAACGCAGCACATGAACAGCTGCAGAAAGGTCAGGGGCTTGAAAAAGGGAACAAGAAACAGGAGGATGCGATAACAATCCTGTCGGTTTCTTCCCCCGTTCCCCAAGCCCGCACAGAATTTGTACCCGACCACCTGAGACATCCAGGAAGTGACTCAGAGAGACAAAGCTATTGCCCTGGGAAGCAAGAGGAACTCTAGCAAGGAAAGCAAGGAGGCCTAGTGTACCCCCGGTATCGTTTTTACAACCAGGAAAGTAAAGATTGAAAGATGGTCAGGCAGAGATTAGAAGATGGCTCTGAGGTGGTTGCGCTGATACTGCAGACTGAAATACATGCAGTGACCTCTGACCCTTGAGAATCGAGACAAAGTGGTTGAAAGAAAAGCCTCACCCAAAGAAGAGCCCAATGAAGAGATGGGAAAGACGAGACCGGTTATGGGGAAATCCCTGAGGCGGGGTGCAAATACAGGAATCCCAAAGGCGCCAAGGAGTTTGAAGGTTGCAATTACGGCCTACTGAGGCCTACTTTAGCGGCCGGACTCCAACCTGAGCTCAGGAAAATGTTAAAGCCCACCAGACCGGAGTGGGATTGGGAGGGGGGACGAGTTACTGTGACTTAGTGGACCAACTGGCTGAACGGAAACATGGGTGCCACATGGTGAACCCTTCAGGCAGAACGGATGAAGCAGACCCACGGTAACGCTCGGAAGGCCAAAGACCAAAGACCAGGGAAGTGTCACTTCTCTGGGAAGGAAGGTCACTGGGCCAAAGGGGAAAAAGAAAGAAATTGTCTAACGAGGAAGAGGAGAGCGTGGAGGCTGGGAGTAAGGAATGGCTAACGTTGACAAAGAACTGAAAGAGCTCACCCTTTGACCCTCCTCCTGGCTTTCTGCTAGCAGAGGGGGGAATGGGCTGTATGGGAACATGAGGGCGGGAACCTGGACGTTTGCGCACAGGAGCAGATTTGACCTGCCTGCCCCAGAGAGCAAACTCCCTCTTGATGGGACAGTGAGGACAGCTCATGGAGCAAGAGCTGACAGGGTTGAAATCAAACTGACCAGTCCCATGATTTGGAGATGCCGGTGTTGGACTGGGGTGGACAAAGTTAAAAACCACACAAAACCAGGTTATAGTCCAACAGGTTTAATTGGAAGCACTAGCTTTCGGAGCGATTTTTAACTTTGACCAATCCCATACATCTTGAATTCTGCTCCCGCAGGTTCGTAATAGTTGGATTGTTGACCAGCTGCTCCTCAGGATGGATATCCTCACCCAGCTGAATCCCTCTTTATATTACCTATGAGGGATAGGTAATGTGGTCCATCAGGACCCTACAAAGGGTAGAATTAAAGTGTTGGACTACAGACAAGGATAACTCCAGGGAACTGAAAATGGAACCCACCACTCTGACAAAACACCTCTACCTTGTACCAAGCAGGAAAAAGGGACTTGAATTTAAAACCCACAGTAGCTCTAACAGCCCAGTGTGGCCCTGTGAAAGGGATCATGGGAAATCCTGTCACGCCATGCCACACCTGTCTTGGTATTGGGAAGCCGATACAGCCCTCAGAATTACGGGCTGTGACTGAAGCCTGCAGGACAGCGGAGGATCAGGCCGCTGATGTTTACACAGGCTCCCGGTGTGTTGCAGACTGTCATTGTCGTGGGATATCGGTAAATTAATGTCCCTTCTGCAATTATAATTGATTATATAAAAGTAAATGAACTCACACCAGTGTGTAATTGTTTCAGCCAAGAGCTGAGTCAACAAGAATGGAAACTATGTGGAGGAAATACATAATTGTTTGTTTGTATTCGCTAAAAATGTATGCAAGAAATAAACGGGACTGTAAAACCATGGTAGATGTTACAGGCGACTAGATAAGGTGCTGTGAGGGGCGGCAGTTCAGCTAGATACGCCTGTACAAACAGTCGGTATAAACATCTGTATCCCACTGTGACAGAAACACAGGAACAAACCCCAATTAAAAGGGTCTTAATGATCTGTATGAGAGGGCAGCACAGATGGAGGGAGCAGATAATGGTAAGGAAAGGATAGGCCTAACCATGACCCACAGCGGGATGAGGTCAAACGGCCTTGTGAGGCCAGGAATAAGCGTTTTGTCACAGACCAGGCCGGGTAAGGCAAGAGATAAACAGGAGCAATGGGTCCCGGTCTTAGGGAAGTGGGAGATGTCAACAGGGGAGGGAGTAATGAGATAAAAAAAAATAGGAACCATTGTATAAATATCGAGTATTTGTTGAATTCGGTGTGTGTTTTTGTCCCTACCTTGTGGACATCACACCCACTTGCAAGTGTGAAATAAAGAGCACGGCTGATTCAGATCTTGTCTTGCACTGAAATTATTGCAGTGAGTGAGCTTCGTTTCTCACAGTATCGTCCCACACAAAGTACTAACCGAGGCTGTGCGGTCTGCTTCCTCCCTGGGCATCAGCCCTGCCAGACGGAGGTCCCGACCTCACACTGGGGTGAGTGGGTTCCTGTGAAAAAGACCCAGAAGGATCCCCCCCCAGGTGGGAAGTGGGCAGGACCCCCAGGGCTGAGGTTAGGAGGTCTGGATTCATGCCTCCCACACCCTGATGGACCCCTCACAGTACAATGGGACCAGACTGACTGACCCCATGATGCTTGTTACTGTAACGCCAACTGTGCATGTTTGCTTTTTGTAAAGGCTAGTTTCCAATCTGTCAAAAGTCTGTAAGCCAGGATAGGAATTGTGTGATTCTGTTCGAAAGATGTCAGTGGAATCAAAGGGGGGGACTGTGAGATATTGTGTTTTAGGTAATCTTTACTAAACCACTCAACAGCATGCTTTATTCATTAACACCGGGTTCCCGTTCACCAATTCATAACCCTTCACTCAGCCGTTGTTCACTATAACACGGTTCTATTCATTCGTTCATAAAATTCTAGATTCTATTTCACTATCATAAGATGGACCAAATTCAAGCAACTCTTTCTAACTAAAACAACCCTTACAAACACATTACTATGTTTCACACCCTATCAGCCTTTTGCTCTATTCTGTGTTCAGGCAAAGTTACCGCTGAGCAGCTGTCCCCATTAAATCACCACGAAACATTATAACATGAACCAGGCCTTACCTCTCATCTCCTGGACCTGAATAGATTCCCTGATTAGTAAGTACCTGTTAAATACCTTTCTAACTGGGCCATTGTCCCTTGGAGACACAGCGCTTCCATGGTATTGCGTGAGTGAGTGAAACACAGACCAGTAAATAGTAAACAAATCGCACAATTCATCAGGCTTTTATGAAGTAAAAGGTAGAATTTTTAACTTATTTAGAGCATATAGGCCTCGTAGTTTTACTAACTTGACAGACAAAAGGACTAACATTACTTAGATATGCACGCAGACCAGATAGACACTCACCATCCCATCAGAAGTAGCATTTGGCACATATAACCCAACTCCTGTCTCCCAGGGGAGAGGGCCTTCAAACCTTTGTGTACCATGGATTAGATCAGATTCCCTACAGTGTGGAGACAGGCCCTTCGGCCCAACAAGTCCACACCAGCCCTCCGAAGAGCAATCCAGCCAGACCCATTCCCCTACATTCACCCCTGACTAATGCACCTAGCACGGCCAGTTCACTCTGACCTGCATATCTTTGGACTGTGGGACGAAACTGGAGCACCTGGAGGAAACCCACACAGACACGGGGAGAACGTGCAAACTCCACACAGTCAGTCGCCTGAGTCGGGAATCGAACCTGGGTCCCTGGCGCTGGGAGGCAGCAGTGCTAACCACTGAGCCACCATGCCACCCCAACACAGCGTAATGGAATTTTAATATAGAGGAACCTCGATTATCCAAACGAGACGGTGGACAGTATTTTGTTTGGATAATTGATTATTCGGATAACTGGTTCAATGAATCTCCTCTGGGATTCGGAGTTTTCCCTCGTTCTGCCTGCCTTGCTCCAGCTAGGCAGATGTTGGAGATTAGAGTCAAGATTAGAGTGGTGCTGGAAAAGCACAGCAGGTCAGGCAGTGTTCGAGGAGCAGGAGAGTAGACCTTTTGGGTAAAAGCCCTTCATCAGGAAGGGCTCCCTCTCTCTGTCTCAGGGTTTGTTTCTGAGCAGACACACACACCACGTGTGTAAAGGGGCCTGCAGTATTACTGAAGCCCCTCCCCACTGCGGTTTCCCTTCAATGGGCTTGACAGAGTCCGCTCCCCGTCCAGGAGACAGGGCAGACTATCATGGAAGGACTGAAAAACGCGGTGCAGGAATGCCCTGAACATTGACTCTCCTGCCCCTTGGATACTGCCTGACTGACTGTGGTATTCCAGCGTCACAGGTTTCCACCCTGATCTCCAGTTTCTGCAGTCCTCACTCTCTCCTCTTGGGAGGACAGTATTTCGGGGATTCTATCGCAGCATTGAAATTGTGCTGTGATGGCTGAGCAAAGGGGGATGTTTTTACCACACACTGATTTCATGGGGACATGAACTAGGAGCAGGAGGAGGCCATTTGTCCCCTTTGAGCCTGCACAGCCACTCAATAAGATCATGGCTAATCCTTTCATGGACTCAGCTCACCTTCCCCACGTTTTCACCTACCTTAGCTTTAAAAGTGATGACTGAAGTAGCGTCAACTACTTCCCTGGGCATGGAATTCCATCGATTAACAACCCTCTGGGTGAAGAAGTCCCTTCTCAGTTCATTCTAAACCTGCTTCCTCTAATGGTGAGGCCATGCCTTTTTGTCTCCTTTCACCTATCAGTGGAAATATCCTATTTCGATTTGATCGATGCTCTTCATTATTTTATATATTTCTATAAGATTCCCCCTCAATCTTCTGAATTCCAATGAATATAATCCCAGTCTGCTCAGTCTTTCCCCATAAGCCGTACCCCTCAACTCCAAAACCAGCCGGGTGACCCCCCCCCCCTTGGCACGGTGGCACAGTGGTCAGCACTGCTGCCTCACAGCAACAGGGACCTGGGTTTGATTTCACCCTCAGGCGACTGACTGTGTGTAGTTTGCATGTTCTCCCCGTGTCTGTGTGGGTTTCCTCCGGGTGTTCCGGTTTCCTCCCACAGTCCAAAGATGTGCGGGTCAGGTGAATTGGCCATGCTAAATTGCCCGTAGTGTTAGGTGAAGGGGAATGGGTCTGGGTGGGCTCCTTGAAAGTGGAGTTGCAGGTAGATAGGATAGTGAAGGCGGCATTTGGTATGCTTTCCTTTATTGGTCAGAGTATTGAGTACAGGAGTTGGGAGGTCATGTTGCGGCTGTACAGGACATTGGTTAGGCCACTGTTGGAATATTGTGTGCAATTCTGGTCTCCTTCCTATCGGAAAGATGCTGTGAAACTTGAAAGGATTCAGAAAAGATTTACAAGGATGTTGCCAGGGTTGGAGGATCTGAGCTACAGGGAGAGGCTGAACAGGCTGGAGCTGTTTTCCCTGGAGCATCTGAGGCTGAGGGGTGACCTTATAGGGGTTTACAAAATTATGAGGGGCATGGATAGGGTAAATAGACAAGGTCTTTTCCCTTGGGTGGGGGAGTCCAGAACTAGAGGGGCATAGGTTTAGGGTGAGAGGGGAAAGATATAAAAGAGACCTAAGGGGCAACTTTTTCACACAGAGGGTGGTGTGTGTATGGAATGAGCTGCCAGAGGAAGTGGTGGGGGCTGGTACAATTGCAACATTTAAGATGCATTTGGATGGGTATATGAATAGGAAGGGTTTGGAGGGATATGGGCCGGGTGCTGGCAGGTGGGACTAGATTGGGTTGGGATATCTGGTCGGCATGGAGGGTTGGGCCGAAGGGTCTGTTTCCGTGCTGTACATCTCTATGACTGTGTAACCTTCAGGAATATCAATCCTGGCAATGGAGAACAGTATCCTGGATTATTCTGTCCACATTTGGAAGGAGAGTAGCCATTAGACAAGTGGTTAGCACTGCTGCCTCACAGTGCTAGGGACTCAGGTTCGATTCCAGCCTTGGGTGACTGCTTGTGTGGAGTTTGCACATTTGCCACTGCCTGAGTTTCTTCCTGTTTCCTCTTCCCTGGAGAAGGGCTCATGCCTGAAACATCGACTCTCCTGCTCCTAGGATGCTGCCTGACCTGCTGTGCTTTTCCAGCAACACATTTTCAGCTCCTCCTACAGTCCATAGATGTGCGGGTTAGGGTGAATTGCTAAATTATCGTAAGGTTAAAATCAGCTCGGTAGGAGTGGGTGCTGGAGCTGAGAGTCCTGATGAAGGGCTTTTGCCCAAGCCAGCGATTTTCCTGCTCCCTCCGATGCTGCCTGACCTGCTGTGCTTTTCCAGCACCTCTTTAATCTTCACACTAAATTATCCATAGTGGTGAGTGATGTGTAGGCGAGGTGGGTTAGACATGGTTACAGGGGGTTGGGTGGGACGCAGTGCTGCACCATGACAATTCTCTCTCTGTTGAAGAGAGAGAGAGAGAGAGAGAGAGACAGGTTTGTGATGTCTTCCAATACTCAGGACCAACGTAACAGTGCCGAGTATCGAACCATCCCAACAGCTGGTAGTGCTGGGGGGAAGAGGGAATGTGTTGCTGAAAAATGTGTTGCTGGAAAAGCGCAGCAGGTCAGGCAGCATCCATGGAACAGGAGAGTCGACGTTTCGGGCATAAGCCCTTCTTCAGGATTTCCTTATGCCCCAAACGTCGATTCTCCTGCTCCTCGGATGCTGCCTGACCTGCTGCGCTTTTCCAGCAACACATTTTTCAGCTCTGATCTCCAGCATCTGCAGTTCCTCAACTCTCTCCTGGAAGAGGGAATGTGTCCACTTGGAGAAAACTCACTTTGAACCATGTCACTGGTTCAGGTCAATATTACAGTTGTCCAGCTGGGGAGAATGGAGCATGCTGACAATCTCACATTCTGATCAAACAGACAAGGACACAACTTACACAATTACACGTAGGGCCATAGGCCGTGTTGCAGAACAAGCAGGGGTTCAGTATATAATTCTTTGAAGATTACATCACATGTGGATAGGGTATTTCAAAAGGCCTTTAGCACGCCTTGTCTTCATTAACCAGACCTTTGAGGGTCGGAGTTGGGACATTACATTGAGGTTGTACAGGATGTTGGTGAGATCTCTTCAGGAGTAATGTGTACAGTTCCTGTTTTAGGAAGGATATTAATACGCTGCAGAATGTTAGGAAGAGATTTACCAGGAGGGTGGAGGGTTGGAGCCGTGAGGAGAGGCCGGAGAGGCTGGGTTTTGTTTTTAACTGGAGTGCAGGAGGTTGAGGGGATGACCAGGAGGGGTGTAGCTAAGGTGTCTTTTCCTCGGGGTGGGGAAGTTCAGGACGAGAGGGTACAGTGAACGGAGCAAGATTTAAAAAAAGACGTGAGGAACGATGTTTTACAGAGAGTGGTTCATGTATAAAATGAACTTTCTAAGGAAGAGGTGCAAAGGGGTACACTAGCAACGTGCAAAAGACATCTGGAGAAGGGCCTGAACCAGGGAAAGTTTGGAGGGATAGGGGCCAAGTGTAGGCAGGTGGGACGAGATTAGTTTGGGATTATGTCCAGTATGGACTGGTTGGACCGAAGGGCTGTATGACACAATTATTACAATTATAATCACAATAGGCAAAGACAGGAACCTGAGAATGGGGTCGGAAGGTCTTGCAGACAAAGTGTGCACGTAGGTTTAATCTAAATGTGGGTGACGGGTTGGAATTAGGAAGATTTGGCGATAAAGTAGTTCCAGGCCACGCACACGTGGAGTTTGCCATCAATTTCCGCACCACACTTTGTGCCCTCCCACTTCTATCTCAGGGGTGCTCTGTTAACCTTGCTGTCTACTCAATGGGAATTCTCCTCACAAAGTGGGGCAACAGCGCCTCACAATGGTTTGAGGGCAGTATTACAATGTGGCGCTGTAATAGGCATAGTTAGAAATCATTGTAAATCATTCCTGAAGAAGGGCTTATGTCTGAAACGTCGAATCTCCTGCTCCTCGGATGCTGCCTGACCTGCGGCGCTTTTCCAGCAACACATTTTCAGCAAAGTTAGAAATCATCGAGGGAGAAAGTGGGGACTGCAGATGCTGGAGATCAGAGTCGCAAAGGGTGGTGCTGGAAAAGCGCAGCAGGTCAGGCAGCATCCAAGGAGCAGGAGAGTCGACGTTTTGGGCCAGAGCCCTTCATCAGGAATGAGGAGAGTGTTGTCCAGCAGGCTAAGATAAAAGGTAGGGAGGAGGGACTTGGGGGAGGGGCGATGGAGATGTGATAGGTGGAAGGAGGTCAAGGTGAGGGTGATAGGCCGGAGTGGGGTGGGGGTGGAGAGGTCAGGAAGAAGATTGCAGGTTAGGAGGGCGGTGCTGAGTTCGAGGGAATCGACTGAGACAAGGTGGGGGGAGGGGACATGAGGAAACTGGAGAAATTTGAGTTCATCCCTTGTGGGTGGAGGGTTCCCAGGCGGAAGCATTCTTTGTGGTAGGACCCGACCAGCTATCCTTAGCAGCCACACACACAGATGACAAACAACATGAATTCGACTGGGACAACACTACTATTATAGGGCAAGCCAAACAGAGAACAGCCAGAGAATTCCTAGAGGCATGGCACTCATGCACAAATTCTATCAATAAACACATCGACCTGGACCCAATATACCGGCCACTGCAGCGGACAGCAACTGACAGCCGGAAGCGGCAGAGACAAGCCACTATCAATGTCGGAGGAAACATCACAGAAGCGCTTCACAGGAGGCTCCCAAGCACTGAGGATGTTACCTAGAAAGGGGACGAAACGTTTGCAACAAAAACTCCCAGCTCGGCGAACAGAACCACAAGCCCCTCCCTATCTCTGTTACCCCCTCCAATCCTTACACCCCTTCCCTATCTCTGTAACCTCCTCCAGCCCCTACACCCCCTCCCTATCTCTGTAACCCCCTCCAGCCCCTACGCCCCCTCCCTATCTCTGTAACCTCCTCCAGTCCCTACACCCCCTCCCTATCTCTGTTACCCCCTCCAGGCCCTACACCCCCTCCCTATCTCTGTAACCTCCTCCAATCCTTACACCCCCTCCCTATCTCTGTAACCTCCTCCAGCCCCTACACCCCCTCCCTATCTCTGTAACCCCCTCCAGCCCCTACACCCCCTCCCTATCTCTGTAACCCCCTCCAGCCCCTATGCCCCCTCCCTATCTCTGTAACCCCCTCCAGCCCCTACGCCCCCTCCCTATCTCTGTAACCCCCTCCAGCCCCTACGCCCCCTCCCTATCTCTGTAACCTCCTCCAGCCCCTACGCACCCTCCCTATCTCTGTAACCCCCTCCAGCCCCTACGCCCCCTCCCTATCTCTGTAACCTCCTCCAGCCCCTACACCCCCTCCCTATCTCTGTAACCCCCTCCAGCCCCTACAACCCCTCCCTATCTCTGTAAACCCCTCCATCCCTCCACCCCCTCCCTATCTCTGTAAACCCCTCCATCCCTCCACCCCTCCCTGTCTGTGTAATGGTCCATCCCCTCCAGTCTGTCCTGATGTCTGTAGCCTCCTTCAGGCCCTGTCATCCCCCGCCCTCTGTCACCTCGACCACCTCCCAGGATCTCTGTGCTGCTCCTTTCCTGGCCTCTTGCTGATCCCCTGATTCCCCACCGCACCCTGGAATATTAATCTGTGTTCTAAATTAGTCTGGGAGTCTGTAGTTCCTCACCCACATGGAAGGGCTTTATTGAATCAAGAAGGTTTGAGGATCGCTGCCTTCGACCATGAAGATCCAGGAAGATTCGGCGAAGGAGTGATTTGTGATGGTGAGAGGGGGGAGATTTCTGGGCGCTCCTCATTCCTTGTCCTTTTCATGTGTTGATTCACGGGGTGGGGGCTTCGCCAATGAGACCAGCATTTACTGCCCTTCCTGAACTGGGCAGATGCCAGTTCGGAGTCAGCCACCTTACTGTGGGTCTGGAGTCACATGTCTGCCAGACCAGGCAAGCTTCCCTTCCTTAAAAGGTCATTCGTGAACCAGATGGGGTTTTTTCTGACAATCTCCAATCTCGACTGACTGTGTGGAGTTTGCACGTTCTCCCCGTGTCTGCGTGGGTTTCCTCTGGGTGCTCCGGTTTCCTCCCACAGTCCAAAGATGTGCAGGTTAGGTGAATTGGCAATGCCAAATTGCCCCTAGTGTTAGGTAAAGGGGTAAATGTAGGGGAATGAGTGGGGTACGCTTCAGTGGGTCGGTGTGGACTTGTTGGGCCGAAGGGCATGTTTCCACACTGTAAGTAATCTAATCTAATCTAATCTAATCATGCTAAATTGCCCGTAGTGTTAGGTGGAGGGGTAAATGTAGGGGTAGGGGAATGGGTGGGTTGCGCTTCGGTGGGTCGGTGTGGACTTGTTGGGCCGAAGGGCCTGTTTCCACACTGTAACTAATCCAATCCAAAGTTTCGTTTGACTCAATTCCGGTATTTTTTCAAAAAATTGAATCCAAATTCCACCATCTGCTGGGGCAGGATGTGAGACCCGGAAGATTACCTGGGTCAACATTCCACTGGTATTCCCATTCGGCCAACACTCCCCCCCATTTCCTGGCTTATAAGTCAGCACGTGGTTGGTGGAAGACCGGCCTCACTAAAGAGGTTCCTCAGGACCGTGAGTCGAAAAGTGCGGCGCTGGAAAAGCGCAACAGGTCAGGCAGCATCCGAGGAGCAGGAGAATCCACGTTTCGGGCATAAGCCCTTCATCAGGGCCCAAGGTGGGATGAGAGATAAATGGGAGAGGAGTGTAGGCTCAAAGGGCAGAATGGCCGACTCCTGCACCTGTTGTCTATTGAGTGGGACTGGGGGGGGGGGGGGAAGGTAGCTGAAGGTGAGGGAGGTGGTGGCGGGTTGGAGAAGAGGGTGCAGTGGATAGGTGGGAAGGAAGATGGGCAAGGGTGCCAAGCTGGAGGGTTGGAGCTGGGATAAGTTGGGGGAGGGGAAATGAGGAAACTGGTGAAATCCATCTTGGTCCCGTGCAGTTGGAGGGTCCCAAGGTTGAAGATGAGGCGTTCTTCCTCCAGGCATCGGGTGGTTAGGGTTGGGCAATGGAGGAGGCCCAGGGCTGGCATGTCCTTGAGGGAGTGGGAGGGGGAGTTAAAGTGTTCAGCCACAGGGCGGTGGGGTTGATTGGTGCATGTGTCCCAGAGATGTTCTCTGATACATCCCGCAATGGTGTCCTGTCTCCCCAATGTAGAGGAGACCACATCGAGAGCAATGGACACAGTAGATGAGGTGTTTGGAGGTGCAGGAAAATCTCTGCCGGAGGTGGAAGGATCCTTTGGGGCCTTGGATGGAGGTGAGGGGGGAGGTGTGGGAGTGTAGGGCTGGTAGGTTGGGGGAGCGTGGATCTATCGAGGGGTTTGCAGAGGGAATGGTCTCTATGGGACGCAGATAGGAGTGGGGAGGCCAATATATCCCTGGTGGTGGGATCTGTTTGTGGGTGGTGTAAATGGTGGAGGTTGACGTGATGTATCCAGAGTTTGGTGGGGTTCAAAATGCAGAGGTGCAGGAAGTGGAGGAGATGGCATCGTGGGAGGGGAGATTGCAGTGTTCGAAGAAGGAGGCCATCTGGGAAGCCTGTGGTGGTATTGGTCCTCCTGGGAATGGATGTGGAGGAATTGGGAATGAGGGATAGCGTTTTTACAAGAGGCAGGGCGGAACGTGGTGTAATCCAGGTAGCTGTGGGAGTCCGTGGGTCTGAAGTAGATGTCTGTGTTGAGTTGGTGGCCGGAAATGGAGATGGAGAAGCCCAGGAAGGGGAATGAGGTGTCCGAGATGGTCCAGGGGAACGTGAGGCCGGGGTGGAAGGTGTTGGTGAAGTTGGTGCACTGTTTAACCGCCTCGTTGGGAGCACGAGGCGGCGCCGATACGGTCATCGATGTAGCGGAGGAAAAGGTGGGGAATGGAGCTGCGGAAGATGGACTGTTCCATGTACCCAACAAAGAGGCAGGCATAGCTGGGGACCCACGCAGGTGCCCACATGAGTGCCCACGGCTGCTCCTTTGGTCTGGAAGGAAGTGAAGGAGAGGTTGTTGTGAGTGAGGAGCAGTTCAGCCGATCGAATGAGTGAGTCATTGGAAGGGTACTGGTTGGGTCAGCGGGAGAGGAAGAAACGGAAGGCTTGGAGGCCTTTGACTTGGCGGATGGATGTGCTTTCCCAGCACCACACGCATCAACTCTCTTCCTCCTCAGGACCATAAGCCAATGGAGAATGAATTTGTCCACCCCTGTGCCCAGGATTCCCCTCGGAGGAGGGGAGAGTTTGGAGAGTTCCTTGTGTGCCCTGCAAATGGTCCTCACTGTAGCCACTGCGTACCAGGGACAGAGGGAGTGGATATCAGGCCGAGCGGATCTACAGTTTATCCAGTGCTAAATACTGATATTCCTCTAATAAAAACCGAAAGAACCACCGATGATGTAAATCAGAAACAAAAACAGAAATTGCTGGAAAAGCTCAGCTAGTCTGATGAGAAATCAGAGTTTTGGATTGAGTGACCCTTCCTCAGACTGGCACAAGCGTGGAAATGCCATACGTCAGGTGAGGCGATGGCACAGGAAGGTTCCTGGGCACAGAGTCCATGTTGTTAGAGTCACCCTTTATACCTGGCAAACCAACTGTGAGTCAGAGGCTGGCTTCACACTGAGAAATGGCCAATGACCTCGATCGTCGTTCACTCCCATCATCACAAAAATGAGGTTCAACTGTTTCACCCATTGGCCTTTTAATCACCTCCTGGTTTTCTGGAGACCTGAAAAATGGAGATGGCTCTTTGGGACATGGAAAGTTGCAGAGTTTTGTAAGGAGATCTCAGCTATCAGTAAGAATAATATGGTGGTTATGGTTGGGGATTTTAACTTTCCAAACATCGACTGGGACTGCCATAGTGTTAAAGGTTTAGATGGAGAGGAATTTCTTCAGTGTGGACAAGACAGTTTTTTGATTCAGTATGTGGGTGTACCTACTAGAGAAGGTGCAAAACTTGACCTACGCTTGGGAAATGAGGCAGGGCAGGTGACTGAGGTGTCAGTGGGGAGCACTTTGGGGCCAGCGACCATAATTCTATTCCTTTTAAAATAGTGATGGAAAAGGATAGACCAGTTGAAGTTCTAAATTGGAGAAAGGCCAATTTTGATGGTATTAGGCAAGGACTTTCAAAAGCTGATTGGAGGCAGATGTTCGCAGGTAAAGGGACGGCTGGAAAATGGGAAGCCTTCAGAAATGAGATAGCAAGAATCCAGAGAAAGTATATTCCTGTCAGGGTGAAAGGGAAGGCTGGTAGGTATAGGGAATGCTGGATGACTAAAGAAATTGAGGGTCTGGTTAAGAAAGAGAAGGAAGCATATGTCAGATACAGACAGGATAGATCGAGTGAATCCTTAGAAGAGTATAAAGGAAGTAGGAGTATACTTAAGAGGGAAATCAGGAGGGCAAAACGGGGACATGAGACAGCTTTGGCAAATAGAATTAAGGAGAATCCAAAGGGTTTTTACAAATATATTAAGGACAAAAGGGTAACTAGGGAGAGAATAGGGCCCCTCATCAAAGATCCTCAAGGCGGCCATTGTGTGGAGCCACAGAAAATGTTTAACAGGAACACATTTTGATTCACTTTGGTAAAAATGACAATACTCAGCTTCCTGCACTTTGTGCTTTTGGAAGCGGGCGCAGAAGATGAGGCAGAGAGCTTTCAGATCTTCTTCCTGTGTCATCAGCGGCACCCTCATCTCACCACAAAACAGTTCAAGGATCGGTGCTGGCTCCTCTACGTTTTATCATTTACATAAATGATTTGGATGCGAGCATAAGAGGATACAGTTAGTCAGTTTTCAGATGACCCCAAAATTGGAGGTGTAGTGGGCAGCGAAGAGGGTTCCCTCAGATTACAACAGGATCTGGACCAGATGGGCCAATGGGCTGAGAAGTGGCAGATAGAGTTTAATCCAGATAAATGCGAGGTGATGCATTTTGGGAAAGCAAATCTTAGCAGGACTTATACACTTAATGGTAAGGTCCTAGGGAGTGTTGCTGAACAAAGAGACCTTGGAGTGCAGGTTCATAGCTCCTTGAAAGTGGAGTCGCAGGTAGATAGGACAGTGAAGGCGGCGTTTGGTATGCTTTCCTTTATTGGTCAGAGTATTGAGTACAGGAGTTGGGAGGTCATGTTGCGGCTGTACAGGACATTGGTTAGGCCACTGTTGGAATATTGCGAGCAATTCTGGTCTCTTGCTATCGGAAAGATGTTGTGAAACCTTGAAAGGATTCAGACAAGGTTTACAAGGATGTTGCCAGATTTGGAGGATCTGAGCTACAGGGAGAGGCTGAACAGGCTGGGGCTGTTTTCCCTGGAGCGTCGGAGACTGAGGGGTGACCTTATAGAGGTTTACAAAATCATGAGGGGCATGCATAGGATAAATAGATAAAGTCTTTTCTCTGGTGTGGGGGAGTCCAGAACGAGAGGGTATAGGTTTAGGGTGAGAGGGGAAAGATATAAAAGAGACCTACGGGCAACGTTTTCACACAGAGGGTGGTACGTGTATGGAATGAGCTGCCAGAGGATATAGTGGAGGCTGGTACAATTGCAACATTTAAGAGGCAGTTGGATGGGTATATGAATAGGAAGGGTTTGGAGGGATATGGGCCGGGTGCTGGCAGGTGGGACTAGATTGGGTTGGGATATCTGGGCGGCATGGACGGGTTGGACCGAAGGGTCTGTTTCCGTGCTGTACGTCTCTATGACTCTATGACTCTGTCTGGTCAGTATGGATGAGTTGGGCCGAAGGGTCTGTTTCCGTGCTGTACATCTCTATGACTCTATGGCTCTATCTAGTCAGTATGGATGAGTTGGGCTGAAGGGTCTGTTTCTGTGCTGTACATCTCTATGTCTTCACGACTCTATCTGGTCAGTATGGATGAGTTGGGCTGAAGGGTCTGTTTCCGTGCTGTACATCTCTATGACTCTATAACTTACCCCCAACTCTTTCAAAGTGCATAAGTCATTCTCATCTCAGAACACCCAGTTCACAGCTCCAAACCAAAACTGACAACAGAATAAAAACAGAAGGAATGAAAAAAAACGGCATTGGTCCAAGAATGTCTTGACTGCTTTACCCACCTACTCTGTTACCTTAAGGGATCAGTGTACATGCACTCGAAGATCCCTCAGAGTTTCCCAGTGTGCTGTTATTCATCACATATCTCTTTGATTTGTTTGTCCCGCGCAAATGCATCACCTCACATTTGTCTGGACTGAACTCCATGGACACTGATCAGCCCATCTGACGCATATGTCTAAACCCTCCTGTCATCCAGGCCTGTTGTCCTCACAAGTTTCAATCCTCCCAATACAAGCGTTGCAAAATTACTGATCAACCCTTCAACATTCAAGTGTGAATCCTTTATAGTTACCGTAAACAGCAAGGACCCCGATATGGGGCCCTGTCGAGTCTCACAGACCTCCAGCTGAGAAAACACCCCTCAGCCATCACCCTATGCTTCCGGCCAATCCGCTGATTATAAATCCAGATCCATTCGGAACTTTGCTGTCAGTCCCCCCAAACTTGACCTTCTCAAAAGGCTGAAGTCCAAGAAGATAACCTCAAAACCATTGCCCTGACCCTCACACCTCTTCGAAAAAATTCAACCAAATTTGTCATCATGACCCCCCCCCTCCCACTTAGCAATCTCTGTTGGATCCTTCTTGTCTAATGAAACTCTTTGGATCTTCACTGTCGAAGGGGTTTTGTTGGATCCTCATTGTCTCCCGGATTATTTTAGATCCAAACCCAACATTGTTGATTCCAGCACAGCATTAGAGACCAACTTGTCCCCAGGCTCAGCACTACCGCAGCAGTCACTCTGAAACCCTCAAACAAAGAGCCTCTAGCCTGAGCTCTGCATGTGCTGACAGTAAAGATAAATATGGAACTGAATGTTTGACACCTTTCCCACTAACTGCCTTGCAGTCCTTCTCTCTGTTAGTTATCTTGCACCCTTACTGAGGTTTCCAGCTCACTGAGGAGGGACAGGAAGTGTCTATTCTAAGAACTGCTGCGTTGAGTCTGACAAAAACCAGCAAAAGGCAGATATTACAGAAAATTGTAATCAGACAATTCAGAGTAAACATCGTTCCCCAGTTTTTATCATGGCTTACTTCCACAACTAGATCATTGTTCACCGATCTCCATTGGTTACCAAAGCTTCAACTTTATGATAATCAAGTTTATGATCATTTCTTTCCCATCCCTTCATCTCCCTTCTCCACTCCCTACCTCTGTAACCTCCTCTAGCTCTGCAATATCCACTGTAAGATCTCTGTGCTCCTCTGTTGTCAGACTGGGAGTTGGTGTATATCACTGACCACAGGGTGATGGGTGAAGTGGACTCGGTGTCAGTTTGAACTTTGGCTCACAGCTGAATTCGTTCCCAATCAGAGCTCAATAATCTTTGCCAAAGGCTATCAAATGTAAATCTGTCCGAGCAAATAATCTCATTACCTTGCAGAAGTAACAGCAGGAGGCAAGATTTCCCGATCATTGTCTGTCCCCACATCCTGCATCAGCTGCTCCCTCTCGAACTCTGAAAGGGAAAAGATTAACGAGACCTCACATCTTGTCGCACAGATCCCGAGAGGTCAGTACAATGTCCTCACAGACTAATTTGATTCCCTGAGGAATGACAGGTACTCTGCAGATGGTTCGGAGGCTTCAATAAATTAAATCAATGAAGAATTTGAACTTGTTCAGAATTTTCTCCTCCTCGGGATGTTCCAAAGCTCCTAACCCCACATATCCCTCCTGTCTTGATCTAGAAAGAATATCTATATCACTGAATCTAACCTTACAGCCAGATCTCAACAATAAATAGCAGTCTTCCAAAAGCATCAATTATTGGAATCTATGTTGACAACATCAGAGAAGGATGATGTTGATCCTGGAAGCTCTTGTCATTACATTACTTACCCTTGAGCTGTCCAACTGTTTGCCTGAGAAGTAATTGCCAATATACTCTGCCTGCACTGACTGCCCTCTTCCTCTGTGACCGCCCCTCTGTATTTTAACAAACATTGTCAATGAGGGTGAGATCAGAAAGTCGATTAAGTGAGGAAGTAACAGTTTGTCCAGAATTTCTAACAAGCTGTTAACCCTTTGTGTGGCCCTGATATTGTACAGAACTGGACAGCAGTTAACCTGCCTTGAGAGGGGCTGAGTGAAGCTTCTCCTGTACCTCACTCAATGATTCTTATCCCCTTGTCTCCGTCATTGATATCACCTGTACATAAGCTGAGGCCCCGGTAACGGTCATAGAACATAGAACATTACAGCGCAGTACAGGCCCTTCGGCCCTCGATGTTGCACCGACCTGTCATCCCAATCTGAAGCCCATCCCACCTACACTATTCCACGTACGTCCATATGCTTGTCCAATGACGACTGAAATGCACTTAAAGTTGGCGAATCTACTACCGTTGCAGGCAAAGCATTCCATACCCTTACTACTCTCTGAGTAAAGAAACTACCTCTGACATCTGTCTTATACCTATCTCCCCTCACTTTAAAGTTGGTCCATGTGGTCTCTCACTTATCTTCTGTGTAGAATACCTATTATCTATCAACTGTATAAACGCTTTCTGGAAACTAAAGTACAGCACGTCCATTATCCACAGCATTCATTACTCCTTCAGAAAGCTGCAATAATTTGGTTAAACATGATCTGCCTTTCACCAAACTACACACGCTCTTCTGGATTGTTTTCTTTTTGTCTAAACACCCTTTTCATTGATTTGTTCGAACGGTTTCACCATGACAGAAAGCGTGAGCTTCCTCATAACAAGTGGTTCCTGTTTTTGCTCTCTCTCCCTTGAATAATGATCCCTGGAATGGTAGGTCTAACATATGAGGAACGGCTGAGGATCCTGGGATTGTATTCATTGGAGTTTAGAAGATTAAGGGGAGACTTAATAGAGACGTACAAGATAATACATGGCTTGGAAAGGGTGGACGCTAGGAAATTGTTTCCATTAGACGAGGAGACTAGGACCCATGGACACAGCCTTAGAATTAGAGGGGGTCAATTCAGAACAGAAATGCGGAGACACTTCTTCAGCCAGAGAGTGGTGGGCCTGTGGAATTCATTGGCACGGAGTGCAGTGGAGGCTGGGACGCTAAATGTCTTCAAGGCAGAGATTGATAGATTCTTGTTGTCTCGAGGAATTAAGGGCTACGGGGAGAACGCTGGTAAGTGGAGTTGAAATGCCCATCAGCCATGATTGAATGGCGGAGGGACTCGATGGGCCAAATGGCCTTATTTCCACTCCTATGTCTTATGGTCTTATGGTCTTATGGAATAGATGGGTTACATTTGCTACTTTCTAATCTTTCCAGGACCTAACAGATTTGGTAAAACTAACAACAATCCATCGACTACGTCTTTCAGCATCTCCATTAACACCCTGGGATGGAGTCCACCAGATACTAGGAAGCTATTAGCCCACAGCTCCACCAGCTTACTCAGTCACACTTACCTCCTCATTGAACGTACTTTCGTAACATTCCTTGATCTCTTCCATCTCCTGACGTACATTTGTTGGGGCAGAATGACCAAATAAATCACTCGATACCTGGAGTCTCTCTCCAGGATCAAAGAGTTTACTGAATTGACAGGAGTGGAAACCAACCTCTGGGAGTCAGAATCTTCTTCAATCAACAAAGAAAAATCATAATCTTTTATACATTTGTTTTCAGCCAAACACTGGCAACTACAGACCAATTGTTTTATTAATTAATTAAATACACAGCCAGGATGTGACTGGATGGTCAATGACGGGCAGCGTTATGGCCAACCCTAGGCCTTCCGTGATCTCATGATGTTTCTCAGAGAACCTTATCTCTATCCTTGGGCCGGACTCAATCACACTCCAATCCCGCTGAGCTCTGGGCCTGTAACTCAAACCTCCCTGGAAGCAATGTGAGAGGGCGTTTGTTTACTGTCTAAGGGTGAATGTCCAAACATATTCAGTGGAATCTCTTTAATACTGACGGTATTTTAAAAGTTTACATGTGGTTGTGTATGTTCACAATCTGTAACTATGATGACCTGGGAAGCTGAACAAAAGTAAGTCTATTTGTGAAGATCTGTTTGAAATCAGCTAGGTAACAGAATTCTTCAGTCAGCATATTCAAGGGTGCGTTTATCCACATGTCTCTGTAGAGTGCGCACCCAGCAATGATTACCCCTTTTTCTTTTTTAAGTTGTTAAGATATGGCTTTGTTTGTGAAGCCTTTTAAAATGCTTCCCACTGTAATTAATGCCCTCATCAATATGATGACAAATCTCCTTTGTTTACTGCCTTCCATTTCACTTGAAGACCCTACATCCTGGAATTAGGTTAGATTAGATTCCCTACTGTGTAGAAACAGGCCCTTCGGCCCAACAAATCTACACCGACCCTCCGAAGAGCAACCCACCCAGACCCATTCCACTACATTCACCCCTGACTAATGCACCTAACACTGTGGGCAACTTAGCATGGTCAATTCACCCTGACCTGCACATCTTTGGACTGTGGGAGGAAACCCACGCAGACACGGGGAGAATGTGCAAACTCCACACAGACAGTTGCCTGAGGTGGGAATTGAACCCGGTTCCCAGGCGCTGTGAGGCAGCAGTGCTAACCATTGAGCCACTGTTGGAATATTGAGCTGTCAATCTCTCAACCATGTCTCAGTGATAGCAACGGGAATATACCCCATATTTGAATTGTACCCCCAGCTCATCTTCCTTTGGATTCTTTGCACCAATCCCCCTTGTGCCTTAACTGGTCATTACTTCCTATACCTTCCTGACCTACTTGCTGTCTTTTCTTGTTCTGGCTGCGTATCTCCCCCTGCTGAACTATCCCTCAGGATCACAACCCCAGAGTTCGTTCAAACCTTCCCTGACGGCACGAACAAATTTCCCCACAAGGATGCGCCGGTTCAATTCCAGTTCAGATGCAACTTGTACAGTCCCTACTCCCCCCAAGAATGGTCCCAATGTCTCAGAGATTTACAAGGATCGTGCCAGGATTGGTGGGTTTGAGCTACAGGGAGAGGTGAGATAGGCTGGGACTATTTTCCCTGGAGTGTCAGAGGCTAAGGGGTGACTGTTTCAGAGGTGTATAAAATCAAGAGGGGTATGGACAGGATGAATAGCCGTAGTCTTTTCCACATGGTAGGGGAGTCCAAAACTAGAGGGCAAAGGTTTAAGTGACAGGGGAAAGATTTAAAAGGGACATAAGGGGCAACTTTTTCATGCAGAGGGTGGTACGCATATGGAATGAGCTGTCAGAGGAAGTGGTGGAGGCTGGTACAATTACAGCATTTAAAAGGCATCTGGATGGGGATGTGAATTGGGTTTAGAAAGATATGGACTAAATGCTCATATTAATTACTAGATTAATTTACAATATAATGAATGAGTTGGATCGAAGGTTCTGTTTCCAGGCTGTATAATTGGAGGGCTCGAAATCTAAAGACCTCCCTCCTCCACCATCTCTCCAGCCTTCCATTTATCTGGATGAACCTCCTATTGCTGTACTCATTGGCAGGTTGCACTGGAAGTAATCTGGAGACTACTTCCCGTGAAGTCCTTTTTATAAGCTCGATTTTAGCGCTTCAAGTTTAGCTTGCAGAATCTCACTCCATTTATGATCAATCTTTGTTGGTACCATATTGTAACCCAATGTCTGAATGTTACCCTGCAAAGTAGATGGTGAATGATGTGTGCACTAAATTTCCATGGAGTCCTCCACTGCTCCCTGCTCCTTCTCAGCCACACACTGATCGTCTCCAGTCTCCCGTAAGTAATGTGAGGGATTTCCAAACACAGCTCATTGTTGGAATAAGGCCTGTTTTCCTCCCCCTTTCTCCAATCTCTCTTTTTCATTCTCATGAACTGTCCAACTGACTCAAATTCAAGCTGCCTCTGAATCCCTTGATGAAACTCAGTGATGTATTGAAAACTTGGCAGCAGGCTGCACTGTTGTATGGAAATCATTCCGATTAATCATCGTTTTGTATTAATGGGCGACATGGTGGCTCAGTGGTTAGCACTTCTGCCTCACAATGCCAGGGTTCAAACCCCACCTTGGGTGACTGTCTGTGTGGAGTCTGCACATTCTCCCCGTGTCTGCATGGATTTCCTCTGGGTGTTCCGGTTTCCTCCGACAATCTAAAAGATGTGCAGGTTAGGGTGAATTGGCCATGCTAAATTCCCCATAGTGTTCAGGAACGTATGTAGGTTAAGGTGAATTGGCCATGCTAAATTCCCCATTGTGTTCAGGAACGTATGTAGGTTAAGGTGAATTGGCCATGCTAAATTGCCCAGAGTGTTCAGGATTGTGTGTAGGTTAAGGTGAATTGGCCATGCTAAATTGCCCAGAGTGTTCAGGAACGTGGGTAGGTTAAGGTGAATTGGCCATGCTAAATTGCCCAGAGTGTTCAGGATTGTGTGTAGGTTAAGGTGAATTGGCCATGCTAAATTGCCCAGAGTGTTCAGGAACGTGGGTAGGTTAAGGTGAATTGGCCATGCTAAATTGCCCAGAGTGTTCAGGATTGTGTGTAGGTTAAGGTGAATTGGCCATGCTAAATTACCCAGAGTGTTCAGGGATGTGTAGGTTAAGGTGAATTGGCCATGCTAAATTCCCCATTGTGTTCAGGAACGTATGTAGGTTAAGGTGAATTGGCCATGCTAAATTGCCCAGAGTGTTCAGGATTGTGTGTAGGTTAAGGTGAATTGGCCATGCTAAATTGCCCAGAGTGTTCAGGAACGTGGGTAGGTTAAGGTGAATTGGCCATGCTAAATTGCCCAGAGTGTTCAGGAACGTGGGTAGGTTAAGGTGAATTGGCCATGCTAAATTGCCCAGAGTGTTCAGGATTGTGTGTAGGTTAAGGTGAATTGGCCATGCTAAATTACCCAGAGTGTTCAGGATTGTGTGTAGGTTAAGGTGAATTGGCCATGCTAAATTGCCCAGAGTGTTCAGGATTGTGTGTAGGTTAAGGTGAATTGGCCATGCTAAATTACCCAGAGTGTTCAGGATTGTGTGTAGGTTAAGGTGAATTGGCCATGCTAAATTGCCCAGAGTGTTCAGGATTGTGTGTAGGTTAAGGTGAATTGGCCATGCTAAATTGCCCAGAGTGTTCAGGGATGTGTAGGTTAAGGTGAATTGGCCATGCTAAATTGCCCAGAGTGTTCAGGAATGTGTGTAGGTTAAGGTGAATTGGCCATGCTAAATTACCCAGAGTGTTCAGGGATGTGTAGGTTAAGGTGAATTGGCCATGCTAAATTGCCCAGAGTGTTCAGGGATGTGTGAGTTAGGTGCATTAGTCAGGGGTAAATATAGAGTTGGGGAATGGGTCTGGGTGGTTTACTTTTCGAAGGGTCAGTGTGGACTTGTTGGGCCAAAGGGCCTGTTCCCACACTGCAGGGAATCTAATCTAATCTAAATGGCAACCAGTGGAATGTCATATTCCCTTAATTTTCCAGCATTATCATAGATCCACCAAAAACAAAACCTGGAACAGATAAACTGAAAGTGACACTCAATTACACTTAATCCCATTAAGGGGAGTGGTTGAGAGCTCAAAGCACATAATGGTCAGTTAAATCCATTGACTATGAAGCACTGTGAGAGATGCTGAGAATGTGAAATGTGAGATATACCATTGAGATAAGGAGCAACGTTTTCAGCTAGAGAGTGAGGAATCAATGGAACTCACTGCCACAGAAGGCTGGGGAGGCCAGGTCATCGAGTATATTTAAGACTGAGATAGATAGGTTTAAGGGGATCAAGGGTTTGTCACAAAGCTGGCCCTTTATTCTAAAGGAATCTAGATTAGAGTGGTGCTGGAAAAGCACAGCAGGTCGGGCAGTATCCGAGGAGCAGGAAAATTGATGTTTCAGGCAAAAGCCCTTCATCAGGAACCGATTTTCCTGCTCCTCAGATGTTACCCTGACCTGCTGTGCCTTTTCAGCACCACTCTAATCTAGACTCTGATCTCCAGCATCTGCAGTCCTCACTTTTGCCTTTTTTCTAAAAGGTGTTCCTTTCTCAAGGATACTGTGTCCTTGTATATTTTTTTCAGAGGGTGCATGAAACCCTCCCAGTTTTGATTAGACTGGTTTGGTACAGAGGTGAAAGGGTATTGAGAGGCCATTTTGTTTATATGTAAGCAGTTGAGACCAGGCCAAAGGGGTCATGGTTTAGAAGTGACCTGTATAATGAAAGGGGAGTGGTCAGCTCTCAAGCTGAGCAGTTCAGTCTATAACTAGTTGGGAGTTCAGCTGTGTGGAAACAGCTTGCGAAAACCTTCTCTCTCTCTCTCACTCTTCCCCCCTCTTTCTTTCTGCCCTTCTAACTTCTACCTATAAGCATCTCTTCCATTTTAAAACTTTTTTTAAGGAGGTTTGCTTATTGGGACTGTTGTGTATATTTGTAACAGTATAATTAAGTCCAGTTTGGATAGACTGAATTCTGTAGGGGTTAATTTTTCTGTTCTTTATGTTTCATAGAGTCATAGAGATGACCAGCACGGAAACAGACCCTTTGGTCCAACCCGTCCATGCTGACCAGATATCCCAACCCAATCTAGTCCCACCTGCCAGCACCCGGCCCATATCCCTCCAAACCCTTCCTATTCATATACCCATCCAACTGCCTTTTAAATATAATTTTGTGAATAAATTTCTGTCTGTTTTAAAACCTGGTAGTTAACCTCGCTAACTTAGTCCAGGTAATTTTCACTGTACACTGAGCGAAACAAATTGCTAAGTTATGGTCTGGGCTGCTTGCTTAAGCATATTTTGAGTGGTCTGGCTGAGTTCATAACAGGTTACAGGGAGAAAGCAGGAGAATGGGGTTGAGAAACGTATCAGCTATGATTGGAAGGTTGGACAGACTTGATGGGGGGCTGAATGGCCTAAGTACTGCTCCTGTGTTTAATGGACAATGTAGCTTCCATTTCCACAGATCAGATAAATGAGGTGATACTTCAGTTCAGTATGAAGAAAGTACTACACTGTCAGCCATGTCGACAGGTCAGTGCTGAGAGAGAGCTTTTCTATCTAACATTGACTGCTGATGGAGTGCCACACGGTCAGAGGGCCAGCACTGTAGGATTGCTGCACTGTCAGCCCGTCAGGATTGATGGGGTGCAGCACCTTCGGAGGGTCAGTACTGCTGTATTGGAGGCTCAGTGGTCAACCCTGCATTTCTTAATGTGAAATGTTCAAACATGCCGAGGCCATTTACACATTCGCTGATGACACCGCCATAGTCGGTCAAATCTCAGATGGCGATGAAACAGATTACAGACGGGAGGGGGATGACCTGGAAAATGGTGCACTGTGACCAACCGAGCTCTCAATGCTGGCATAACCAGGGAACTCATTATTGACTCAGTGGGATGTTACTCATGTCCCCCCCCACCCCCTACACATTAACAGCACAGAGGGGGAACGAGTGGGGAGGGTCGAGCTCCTGGGAGTGGTCACCCACAACAGGCTTTCTCGGACTCTCCATGTGGACACACTGGTTACAAAGGCCCAACAATGTCTCTTCTCCCTCAGGCAGCTGAGGAAATTGGGTATGACCACTAATACCCTCGCCAACTTGTATAGGTGCCCCATCAAGAGCATCCTGTCTGGATGTACCACTGCCTGGTATGGCAACTGTACCATTCATGATCGGAGATGGTTACAAAGAGTGGGGAACTCGGCCTGGACAGTCACAAAGGCCAACCTCCCATCTACAGAATCCACCACCCAGGCCCGTTGTCAAGGAAAGGCCCAAAGCATTCTCACAGATCCATCCCACCCTGGCAATGCTTATCTACAACCTGTGCACGGTGGCACGGTGGTTAGCACTGCTGCCTCACAGCGCCAGAGACCCGGGTTCAATTCCCAGCTCAGGCAACTGACTGTGTGGAGTTTGCACATTCTCCCTGTGTCTGTGTGGGTTTCCTCCGGGTGCTCCGGTTTCCTCCCACAGTCCAAAGATGTGCAGGTTAGGTGAATTGGCCATGCTAAATTGCACCGTAGTGTTGGGTGGGTGGTGGGTCGGTGTGGACTTGTTGGGCTGAAGGGCCTGTTTCCACACTGTAAGTAAGTAATCTAATCTACCATTGAGGAGAAGGTACAGAAGGCTGAACCCACACACACCGGCTGGTTTCATAACAGTTACTACCCTCCTGTTGTTAGAATACTGAATGGACTCACAAACCCTTAACATTCGCCTGTCCCTGTGTTTTTGGTTTTGCTGCTGATTACCTATTATTTACTTATCTCTGCTACTTTAACTCTGTGACCTGCCTGTATTGCTCACAGGACAAAGCTTTTCACTGTGTTTCAATTCAATCCCTTTTGCCAGCGCTTGGCCCACAACCCTGCACACCTTGACAATGTCAGAGGATAGCTAAATATTTCTAAAGGTTTTGATGGTTTCTGCCTCTTTCACCATTTCAGGCAGTATTTCCCAGATTCCCCTCTGGATGACAATATATTTTCTTACTGCCCCTCGGAATCTCCTTCCCCTTACTTGTAAGCTATGCCCCAGCAAGGGGAAAAGCCTCTTTCTACCTGTCCTATCCTGTTCCACCGTGAATTTAAACTTCACAAGGCACGTTACCTCCTCAGTTATCCTCCCCAAGGGAACAACCCCAGTGTATTCAATCACTCTTCATAACTCAAATTCTCCAGCCCAGACAACATCCGAGTAGATCTCCTCTACACCATCTCCAAGTCAATCACATCCCAGGTATCAAGTGAATTCCAGAACTGTATGTAATACTCGAGTTGCAGCCTAACTGATGTTTGATACAGTTCCAACACACCCTCCCTGCTCTTGTATTCTGTTGTTCAGCTAACAAAGACCATTATTCCATATGTCTCTGTTAACAACTCGGGCTATCTTTAAGGAGCCAGTAGAGATGGACACCAAGATCCCTTTGATTTTCAGTGCTTCCCAGGGACCTACCGTTCAACATGGAATCAAAGGATAGAATCCCTACAGTGTGGAAACAGGCCCTTCAGCCCAACAAGTCCACACTGACCCTCTGAAGAGTAACCCACCCAGACCTATTCCCCTATCCCATATTTACCCCTGACTTATGCACCCAACCTACACATCCCTGAATATGATGGACAATTTAGCATGGCTAATTCACCTTAACCCACACATCTCTTATCTGTGGGAGCACCCGGAGGAAACCCACACAGACACGGGGAGAATGTGCAAACTCCACACAGACAGTCACCCGAGGCTGGAATCAAAACTGGGTCCCTGGTGCTTTGAGGCAGCAGCGCTAACCAATGAGCCACTGTGCCATCCCCATTTATTCTCCTGCCTTATACTGTATGTCCTGCCCAAGTGCATGCCCTCACATTTATTCAGATGGTATTCCATTTGCCACTGAACAACCGTCAATATCCTCCTGTAATCTCTGGCTGTCTTCCTCATTATTTATCAGCTCACCAAACTTCATGTCACCCACAAGCTGAGTGACCAACATTGATGTGTCAGTCATTTATAGGATCTGTCAATCAGCAAGAATTCCAACAGCGATCCCTGTGGGACCTGACTGGACACAGGCCTTCAGTCACAGAAACATCTGCTTCCTGCCACTCAGCCAGTTCTAGATCCAATAGGTTGACTTTCTTTGGATCCAGTGGTCTCTTCTTCATCATCAGTCTCCCAAATGTGACCTTGTCAGAAGCCTTGGTGAAGTCTAAGGAGACTATGTTGAATGCATTACCTTTCATTCTCAAATAACAGAACCACACCAAGAATCCACAGAGGAATTGAATATATTTGCCAGTGCCCCTGCTCGGACCACCCGGGAGAAAGGGAGGTCTGCAGATGCTGGAGATCAGAGTCGAGAGTGTGTTGCTGAAAAAGCGCAGCAGGTCAGGCAGCCTCCAAGCAGCAGAAAAATAGACATTTTCGGGCATAAGCCCTTCATCAGGAACGTTATCACCACACCCCCCAATATACCACCCTCAACAGTCTGAGAAACACTTCATTTGAACTTGGTGATTTATCTACTTCGAACACTGCCAGACCACTCAGAATCTCCTCTCTGTCAATGCTAATTTCTTGAAGGATATTACACTCCATCTCCCTGATCTCTCACATTGTCCCTCACACAGCTGAACCCCAACACCAAATATTTATTTTGAACCAGCCCTTTGAACTCTGGCTCCAGGCTGAAGTTACCACGGCGATTCTGATGGGCCCGACACCTTTCTGTGTTTTAAAAAGATTCTCAATGTACTTCTAAAATAACGAGGATTTTCCTTTATTTTACCTGCCATTATCCTTTCATGTCCCCTTCGTTTCCTCTTTAAGTTTTGTTTTATACATGTTATACTTCTTTTTGGATTCAGCAGTTTTAAGCCCACGATATCTGCCTTCCTTTTTCTCTTTATCCAATCCTGTATTTCCCTTGACATTCAGAGTTCACAGGATTTATTGATCTCACATTTTATCTTTATGGCACACGTTGGCTCGGCCCACTCCCAATTTCCTTCAGGTCTGTATCCTAATATTCTGACAGAGATTTACTGAAAAGTAGATGCTCCCAGTCTACTCCAGCTAAATCAAATCTGATCTTATTAACATTGGACTTTAGAACTTTGGTTTCAGGTCCATCCTTGTCCTTTTTTCATAACAATCTTCAATCTGAAGGCCTTTTGATCACTGTGAAATGCTCCCCCCTCTCATATTACAACACAGGTCAGGAGAGTGGTCATGCAGGCATACGGCACACTTTCCTTCATCAGACAGGGTATTGAGAACAAGAGTTGGCAGGTCATGTTACAGCTGAACACGACTTTGGTTCGGCCACATTTGGAATACATTACCAAAAGGATGTGTTCGCTTTGGAGAGGGTGCAGAGGAGGTTCACCAGGATGTTGCCTGGTATGGAGGGCGTTGGCTGTGAAGAGAGGTTGAGTAGATTAGGATTATTTTCATTAGAAAGACGGAGATTGAGAGGGGATCTGATTGAGGTCCACAAAATCATGAGAGGTAGGCATTGGGTGGATAGCAAGAAGCGTTTTCCCAGAGTGGGGGACTCAATTACTAGGGGGTCACAAGTTCAAGGTGAGAGGGGAAAGGTTTAGGGGAGAGATATACGTGTGAAAGTCCTTCATGCAGAAGATGATGGTTGCCTGGAATGCGTTGCCAGTGGAGGTAGTAGAGGTGGGCATGATAGCATCATTTAAGATGTCTTTGGGTGGATACATGAATGCGCAGGGAGCAGAGGGATACAGATGTTAGAAAATAGGTGACAGGATTGGATCAGCGCAGGCTTGGAGGGCCGAAGGGCCTGTTCCTGTGCTGTAATTTTCTTTGTTCTTTGAGAATACTGAGATACAGGCTACTAGACGAGATGGTATTGAGGTTTACAAGGAGGAGGTGTTAGCAATTCTGGAAAGTGTGAAAACAGATAAGTCTCCTGGGCTGGATGGGATTTATCCCTGGATTCTCTGGGAAGCCAGGGAAGAGATTGCAGAGCCTTTGGCTTTGATCTTTATGTCGTCATTATCTACAGGAATAGTGCCAGTAGACTGGAGGATAGCAAATGTTGACCCCTTGTTCAAGAAGGGGAGGAGAGACACCCCTGGTCATTATAGCCCAGTGAGCCTTAGTTTGGTTTTGGTAAAGTGTTGGAAAAGCTTATAAGAGATAGGATTTATAATCATCTAGAGAGGAATAAGCTGATTAGGGATAGTCAGCATGGTTTTATGAAGGGCAGGTCGTGCCTCACAAACCTTATTGAGTTCTTTGAGATGGTGACCAAACAGATGGATGAGGGTAAGGTGGTTGATATGGTGTATATGGATTTCAGTAAGGCATTTGATAAGGTTCCCCACTGTAGGCTATTGTACAAAATACGGAGTTTCGGGATTGAGGGTCAATTAGTTGTTTGAATCAGAAATTGGCGAGCTGAAAGAAGACAGAGGGTGGTGGTTGATGGGAAATGTTCATCCTGGAGCTCAGTTACCAGTGAGGTACCGCAAGGATCTGTTTTGGGTCCACTGCTGTTTGTCATTTTCATAAATGACCTGGATGAGGGCTTAGAAGGATGGGTTAGTAAATTTGCAGACAACACTAAAGTCGGTGGAGTTGTCGATAATGATGAAGGAAGTTGCATGTTACAGAGGGACATAGATAAGCTGCAGAGCTGGGCTGAGAGGTGGCAAATGGAGTTTAATGTGGGAAAGTATGAGGTGATTCACTTTGGAAGGAGGAACAGGAATACAGAGCACTGGGCTAATGGTAAGATTCTTGGTCGTGTAGATGAGCAGAGAGAATCTCGGTGTCCATGTATATAAATCCCTCAAAAAAGACAAAAACATTGTTATATTACCTGCAGACAAAGGTTGGCTCACAGTCATCCTGAACAGAAGTGACGACATAGAGAAAGCCAATGCACTACTCGCAGACACCAGCACCTACCAACAGTTGGAGCTAGACCTGACCCCACAACTAGGAAACAAAATTACACAATTCTGGACAATTAGACAAGACGGAATTCCAGAAAATGAAACCAGACAGGAACAACACCCCACAATTCTACGGACTACCAAAACTCCATAAGCCAGGAGCCCCCCTCAGACCCATAGTCTCACTTCCCGGAACACCAACTTACAGACTGGCCAAAGAACTACAAGCAAAACTGAAATACCTCATACTGGATCAGTGGTGCTGGAAGAGCACAGCAGTTCAGGCAGCATCCGAGGAGCAGCAAAATCGACGTTTCGGGCAAAAGCCCTTCATCAGGAATAAAGGCAGAGAGCCTGAAGGGTGGAGAGATAAGCTAGAGGAGGGTGGGGGTGGGGAGAAAGTAGCATAGAGTACAATGGGTGAGTGGGGGAGGGGATGAAGGTGATAGGTCAGGGAGGAGAGGGTGGAGTGGATAGGTGGAAAAGGAGATAGGCAGGTAGGACAACTCCGGACAAGTCATGGGGACAGTGCTGAGCTGGAAGTTTGGAACTAGGATGAGGTGGGGGAAGGGAAATGAGGAAACTGTTGAAGTCCACATTGATGCCCTGGGATTGAAGTGTTCCGAGGCGGAAGATGAGGCGTTCTTCCTCCAGGCGTCTGGTGGTGAGGGAGCGGCGGTGAAGGAGGCCCAGGACCTCCATGTCCTCGGCAGAGTGGGAGGGGGAGTTGAAATGTTGGGCCACGGGGCAGTGTGGTTGATTGGTACGGGTGTCCCGGAGATGTTCCCTAAAGTGCTCTGCTAGGAGGCGCCCAGTCTCCCCAATGTAGAGGAGACCACATCGGGAGCAACGGATACAATAAATGATATTAGTGGATGTGCAGGTAAAACTTTGATGGATGTGGAAGGCTCCTTGAGGGCCTTCGATAGAGGTGAGGGAGGAGGTGTGGGCGCAGGTTTTACAGTTCCTGCGGTGGCAGGGGAAGGTGCCAGGATGGGAGGGTGGGTTGTAGGGGGGCGTGGACCTGACCAGGTAGTCACGGAGGGAATGGTCTTTGCGGAAAGGGGTGGGGAGGGAAATATATCCCTGGTGGTGTGGTCCTTTTGGAGGTGGCGGAAATGTCGGCGGATGATTTGATTTATGCGAAGGTTGGTAGGGTGGAAGGTGAGCACCAGGGGGGTTCTGTCCTGGTTGCAGTTGGGGTGGTGGGGGTGGGGGTGCGGGATATGGACGAGATGCATTGGAGGGCATCTTTAACCACGTGGGAAGGGAAATTGCGGTCTCTAAAGAAGGAGGCCATCTGGTGTGTTCTGTGGTGGAACTGGTCCTCCTGGGAGCAGATGTGGCGGAGGTAGGGGAATTGGGAATACGGGATGGCATTTTTGCAAGAGGTGGGGTGGGAAGAGGTGTAATCCAGGTAGCTGTGGGCGTCGGTTTGTTTGTAAAAAATGTCAGTGTCAAGTTGGTCGTCATTAATGGAGATGGAGAGGTCCAGGAGGGGGAGGGAGGTGTCAGAGATGGTCCGGGTAAATTTAAGGTCAGGGTGGAATGTGTTGGTGAAGTTGATGAATTGCTCAACCTCCTCACGGGAGCACGAGGTGGCGCCAATGCAGTCATCAATGTAGCGGAGGAAGAGGTGGGGAGTGGTACCGGTGTAATTACGGAAGATCAACTGTTCTACGTAGCCAACAAAGAGACAGGCATCGCTGGGGCCCATATGTGTGCCCATGGCTACCCCCTTGGTCTGGAGGAAGTGGGAGGATTCGAAGGAGAAATTGTTAAGGGTGAGGACCAGTTCGGCCAAACGAATGAGAGTGTCGGTGGAAGGGTACTGTTGGCGACGTCGGGAGAGGCAAAAACGGAGGGCTTGGAGGCCCTGGTCATGGCGGATGGAGGTGTAGAGGGATTGGATATCCATGGTGAAGATGAGGTGTTGGGGGCCGGGGAAACAGAAGTCTTGGAGGAGGTGGAGGGCGTGGGTGGTGTCTCGAACGTATGTGGGGAGTTCCTGGACTAGGGGGGATAGGGCAGTATCGAGGTAGGTAGAGATGAGTTCAGTGGGGCAGGAGCATGCTGAGACAATGGGTCAGCCTGGGTGGTCAGGCTTGTGGATCTTGGGAAGGAGGTAGAACCGGGCAGTACGGGGTTCCCGGACTATGTGATTGGAAGCTGTGGGTGGGAGATCTCCTGAGGTGATGAGGTTCTGTATGGTCTGGGAGATGATGGTTTGGTGATGGGGGTTGGGATCATGGTCGAGGGGGCAGTAGGAAGAGGTGTCCTCGAGTTGGCGTTTGGCTTCAGCGGTGTAGAGGTCAGTGTGCCAGACTACCACTGCGCCCCCTTTATCCGCTGGCTTGATGGTGAGGTTGGGATTGGAGCAGAGGGATTGGAGGGCTGCGCGTTGTGAGGGTGAGAGGTTGGAGTGGGGGAGGGGAGTAGACAGGTTGAGGCGGTTAATGTCCCGGCGGCAGTTGGAAATGAAGAGGTCGAGGGCAGGTAATAGGCCAGCGCGGGGTGTCCAGGTGGATGCAGTGTGTTGGAGGTGGGCGAAGGGGTCCTCGGAAGGTGGGCAGTGTGTTGGAGGTGGGCGAAGGGGTCCTCGGAAGGTGGGCAGTGTGTTGGAGGTGGGCGAAGGGGTCCTCGGAAGGTGGGCAGTGTGTTGGAGGTGGGTGAAGGGATCCTCGGAAGGTGAGCAGTGTGTTGGAGGTGGGCGAAGGGGTCCTCGGAAGGTGGGCAGTGTGTTGGAGGTGGGTGAAGGGGTCCTCGGAAGGTGGGCAGTGTGTAGGAGGTGGGCGAAAGGGTTCTCGGAAGGTGGGCAGTGTGTTGGAGGTGGGCGAAGGGGTCCTCGGAAGGTGGGCAGTGCGTTGGAGGTGGGCGAAGGGGTCCTCGGAAGGTGGGCAGTGTGTTGGAGGTGGGCGAGGGGTCCTCAGAAGGTGGGCAGTGTGTTGGAGGTGGGCGAAGGGGTCCTCGGAAGGTGGGCAGTGCGTTGGAGGTGGGCGAAGGGGTCCTCGGAAGGTGGGCAGTGTGTTGGAGGTGGGCGAGGGGTCCTCAGAAGGTGGGCAGTGTGTTGGAGGTGGGTGAAGGGGTCCTCGGAAGGTGTAGAAGATCACCGCACTCCATCCACTCCACCCAGGAATTCCTAACAATCATAAAAAACACCAAAATAGAGGAAGACGAAGCAGTGATCTCATTTGACGTAACAGCACTGTCCACTCCATCAACATCGACCTGGCAAAGGAAACACTTATCTCACTTTTAGAAGAGACCATCACACACACCCCAACCACCATCAATCACATTACCAACGAAAACATCACGAAGCTAGTGGACCTGTGCCTCACCACCCACTTCACTTTCAACAACATAATCTACAAACAAATCAACAGCACACCCATGGGATCTCCGCTCTCAGGATTCATAGCAGAAGCGGTAATGCAAAGACGAGAATAAACAGCCCTTCCAACCATCAAACTTAAAATCTGGGTCCGCTTCGTAGATGACACCTTTGTCATCACAAAACGAAACAAGATAGAAGAGACATTTAACATCAGCAACAACTCCCTCACAGGCATAAAGTCCACCAAGAAGGAAGAAACCTACAACAAACTCGCGTTCCTGGACGTCACAGTCGAAAGAAAGGACAACGGAGAACTACAAACCTGTGTATGCAGAAAACCGACAAACACTGACCAAATACTTAACTACACCAGCAACCATCCCAACACACACAAACAAAGCTGTATCAGAACACTATTCCAACGAGCCACCACACACTGCAGCACAGACAAACTTCGGAAAACAGAGGAGAACCACCTATACAACATATTCAAGAAGAACGGATACTCAAAAAATACAGTGTGCAGATTCCTCAAGAACTAACCACGACAAGCAGACCAAACACAGCCAGAAACCCTAACCACCTTACCATACATCAAAGAAGTCTCAGTAATGACAGCCAGACTACTGAGACCCCTCAGAATCCTAGTACCACACAAACCCACCAACACTCTCAAACAAAAACTAACAAACTTAAAAGACCCAGTACGACCCATGGACAAAACCGACATCGTCTACAAAATTCCATGAAGGACTGCCACAAACATTACCTAGGACAAACAGGAAGAAAGTTAGCCACCAGGATACACGAACACCAGCTAGCCACAAAACGACACGACCCTCTCTCCCTCGTAGCCCTACACACAGATGAAAAAAAACACCAATTCGACTGGGACAACACATCTATCCTGGGGCAGGCTAAGCAAAGACATGACAGAGAATTCCTAGAGAATTCCTGTAGAAGGGCTTATGCCCGAAACGTCGATTCTACTGTTCCTTGGATGCTGCCTGACCTGCTGCGCTTTTCCAGCAACATATTTTTCAGAGAATTCCTAGAGGCCTGGCACTCCAACCACAACGCCATAAACAACCACATAGATCTCGATGCCATCTATCAACCCCTCAGAAAACGAACAGGAAATGACATCACCACAAACCCCAGGAACCCCATCCAGGAGAAAGATATAAATAGAAAGCAGGAGAAAACAGCTTCACTTCACTTGTAGGTCACCACTGGTGATGTTACCTAGCCAGGTAATGAAACGCCTGGATATCAAACCTACAGCTCAGCGAACAAACCGACACCCTCAATCCCTCAAAGTTGCCACCCAGGTTGGTAGGGTTGGTAAGAAGGTATACGGTGTGTTAGCTTTTATTGGTCGAGGGATTGATTTTCAGAGCTATGAGGTTATGCTGCAGCTGTACAAAACTCTGATGCGGCCGCACTTGGAGTATTGTGTCCAGTTCTGGTCACCACATTATAGGAAGGACGTGGAAGCTTTGGAAAGGGTGCAGAGGAGATTTACTAGGATGTTACCTGGTATGGAAGGAAGGTTTTATGAGGAAAGGCTGAGGGCCTTGAGGCTGTTTTCGTTAGAGAGAAGAAGGTTAAGAGGTGAATTAATTGAGAAATATAAGATAATCAGAGGGTTAAATCAGATGGACAGTGAGAGCCTTTTTCTTAGGATGATGATGTATAGCACAATGGGGAGATACTTTAAATTGAGGGGTGATAGTTATTGGACAGATGCCAGAGGTAATTTCTTTACTCAGGGAGTATTAGGGGTGTGGAACGCACTGCCTGCAACAGTAGTAGACTCGTCAACTTTATGGGCATTTGAGCGGCCATTGGATAGTATATAGACGAGAATGGAATAGTGTAGGTTCGATGGGCTTCAGATTGGTTTCACAGGTCATTACAATATCGAGGGCCGAAGGGCCTGTACTGTTCTGTAATGTTCTGTTTTCTAGAGATTGACCAGGATGTTGCCGAGTGTGGAAGGTTTGAGTTATAAAGAAAGGCTGGGACATTTCTCCACTCAGCATAGGAGGTAGAGAGGTGACCTGACTGAAGATTATAAAATAATGAGGGACATAGATAGAGTTAGTGGTAGTTGTCTTTTCCCTCAATGGGGGATTTCAAGACCAGGGGGTACAATTTTAAGGTGAGAGGAGAGAAATTTTAATAAGTCATGATGGGCAGTTGTTTCAACACAGTGGCTCGCATGTAGGATAAACTTTGTGAAGAAATGGTGGATACAGGTACAATTACAACATGTAAAAGACATGGAAGATAAGTACAGGAATAGGAAAGGTTTGGAGGGACATGGGCCAGCAACAGGCAGCTCACACTGGTTTAGTTGGGGATTATGTTCGGTATGCACTAGATGGACCAAAGAGTCTGTTTGCATGCTTTCTGTCTCTGTGTTTTTCACGTTAAAGGCGGTAGTGTTAACAGCGTTGTACTCCCTCGGTACTGATCTTCAGACAGTGAAGCAGTCCCTCAGCTCTGATCTCGGACAGTGCAGCATCTCCTCAGGACTGACCTTCCGCCATGACTGCACTCCCTCTGTCACGACCCTTTGTACTGAACTAAAGTGTCTGCCTCAGTTATGTAATTTGTGGGGAAAGACGGTATCAGTTGTTATCTGACTTCTCACATTCTCAGGGTCTCTCAAAGTGGTGCGCAGTCATTAGAGTGAACTTAAATGTTGGAAGGGTCCTGAAATGAAACCATCTCGGTTAAACATTGAAACCAAAAAGGAAGAATCACATTGCTGGGAGTGTGCTATGGGCACCTGGACAGTCAAAGAGAGATCGAACAGCAGGTCTGCAGGCAACGGCAGGTCAGACAGTGGCAAAGGAATCGGGTCGTGACACTGGGTGATGACTTCTTTCTCAACATTCACTGGGGGAGCCATGCGATGTGAGCAGAATTCTCACAATGCATCCAGGAGGGTTCTTAAACCCAGTGTCCAGAAGGCCCTGCAAGATATGGGAGTGGTCCTGGACTTACATTTAGATAACACAGCAGAACTAAGGAAATTACAGCACAGGAACAGACCCTTCGGCCCTCCGAGTCCGTGCTGATCCAGATCCTCTCACTAAACTTGTCGCCCATTTTCTAAGGATCTGTATCCCTCTGCTCCCTGCCAATTCATGTATCTGTCTAGATACATCTTAAATGACGCTAGCATGCCCGCCTTTACCACCTCCACTGGCAACGCCCCAGGTACCCACCACCCTCTGCACTAATAACTTTCTCCATAGATCTCCCTCAAACCTTTCCCCTCTCACTTTGAACACATGATCCTTAGTAATTGTATCCCCCACTCTGAGAAAAAGCTTCTTGCTATCGACCCTATGTGTGCCTCAATCAGCTCAAAGAACTGAGCTTCAGGCAAGCACGCTAAACGCCTCTTCACCAACCTGTCTAAATGTGACACAATCTTCAAAGAACCCTGTACCTGAACTCCTCAGTCCCTCTGTTCCACAACATTACCCAAGGCCTTACCATTAGTTGTAGAAGTCTTGCCCTTGTTTGTTATACAGGAAGATATAGACTGTAGGGAAATAGATGGTGACATCTTGCAAAATGTCCAGATGACAGAGGAGGAATTGCTGGATGTCTTGAAACAGTTAAAGGTGGATAAAACCCCAGGACCTGATCCGGTGTACCCAAGAACTCTGTGGGAAGCTAGAGACGTGATTGCTGGGCTTCTTGCTGAGATATTTGTATCATCAGTAGTCGCAGGTGAGGTAACTGGAGGTTGGAAAACGTGGTGCCACTGTTTAAGAAGGGTGGTAAGGACAAGCCAGGAAACTATAGACCAGTGAGCCTCTCCTCTGTGGTGGGCAAGTTGTTGGAGGGAATCCTGAGGGACAGGATATACATGTATTTGGACTGATTAGGGATAGTCAACATGGCTTTGTGTGTGGGAAATCATGTCTCACAAACTTGATTGAGTTTTTTGAAGAAGTAACAAAGAGGATTGATGAGGGCAGAGCAGTAGATGTGATCTATATGGACTTCAGTAAGGTGTTCGACAAGGTTCCCCATGGGAGACCAATTAGCAAGATTAGGACTCAGAATACAAAGAGAACTAGCTCAAAGGGAGAAGACAGGGGGTGGTGGTAGTGGGTTGTTTTTCAGACTGGAGGCCTGTGACCAGTGGAGTGCCACAAGGATCGGTGCTGGGTCCTCTACTTATTGTCATTTATATAAGTGATTTTGATGCGAGCATAAGAGGTACAGTTAGTAAGTTTTCAGATGACACCAAAATTGGAGGTGTAGTAGACAGGGAAGAGGGTTACCTCAGATTACAACAGGATCTGGACCAGATAGGCCAATGGGCAGAGAAGTGGCAGATGGAGTTTAATTCAGATAAATGCGAGGTGCTGCATTTTGGGAAAGCAAATCTTAGCAGGACTTATACACTTAATGGTAAGGTCCTAGGGAGTGTTGCTGAACAAAGAGACCTTGGAGTGCAGCTTCATAGCTCCTTGAAAGTGGAGTCGCAGGTAGATAGGATAGTGAAGAAGGCATTTGGTATGCTTTCCTTTATTGATCAGAATATTGAGTACAGGAGTTGGGAGGTCATGTTGCGGCTGTACAGGACATTGGTTAGGCCACTGTTGGAATATTGTGTGCAAGCCTGGTCTCCTTCCTATCGGAAAGATGTTGTGAAACTTGAAAGGATTCAGAAAAGATTTACAAGGATGTTGCCAGGGTTGGAAGATTTGAGCTACAGGGAGAGGCTGAACAGGCTGGGGCTGTTTTCCCGGGAGCATCGGAGGCTGAGGGGTGACCTTATAGAGGTTGACAAAATTATGAAGGGCATGGATAGGATAAATAGACAAAGTATTTTCTCTGGGGTGGGGGAGTCCAGAACTAGAGAGGATAGGTTTAGGGTGAGAGGGGAAAGATATAAAAGAGACATAAGGGACAACTTTTTCACACAGAGGGTGGCACGTGTATGAATTGAGCTGCCAGAGGATGTGGTGGAGGCTGGTACAATTGCACCATTTAAGAGGCATTTGGATGGGTATATGAATAGGAAGGGTTTGGAGGGATATGGGCCAGGTGCTAGCAGGTGGGACTTGATTGGGTTGAGATATCTGGTCAGCATGGACAGGTTGGGCCGAAGGGTCTGTTTCCGTGCTGTACATCTCTACGACTCTAAAACTAACCAAGAGCAGAGACTCACATTTCGGTAGAATTGCTGAAGATTCATAGCCAATTAAAGGACATCATCCAGGGGACAGCAGTGCAGTTGTAATTGATTGATAATCTGGTGGTGCAGGCTATTGTGTGAGACAGGGTTTCAAATGTAACCGTGACAGCAGTGGTGCTATGTGAATTCAGGAAATCAGTCTGAAAGATAAGGTTCAATCACAGAGAAAATTGAGAACTCAACTAGCCAGTCAGCATCCTTGGCAAAAGAAACTGAATTAATATTTCACATCAAATATAGCTTCTTCTGAACTCAAAAAAAGTTCATCTCATACATGGTGGTAAGACCATAAGGCATAGGAGTGGAAGTCAGGCCATTTGGCCCATTGAGTTCACTGTGCCATTCAATCATGGCGGATGGGCATTTCAACTCCACTTACCCACACTCTCCCTTTATCCCTTAATTCCTTGCAAGATTAAGAATTTATCAATCTCTGCCTTGAAGCCATTTAATGTCCCAGCCTCCACTGTGCTCCGTGGCAATGAATTCCACAGGCCCACCACTCTCTGACTGAAGAAATGTCTGCGCATTTCCATTCTAAATTGGTCCCTCTAATTCTAAGACAGTGCCCACGGGTCCTAGTCTCCCCACCTAATGGAAACAGCTTCCCAGCATCCACCCTTTCTAAATCATGCATTATCGTATAAATTTCTATTAGATCTCCCCTCAACCTTGTAAACTCTCATGAATACAATCCCAGGATCCTGAGCTGTTCATCGTATGTTAGACCTACCATTCCAGGGATCATCCGTGTGAATCTCCACTGGACATGCTCCTGTGCCAGTATGTCCTTCCTGAGGTGTGGGGCCTAAACTTGGACACAGTAGTCTAAATGGGGCCTGACTAGAGCTTTATAAAGTCATGAACCATCATTTGTATCTTCACAGAACAAAGCCTTCTGTCCTAACCCTGGCTGACATGGGACTTGAGACCCACGGAAATGGAATTGTCCCTTAATTACCCTCCAAAATTGTCCCTCGCATTGTCTCTGATCCAGGGTAAATTCTAATAGCCAATAAATGCAGAGTATGCCAATAAGACCCTAACCTCAGGATTTTTTTTCAAAAATTCCAAAAGTGTATGTGAGTCAGAGATGGGTCTGACAAGAGTTGGAAAGAATAATCACATTTAGTTTAAATTTCCATTGGTTATTTACCAGAATGATTCGGTCTTTGTACACTTAACTTCCAACCTTGAATGTTAGTATATTCTCTTACAACACGACTTAGCTGGGTGTCGCAACATGTTTATCCAAATGTCATGGGAATTAGCTGAAAGGTGTTGCAACTTCACTATCCCCCTTGTGAGGATTCCAAGGGATCATTGGCTCTGAGCTGATGCAATGAGACTGCCTTCAGCATGAAAGGGAGTTTCACAGAAAACAGAAAATGCGCCAACAGTTTTACAGCGTTGGGAAAATATACTACACCATCTTCGCTGTCATTGGTGTTCCAGGTAATGGACCTTTATCATTGAGGAGACTCGGATATCACAGGGGCAGGAATGGTTGTTGGATATTCCGGTGTTTACATTTTTCATAAGGAATAGGGAGGGAGGGAGATGAGGTGGGGGAGTGGCACTGCTTACTCGGGGGCAATATGCCAACTGCAGGAAGGGACGTCATCGAGGAGGGTTTGTCGACAGAGGCAGTATGAGTGGAAGTCAGAAAGGGGAAAGGCACTTTATTGGGAATTTTATATAGACCCCTCCAATAGCATCAGAGACATGGAGGAGTAGATTCGGAGACAGATTTTGGAAGGTGCTGAAGTAACAGGGTTGTAGTCATGAATGACTTTAACTTCCCTCATATTGATTGGAATCTCCTTAGTGCAAACAGTTCGGATGGGGCAGATTTTGTCAGGTGTCTCCAGGGAGGATTCCAGACACAACATGTGGAAAGGTAGACAAACAGGAGGCTGGAAGAACACTACAATCCGGGCAGCATCAGGAGGTGGAGGAGTCAGTGTTTCAGGTGTAACCCTTCTAGGGGAAAGGCCATATTGGATTTGGTGCTTGGCAACAAACCAGGTCATCCTCAGTGCTTGGGAGCCTCCTGTGAAGCGCTTCTGTGCTGATTCCTCCGGCATTTATACTGGGTTGAATCTGCCGCTTCCGGTTGTCAGTAGCTGTCCGTTGCAGTGGCCGGTATATAGGGTCTATGTCGATGTATCTGTTGATCGAATTTGTGGATGAGTGCCATGCTTCTAAGAATTCCCTGGCTGTTCTCTGTTTGGCCTGTCCTATAATGGTGGTGTTGTCCCAATCGAATTCATGTTGTTTGTCATCTGAGTGTTTGGCTATTAGGGATAGCTGGTCGTGTCGTTTCGTGGCCAGTTGCTGTTCATGGATGCGGGTTGGTAGCTGTCTTCCTGTTTGTCCTATGTAGTGTTTTGTGCAGTCCTTGCATGGGATTTTGTACACTACGTTGGTTCTGCTCATGCTGGGTCCTTAGTCCTGGTGAGTTGTTGTCTGAGAGTGGCTGTTGGTTTGTGTGCTGTTATGAGTCCTAGTGGTCGCAGCAGTCTGGCTGTCAGTTTGGAAATGCTCCTGATGTATGGGAGTGTGGCTAGTCCTTTGGGTTGTGGCATGTCCTCATTTCGTTGTCTTACGGAACAACTACTTGCAGATACCAACACCTACCAAAAGAGGGAGTTTGACCCCACTCCACGCTCACCAATAGGATAAACAACACACTGAGGAACCTACAAAAAAACGGACAGATAACCAGGTCTGACCTACAAAGAATGAAACCAGAAAGCAACAACACCCCCAGATACTATGGACTACCTCAAGTACACAAACCAGACATCCCACTCAGACCCATAGTATCACTACCAGGGACACCATCACACAAACTGGCTAAAGAGCTACAACAGAAACTGAAACACCTGATCAGCGGATCCAGACACTCTATACAGTCAGCACAAGAATTTTTGGACATCATCAGAAATATACACATAGACAAGGAAGAAACCATGGTCTCATTCGATGTAACGGCACTGTTCACTTCTCTTGACAAAACCCTAGCCAGAGAAACAATATCCAACCTGCTGGACATACATAACAGACAACAGGACGCTGAACCTATTAATAAAGACAGCATACTTAAACTACTGGACCTGTGCCTCACAACACACTTCACATTCAACATCCAGATATATGAACAAATCAACAGAACACCCATGGGCTCACCGATCTCCGGACTCATAGCAGAAGCAGTAATGCAAAGGCTAGAAAAAACAGTTTTAACACAATTACAACCCAAACTCTGGGTCAGATATGTGGACGACACCTTTGTAATCATTAAAAACACAGAAATAGAGAACACACACCGGATCATCAATGCCACACTCACAGGAATACGATTCACGAGAGAGGAAGAAAAGGACAACCAGCTCCCATTCCTGGACGTGATGGTACAAAGAACACCAAGCAGAGAATTCAGCACGAAGGTATACAGAAAAGCCACACACACAGACCAACTCCTGAACTATGAAAGCAACCACCCCAACACACACAAATGAAGTTGCATCAGGACATTGTTCAAAAGGGCCACAACACACTGCAGCACACCAGAACTGCAAAAAGAGGAAGAAGAACACCTATACAAGTTATTCACCAAAAACGGATACCCGCGCAATTTCATCAACAGATGCCTCAGGGAAAGACAACGAAATGAGGACATGCCGCAACCCAAAGGACTGTCCACACTCCCATACATCAGGAGCATTTCCGAACTGACAGCCAGACTGCTGCGACCACTAGGACTCATAACAGCACACAAACCAATGGCCACTCTCAGACAACTCACCAGGACAAAGGACCCGATACCCAGCATGAGCAGAACCAATGTAGTGTACAAAATCCCATGCAAGGACTGCACAAAACACTACATAGGACAAACAGGAAGACAGCTACCAACCCGCATCCATGAACACCAACTAGCCACAAAACGACACGACCAGCTATCCCTAGTAGCCATACACTCAGATCACAAACAACATGAATTCGATTGGGACAACACCACCATTATAGGACAGGCCAAACAGAGAACAGCCAGGGAATTCCTAGAAGCATGGCACTTATCCACGAATTCGATCAACAGATACATTGACATAGACCCTATATACCGGCCACTGCAGCGGACAGCTACTGACAACTGGAAGCGGCAGATTCAAACCAGTATAAATGCCGGAGGAATCAGCACAGAAGCGCTTCACAGGAGGCTCCCAAGCACTGAGGATGTCACCTAGAAAGGGGATGAAACGTTTACAAGAAAAACTCCCAGCTCGGCGAACAGAACCACAACAATGAGCACCCGAGCTACAAATCTTCTCCCAAACTTTGAACCAGGTCAGGTGTCAGATCGCTCAGTGGGAGAGCATTTCGGTGATGGTGATCACAACCCCCTGACCTTTACTACACTCCTGGAGAGGGATAGGAGCAGACATTATGGGCAAGTATTTAATTGGGGGGAGGGAGAATTACAATGCCATTAGGCAGGAACTGTGGAGCATGGGTTGGGAGCAGGTATTCTCAGGGAAATGCACAACAGAAATGTAGAGTTTGTTTAAGGAGCACTTGCTGTGAGTGCTGGTTAGGTTTGTCAAAAGATGTGGAACATCTTGTCAAAAGGAAGAAGGGAGCTTCATTGAGGTTGAGGAAGCAAAGATCAAACCGGGTTCTAGAGAGTTACAAGGTAGCCAGGAAGGAACTGAAGAATGGACTTCAGAGATCTAGACAGGGGCATGACAGGGAGGATTAAGGATAACCCCAAAGCGTTCTACATTTATATGAGAGACATGAGGATGGTCAGAGTGAGGGTAGGGCCAATCGGGGATACTGGAGGGAACTTATGTCTGGCATCGGAGGAGGTAGGGGAGATCCTTAATGACTAGTTTGGTTCAGTATTCACCAGTGAGGACAGTGTGAAACAGGCTGATACACACGAATAGATTGATGTTAAGAAGGAGGATGTGCTGGAAATTTTGAAAAACATGAGAATAGTTAAGTCCCCTGGGTCAGATGAGATATATCTGAGGTTACTATGGGAAGTGAGTGAAGAGATTGCTGCAGTTTTAGTGATGATATTTGCCTCTTCACTGTCCACTGGCATAGTATGAGATGATTGGAGGGTCGCAAATGTTATTCCCTTGTTCGAGAAAGGGAATAGGGATAATCCTAGGAATTCCAGACCAGTCAGTCTTACATCAGTGGTCAGTAAATTATTGGAAAGGATTTTGAGAGACAGGATTTATGATTATTTGAAAAAGCAAAGCTTGATTAGAGATGGTCTGCATGGCTTTGTGAGGGGCAGGTCATGCATCACAAGCGTTATTGAATTCTTTGAGGATGTGACAAAACACATTGATGAAAGTAGAGCAGTGGATGCGGTTTATATCGATTTTAGCAAGGTGTTTGATAAGGTTCCCCACAGTAGGCTCATTCTGAAAGTAAGGAGGCATGGGATACAGGGAAATCTGACTGGATACAGAATTGGCTGGCCCATAGAAGACAGAGGGTGGTGGTAGATGGAACATCTTCAGCCTGGAGCTCGGTGAGCAGTGGTGTTCCCCAGGAATCTGTTCAGGGACCTCTGCTGTTTGTGATTTTTATAAATGAATTGGATGAGAAAGTGGAAGGGTGGGTTAGTAAGTTTGCCAACAATGTAAAGATTTTGTGGAGGGCTGTTGTAGGTTGCAGTGGGACAGTGACAGGATGCAGAGCTGGACTGAGAAGTGGCAGATGGAGTTCAACCTGGAAAAGTTTGACATGATACATTTTGGAAGGTTCACTTTGAAGGCAGATTGCAGGGTTAAAGGCAGGATTCTGGGCAATATGGAGGAATGGAGGGATCTTGGGGTCCATGTCCACAGATCCCTCAAAGTTGCCACCCAAGATGATTGGGTTGTTAAGAAGACGTATGGGTGTAATAGCTTTCATTCGTAGCGGTGTTGGGTTTAAGAGCCATAAGGTTTAGCTGCAGCTCTATTACCACACATGGAATATTGTATTCCATTCTGGTCGCCTCATTATAGGAAGGATGGGGAAGCTTTAGAGAGGGTGCAGGGGAGATTTCCCAGGATGCTGCCTGGACTGAGGGGCATTTCTTGTGAAGAAAGGTTGAAGGAGCGAGGGTTTACCCTTTAGAGTAAAGAAGGATGAGAGGTGACTTGATAGAGGTGTTCAAAATGATTAGAGGCACAGATAGTGTGGATGGTCAGAGACCTGTTCTCAGGGTGGAAATGGCATAGTATGAGATGATAGGAGGGTGGCAAATGTTATTCCCTTGTTTGAGAAAGGGAAAAGGGATAATCCTAGGAATTCCAGACCAGTCAGTCTTACATCAGTGGTCAGCAAATTATTGGAAAGGATTTTGAGAGCCAGGATTTATGATTGTTTGAAAAAGCATAGCTTGATTAGAGATGGTTTAAGGGAGCTGTCAGAGGTAAGTTTTCTGCACAGAGAGGGTGTGGAATGCACTGCTAGCAATGATAGTAGAGTCAGACACATTAGGGACATTTCAGCAACACTTGGATAGGCACATGGATGATAGTAAAATGAAGAGTGTGTCGGTTAGTTTGATCTTAGAGTAGGATAGACGTTCGGCACACCATCGAGGACCAAAGGCTCTGTACCTTACTGTACTGTTCTACGTAAATGTGTAAAAATCAGAATTCTCTGATTTCACTTTGTATCCGACATTATTACCTGCTCATCTTGGAGTCAGCATCGCAATCAAATTATTTGTTCAAACGAAGTATCCTACATACTCTCTGCGGGGTTATTCTATTCCCACACTCCAACGGTCATTTGGAATCAGTGTGCTCCCTGATTATCACATCAATCTCCTTTGGATTTGTAACATCGCCTACGAAGTGGAAGGCAATGATTGGGGATCGTTTTCTCAGTGAAAGAGGCCTTGGCTGGATCTGTCACCGTAGTAAGGTGCTGGGGATAGGTTTCTGTAATAATAGAATGCCTGTTCCTTGTCTCCTGTGTGGCTGAAAATACTTGGCACGATGGAGTTGTCGAGTTGTACTGATTTTAACTTGAAATGGGACAAATGATCATGACACCCACTTAAGACTGGGCTACCTCTCAGTGTGGAGATTCCTGATCCAAGTAGCTCCCATTCCTGAAATCTCTTTTCCCACCACCAATGTTGAAGTTTTCTCTTTCTTGCTTGACTTTATCAAAAGCAGTTTCGCTGTTTGACACTCTCTGTCACGGGAGAAAGGGAGGACTGCAGATGCTGGAGATCAGGGTCAAGAAGGCGTGGTGCTGGAAAAGCACAGCCGGTCAGGCAGCATCCGAGGAGCAGGAGAATCAACAGTTCCGGTATAAGCCCTTCATCAGGAATGTGGTGGGAGTGTCGGGGGAAGGGGCGGAGAGATACATAGGATGGGGGGGGGGAGGGTGGAGCTGGGCGGAAAGTAGCTGGGAAGGCAATAAGTGGAGGGTGATAGTAATAGGTTGGAGCAGAGGGGGGAGTGGATAGTTGGGAAGATGGACAGGAAGGACAATGTAAGAGGGTGGTGCCAAGTTGGAGGGTTGGATCTGGGACAAGGTGGAGGGAGGGGAGATGAGGAGACTGAAATTGTCTTAATCCCATGTGGTTGGAAAGTCCCAAGACAGATGATGATGTGTTCTTCCTCCAGGTGTCAGGTGGCTCGGATTCAGCAGCAGAGGAGGCCCAGGACTTGCAGGTTCTTGGAGGAATAGGAAGGGGAGTGGGAGTGGTCAGCCACAGAGGGGTGGGGTTGTTTGAAGTGTGTGTCCCAGAGATGTTCCTGAAACATTTCACTTCCCCAATGTAGAGGAGACCACATCAAGAGCAATGGACACAGTCGATGAGGTGTGTGGAGGTGCAGGAAAATCTCTGCCGGATGTGGGAGGATCCTCTGGGACCTTGGATGGAGGTGAGGGGGGAGGTGTGGGCGCAGGGTTTACACCTTTTGCGGCAACAAGGGGAGGTGCTGGGAGTGAGGGTGTGTTGGTGGGGTTGCGGAGTGCTGAAAGGCGTGGGAAGGGAAACATATCTCTGGTGATGGGGTCTGACTGTAGCCAATGGAAATGGCAGAGGATGATGCATTGTATCCAGAGATTGATGGTGTGGAAGGTGAGGACCAGAGGTTGTATCCTTGTTGCAGTTGGTGGGGGTGGGTGTTTAAGGGCAGAGGTGCGGGAAGTGGAGGCAATGTGCTGGAGGGTATTGTTGACCAGGTGGGAGGGAAAATTGCAGTCCTTGAAACAAGAAGCCGTCTGGGACATTCTGGAGTGGAATTGTTCCTCCTGGGAGCAGATACGGTGGAGGCAGAGGAATTGGGAGTAAGGGATAGCGTTTTTACAGGAGGTAGGGTGGGAGGAGCTGTCATCCAGGTAGCTGTGGGAGTTGGATTTGAAGTCAATGTCTGCAATTTTCCCTCCCACCTGGTCAACAATACCCTCCAGCACATTGCCTCCACTTCCCGCACCTCTGCCCTTGAAACCCCACCCCCTCCAACTGCAACAAGGATACAACCTCTGGTCCTCACCTTCCACACCATCAATCTCTGGATAAAATGCATCATCCTCTGCCATTTCCATTGGCTACAGTCAGACCCCACCACCAGAGATATGTTTCCCTCCCTAGGCCTTTCAGCATTCGGCAACCCCCACCAACCCACCCTCACTCCCAGCACCTCCCCTTGTTGCCACAAAAGGTGTAAACCCTGCGCCCACACCTCCCCCCTCACCTCCATCCAATGTCCCAAAGGATCCTCCCACATCCGGCAGAGATTTCCCTGCACCTCCACACACCTCATCGACTGTGTCCATTACTCTTGATGTGGTCTCCTCTACATTGGGGAAGCCAACTCGCGAAATGTTTCAGGAACATCTCTGGGACACACACTCCAAACAACCCCACCCCTCTGTGGCTGACCACTCCCACTCCCCTTCCTATTCCTCCAAGAACCTGCAAGTCCTGGGCCTCCTCCGCTGCTGAATCCGAGCCACCTGACACCTGGAGGAAGAACACCTCATCATCTGTCTTGGGACTGTCCAACCACATGGGATTAAGACAATTTCAGTCTCCTCATCTCCCCTCCCTCCACCTTGTCCCAGATCCAACCCTCCAACTTGGCACCGCCCTCTTACATTGTCCTTCCTGTCCATCTTCCTTCCCACCTATCCACTCCCCCCTCTGCTCCAACCTATTACTATCACCCTCCACTTATTGCCTTCCCAGCTACTTTCCGCCCAGCTCCACCCTCCCCCCCCCCCATCCTATGTATCTCTCAGCCCCTTCCCCCGACACTCCCACCACATTCCTGATGAAGGGCTTATACCGGAACTGTTGATTCTCCTGCTCCTCGGATGCTGCCTGACCGGCTGTGCTTTTCCAGCACCACGCCTTCTTGACCCTGATCTCCAGCATCTGCAGTCCTCCCTTTCTCCCGTGACAGAGAGTGTCAAACAGCGAAACTGCTTTTGATAAAGTCAAGCAAGAAAGAGAAAACTTCAACATTGGTGGTGGGAAAAGAGATTTCAGGAATGGGAGCTACTTGGATCAGGAATCTCCACACTGAGAGGTAGCCCAGTCTTAAGTGGGTGTCATGATCATTTGTCCCATTTCAAGTTAAAATCAGTACAACTCGACAACTCCATCGTGCCAAGTATTTTTAGCCACACAGGAGACAAGGAACAGGCATTCTATTATTACAGAAACCTATCCCCAGCACCTTACTACGGTGACAGATCCAGCCAAGGCCTCTTTCACTGAGAAAACGATCCCCAATCATTGCCTTCCACTTCGTAGGCGATGTTACAAATCCAAAGGAGATTGATGTGATAATCAGGGAGCACACTGATTCCAAATGACCGTTGGAGTGTGGGAATAGAATAACCCCGCAGAGAGTATGTAGGATACTTCGTTTGAACAAATAATTTGATTGCGATGCTGACTCCAAGATGAGCAGGTAATAATGTCGGATACAAAGTGAAATCAGAGAATTCTGATTTTTACACATTTACGTAGAACAGTACAGTAAGGTACAGAGCCTTTGGTCCTCGATGGTGTGCCGAACGTCTATCCTACTCTAAGATCAAACTAACCGACACACTCTTCATTTTACTATCATCCATGTGCCTATCCAAGTGTTGCTGAAATGTCCCTAATGTGTCTGACTCTACTATCATTGCTAGCAGTGCATTCCACACCCTCTCTGTGCAGAAAACTTACCTCTGACAGCTCCCTTAAACCATCTCTAATCAAGCTATGCTTTTTCAAACAATCATAAATCCTGGCTCTCAAAATCCTTTCCAATAATTTGCTGACCACTGATGTAAGACTGACTGGTCTGGAATTCCTAGGATTATCCCTTTTCCCTTTCTCAAACAAGGGAATAACATTTGCCACCCTCCTATCATCTCATACTATGCCATTTCCATCCTGAGAATAGGTCTCTGACTATCCACACTATCTGTGTCTCTAATCATCTTGAACACCTCTATCAAGTCAACTCTCATCCTTCTTTACTCTAAAGGGTAAACCCTCGCTCCTTCAACCTTTCGTCACAAGACATGCTCTTCAGTCCAGGCAGCATCCTGGGAAATCTCCCCTGCACCCTCTCTAAAGCTTCCCCATCCTTCCTATAACGAGGCGACCAGAATGGAATACAATATTCCATGTGTGGTAATAGAGCTGCAGCTAAACCTTATGGCTCTTAAACCCAACACCGCTACGAATGAAAGCTATTATACCCATACGGCTTCTTAACAAATCCAATCATCTTGGGTGGCAACTTTGAGGGATCTGTGGACATGGACCCCGAGATCCCTCTGTTCCTCCATATTGCCAAGAATCCTGCCTTTAACCCTGCAATCTGCCTTCAAAGTGAATCTTCCAAAATGTATCATGTCAAACTTTTCCAGGTTGAACTCCATCTGCCAATTATCAGTCCAGCTCTGCATCCTGTCACTGTCCCACTGCAACCTACAACAGCCCTCCACAAAATCTTTACATTATTGGCAAAGTTACTAACCCACCCTTCCACTTTCTCATCCAATTCATTTATAAAAATCACAAACAGCAGAGGTCCCTGAACAGATTCCTGGAGAACACCACTGCTCACCGAGCTCCAGGCTGAAGATGTTCCATCTACCACCACCCTCTGTCTTCTATGGGCCAGCCAATTCTGTATCCAGTCAGAATTCCCTGTATCCCATGCCTCCTTACTTTCTGAATGAGCCTACTGTGGGGAACCTTATCAAACACCTTGCTAAAATCGATATAAACCGCATCCACTGCTCTACCTTCATCAATGTGTTTTGTCACATCCTCAAAGAATTCAATAACGCTTGTGATGCATGACCTGCTCCTCACAAAGCCATGCAGACCATCTCTAATCAAGCTTTGCTTTTTCAAATAATCATAAATCCTGTCTCTCAAAATCCTTTCCAATAATTTACTGACCACTGATGTAAGACTGACTGGTCTGGAATTCCTAGGATTATCCCTATTCCCTTTCTCGAACAAGGGAATAACATTTGCCACCCTCCAATCATCTCATACTATGCCAGTGGACAGTGAAGAGGCAAATATCATCACTAAAACTGCAGCAATCTCTTCACTCACTTCCCATAGTAACCTCGGATATATCTCGTCTTGCCCAGGGGACTTAACTATTCCCATGTTTTTCAAAATTTCCAGCACATCCTCCTTCTTAACATCAATCTATTTGTGTGTATCAGCCTGTTTCACACTGTCCTCACTGGTGAATACTGAACCAAACTAGCCATTAAGGATCTCCCCTACCTCCTCCGATGCCAGACATAAGTTCCCTCCAGTAACCCCCATTGGCCCTACCCTCACTCTGACCATCCTCATGTCTCTCATATAAATGTAGAACGCTTTGGGGTTATCCTTAATCCTCCCTGTCATGCCCCTGTCTAGATCTCTGAAGTCCATTCTTCAGTTCCTTCCTGGCTACCTTGTAACTCTCTAGAACCCGGTTTGATCTTTGCTTCCTCAACCTCAATGAAGCTCCCTTCTTCCTTTTGACAAGATGTTCCACATCTTTTGACAAACCTAACCAGCACTCACAGCAAGTGCTCCTTAAACAAACTCTACATTTCTGTTGTGCATTTCCCTGAGAATACCTGCTCCCAACCCATGCTCCACAGTTCCTGCCTAATGGCATTGTAATTCTCCCTCCCCCCAATTAAATACTTGCCCATAATGTCTGCTCCTATCCCTCTCCAGGAGTGTAGTAAAGGTCAGGGGGTTGTGATCACCATCACCGAAATGCTCTCCCACTGAGCGATCTGACACCTGACCTGGTTCAAAGTTTGGGAGAAGATTTGTAGCTCGGGTGCTCATTGTTGTGGTTCTGTTCGCCGAGCTGGGAGTTTTTCTTGCAAACGTTTTGTCCCCTTTCTAGGTGACATCTTCAGTGCTTGGGAGCCTCCTGTGAAGCGCTTCTGTGCTGATTCCTCCGGCATTTATACTGGTTTGAATCTGCTGCTTCCAGTTGTCAGTAGCTGTCTGCTGCAGTGGCCGGTATATAGGGTCTAGGTCAATGTATCTGTTGATCGAATTCGTGGATGAGTGCCATGCTTCTAGGAATTCCCTGGCTGTTCTCTGTTTGGCCTGTCCTATAATGGTGGTGTTGTCCCAATCGAATTCATGTTGTTTGTCATCTGAGTGTTTGGCTACTAGGGATAGCTGGTCATGTCGTTTTGTGGCTAGTTGGTGTTCATGGATGCAGGTTGGTAGCTGTCTTCCTGTTTGTCCTATGTAGTGTTTTGTGCAGTCCTTGCATGGGATTTTGTACACTACGTTGGTTCTGCTCATGCTGGGTATCGGGTCCTTTGTCCTGGTGAGTTGTTGTCTGAGAGTGGCTGTTGGTTTGTGTGCTGTTATGAGTCCTAGTGGTCGCAGCAGTCTGGCTGTCAGTTCGGAAATGCTCCTGATGTATGGTAGTGTGGCCAGTCCTTTGGGTTGTGGCATGTCCTCATTTCATTGTCTTCCCCTGAGGCATCTGTTGATGAAATTGCGCGGGTATCCGTTTTTGTTGAATACCTTGTATAGGTGTTCTTCTTCCTCTTTTTGTAGTTCTGGTGTGCTGCAGTGTGTTGTGGCCCTTTTGAATAATGTCCTGATGCAACTTCGTTTGTGTGTGTTGGGGTGGTTGCTTTCATAGTTCAGGAGTTGGTCTGTGTGTGTGGCTTTCTGGTATACCTTCGTGCTGAATTCCCTGTTCAGTGTTCTCTGTACCATCACGTCTAGGGATGGGAGCTGGTTGTCCTTTTCTTCCTCTCTCGTGAATCGTATTCCTGTGAGTGTGGCGTTGATGATCCGGTGTGTGTTCTCTATTTCTGTGTTTTTAATGATTACAAAGGTGTCGTCCACGTCTCTGACCCAGAGTTTGGGTTGTAATTGTGTTAAAACTGTTTTATCTAGCCTTTGCATTACTGCTTCTGCTATGAGTCCGGAGATCAGTGAGCCCATGGGTGTTCCGTTGATTTGTTCATATATCTGGTTGTTGAATGTGAAGTGTGTTGTGAGGCACAGGTCCAGTAGTTTAAGTATGCCGTCTTTGTTAATAGGTTCAGTGTCCTGTTGTCTGTTCTGTATGTCCAGTAGTTGGATATTGTTTCTCTGGCTAGGGTTTTGTCAATAGAGGTGAGCAGTGCCGTTACATCAAATGAGACCATGGTTTCTTCCTTGTCTATGTGTATATTTCTGATGATGTCCAAAAATTCTTGTGTTGACTGTATAGAGTGTCTGGATCCGCTGATCAGGTGTTTCAGTTTCTGTTGTAGCTCTTTAGCCAGTTTGTGTGATGGTGTCCCTGGTAGTGATACTATGGGTCTGAGTGGGATGTCTGGTTTGTGTACTTGAGGTAGTCCATAGAATCTGGGGGTGTTGTTGCTTTCCGGTTTCATTCTTTGTAGGTCAGACCTGGTTATCTGTCCGTTCTTTTGTAGGTTTCTCAGTGTGTTGTTTATCCTATTGGTGAGCTGTGGTGTGGGGTCAAACTCCCTCTTTTGATAGGTGTTGGTATCTGCAAATAGTTGTTCCGTAAGACAACGAAATGAGGACATGCCACAACCCAAAGGACTAGCCACACTCCCATACATCAGGAGCATTTCCGAACTGACAGCCAGACTGCTGCGACCACTAGGACTCATAACAGCACACAAACCAACAGCCACTCTCAGACAACAACTCACCAGGACAAAGGACCCGATACCCAGCATGAGCAGAACCAATGTAGTGTACAAAATCCCATGCAAGGACTGCACAAAACACTACATAGGACAAACAGGAAGACAGCTACCAACCCGCATCCATGAACACCAACTAGCCACGAAACGACACGATCAGCTATCCTTAGTAGCCAAACACTCAGATGACAAACAACATGAATTCGATTGGGACAACACCACCATTATAGGACAGGCCAAACAGAGAACAGCCAGGGAATTCCTAGAAGCATGGCACTCATCCACAAATTCGATCAACAGATACATTGACATAGACCCTATATACCAGCCAGTGCAACGGACAGCAACTGACAACCGGAAGCGGCAGATTCAAACCAGTATAAATGCCGGAGGAATCAGCACAGAAGCGCTTCACAGGAGGCTCCCAAGCACTGAGGATGACCTGGTTCGTTGCCCAGCACCAAATCCAATATGGCCTTTCCCCTAGAAGGGTTACACCTGAAACATTGACTCTTCCACCTCCTGATGCTGCCCGGATTGTAGTGTTCCTCCAGCCTCCTGTTTGTCTACCTTTCCCCGTGTTGTGTCTGGAATCCTCCCTGGAGACACCTGACAAAATCTGCCCCATCTGAACTGTTTGCACTAAGGAGATTCCAATCAATATGAGGGAAGTTAAAGTCATCCATGACTACAACCCTGTTACTTCTGCACCTTCCAAATTCTGTCTCCGAATCTCCTCCTCCATGTCTCTGATGCTATTGGGGGGGTCTATATAAAATTCCCAATAAAGTGCCTTTCCCGTTTCTGACTTCCACTCATACTGCCTCTGTCGACAAACCCTCCTCGATGACGTCCCTTCCTGCAGTTGGCATCTTGCCCCCGAGTAAGCAATGCCACTCCCCCACCTCATCTCCCTCCCTCCCTATTCCTTATGAAAAATGTAAACACCGGAATATCCAACAACCATTCCTACCCCTGTGATATCCGAGTCTCCTCAATGATAAAGGTCCATTACCTGGAACACCAATGACAGCGAAGATGGTGTAGTATATTTTCCCAACGCTGTAAAACTGTTGGCGCATGTTCTGTTTTCTGTGAAACTCCCTTTCATGCTGAAGGCAGTCTCATTGCATCAGCTCAGGGCCAATGATCCCTATTTATTTTTTCTTGGAATCCTCACAAGGGGGATAGTGAAGTTGCAACACCTTTCAGCTAATTCCCATGACATTTGGATAAACATGTTGCGACACCCAGCTAAGTCGTGTTGTAAGAGAATATACTAACATTCAAGGTTGGAAGTTAAGTGTACAAAGACCGAATCATTCTGGTAAATAACCAATGGAAATTTAAAATAAATGTGATTATTCTTTCCAACTCTTGTCAGACCCATCTCTGACTCACATACACTTTTGGAATTTTTGAAAAAAAATCCTGAGGTTAGGGTCTTATTGGCATACTCTGCATTTATTGGCTATTAGAATTTACCCTTGATCAGAGACAATGCGAGGGACAATGTTGGAGGGTAATTAAGGGACAATTCCATTTCCGTGGGTCTCAAGTCCCATGTCAGCCAGGGTTAGGACAGCAGGCTTTGTTCTGTGAAGATACAAATGATGGTTCATGACTTTATAAAGCTCTAGTCAGGCCCCATTTAGACTACTGTGTCCAAGTTTAGGCCCCACACCTCAGGAAGGACATACTGGCACAGGAGCATGTCCAGTGGAGATTCACACGGATGATCCCTGGAATAGTAGGTCTAATATACGATGAACAGCTCAGGATCCTGGGATTGTATTCATGAGAGTTTACGAGATTATGGGGAGATCTAATAGAAATTTACAAGATAATGCATGATTTAGAAAGGGTGGATGCTGGGAAGCTGTTTCCATTAGGTGGGGAGACTAGGACCCGTGGGCACTGTCTTAGAATTAGAGGGACCAATTTAGAATGGAAATGCGCAGACATTTCTTCAGTCAGAGAGTGGTGGGCCTGTGGAATTCATTGCCACGGAGCACAGTGGAGGCTGGGACATTAAATGGCTTCAAGGCAGAGATTGACAAATTCTTAGTCTTGCAAGGAATTAAGGGATAAAGGGAGAGTGTGGGTAAGTGGAGTTGAAATGCCCATCAGCCATGATTGAATGGCACAGTGAACTCAATGGGCCAAATGGCCTGACTTCCACTCCTATGCCTTATGGTCTTACCACCATGTATGAGATGAACTTTTTTTGAGTTCAGAAGAAGCTATATTTGATGTGAAATATTAATTCAGTTTCTTTTGCCAAGGATGCTGACTGGCTAGTTGAGTTCTCAATTTTCTCTGTGATTGAACCTTATCTTTCAGACTGATTTCCTGAATTCACATAGCACCACTGCTGTCACGGTTACATTTGAAACCCTGTCTCACACAATAGCCTGCACCACCAGATTATCAATCAATTACAACTGCACTGCTGTCCCCTGGATGATGTCCTTTAATTGGCTATGAATCTTCAGCAATTCTACCGAAATGTGAGTCTCTGCTCTTGGTTAGTTTTAGAGTCGTAGAGATGTACAGCACGGAAACAGACCCTTCGGCCCAACCTGTCCATGCTGACCAGATATCTCAACCCAATCAAGTCCCACCTGCTAGCACCTGGCCCATATCCCTCCAAACCCTTCCTATTCATATACCCATCCAAATGCCTCTTAAATGGTGCAATTGTACCAGCCTCCACCACATCCTCTGGCAGCTCAATTCATACACGTGCCACCCTCTGTGTGAAAAAGTTGTCCCTTATGTCTCTTTTATATCTTTCCCCTCTCACCCTAAACCTATCCTCTCTAGTTCTGGACTCCCCCACCCCAGAGAAAATACTTTGTCTATTTATCCTATCCATGCCCTTCATAATTTTGTCAACCTCTATAAGGTCACCCCTCAGCCTCCGATGCTCCCGGGAAAACAGCCCCAGCCTGTTCAGCCTCTCCCTGTAGCTCAAATCTTCCAACCCTGGCAACATCCTTGTAAATCTTTTCTGAATCCTTTCAAGTTTCACAACATCTTTCCGATAGGAAGGAGACCAGGCTTGCACACAATATTCCAACAGTGGCCTAACCAATGTCCTGTACAGCCGCAACATGACCTCCCAACTCCTGTACTCAATATTCTGATCAATAAAGGAAAGCATACCAAATGCCTTCTTCACTATCCTATCTACCTGCGACTCCACTTTCAAGGAGCTATGAAGCTGCACTCCAAGGTCTCTTTGTTCAGCAACACTCCCTAGGACCTTACCATTAAGTGTATAAGTCCTGCTAAGATTTGCTTTCCCAAAATGCAGCACCTCGCATTTATCTGAATTAAACTCCATCTGCCACTTCTCTGCCCATTGGCCTATCTGGTCCAGATCCTGTTGTAATCTGAGGTAACCCTCTTCCCTGTCTACTACACCTCCAATTTTGGTGTCATCTGAAAACTTACTAACTGTACCTCTTATGCTCGCATCAAAATCACTTATATAAATGACAATAAGTAGAGGACCCAGCACCGATCCTTGTGGCACTCCACTGGTCACAGGCCTCCAGTCTGAAAAACAACCCACTACCACCACCCCCTGTCTTCTCCCTTTGAGCTAGTTCTCTTTGTATTCTGAGTCCTAATCTTGCTAATTGGTCTCCCATGGGGAACCTTGTCGAACACCTTACTGAAGTCCATATAGATCACATCTACTGCTCTGCCCTCATCAATCCTCTTTGTTACTTCTTCAAAAAACTCAATCAAGTTTGTGAGACATGATTTCCCACACACAAAGCCATGTTGACTATCCCTAATCAGTCCAAATACATGTATATCCTGTCCCTCAGGATTCCCTCCAACAACTTGCCCACCACAGAGGAGAGGCTCACTGGTCTATAGTTTCCTGGCTTGTCCTTACCACCCTTCTTAAACAGTGGCACCACGTTTGCCAACCTCCAGTTACCTCACCTGCGACTACTGATGATACAAATATCTCAGCAAGAAGCCCAGCAATCACGTCTCTAGCTTCCCACAGAGTTCTTGGGTACACCGGATCAGGTCCTGGGGTTTTATCCACCTTTAACTGTTTCAAGACATCCAGCAATTCCTCCTCTGTCATCTGGACATTTTGCAAGATGTCACCATCTATTTCCCTACAGTCTATATCTTCCTGTATAACAAACAAGGGCAAGACTTCTACAACTAATGGTAAGGCCTTGGGTAATGTTGTGGAACAGAGGGACTGAGGAGTTCAGGTACAGGGTTCTTTGAAGATTGTGTCACATTTAGACAGGTTGGTGAAGAGGCGTTTAGCGTGCTTGCCTGAAGCTCAGTTCTTTGAGCTGATTGAGGCACACATAGGGTCGATAGCAAGAAGCTTTTTCTCAGAGTGGGGGATACAATTACTAAGGATCATGTGTTCAAAGTGAGAGGGGAAAGGTTTGAGGGAGATCTATGGAGAAAGTTATTAGTGCAGAGGGTGGTGGGTACCTGGGGCGTTGCCAGTGGAGGTGGTAAAGGCGGGCATGCTAGCGTCATTTAAGATGTATCTAGACAGATACATGAATTGGCAGGGAGCAGAGGGATACAGATCCTTAGAAAATGGGCGACAAGTTTAGTGAGAGGATCTGGATCAGCACGGACTCGGAGGGCCGAAGGGTCTGTTCCTGTGCTGTAATTTCCTTAGTTCTGCTGTGTTATCTAAATGTAAGTCCAGGACCACTCCCATATCTTGCAGGGCCTTCTGGACACTGGGTTTAAGAACCCTCCTGGATGCATTGTGAGAATTCTGCTCACATCGCATGGCTCCCCCAGTGAATGTTGAGAAAGAAGTCATCACCCAGTGTCACGACCCGATTCCTTTGCCACTGTCTGACCTGCCGTTGCCTGCAGACCTGCTGTTCGATCTCTCTTTGACTGTCCAGGTGCCCATAGCACACTCCCAGCAATGTGATTCTTCCTTTTTGGTTTCAATGTTTAACCGAGATGGTTTCATTTCAGGACCCTTCCAACATTTAAGTTCACTCTAATGACTGCGCACCACTTTGAGAGACCCTGAGAATGTGAGAAGTCAGATAACAACTGATACCGTCTTTCCCCACAAATTACATAACTGAGGCAGACACTTTAGTTCAGTACAAAGGGTCGTGACAGAGGGAGTGCAGTCATGGCGGAAGGTCAGTCCTGAGGAGATGCTGCACTGTCCGAGATCAGAGCTGAGGGACTGCTTCACTGTCTGAAGATCAGTACCGAGGGAGTACAACGCTGTTAACACTACCGCCTTTAACGTGAAAAACACAGAGACAGAAAGCATGCAAACAGACTCTTTGGTCCATCTAGTGCATACCGAACATAATCCCCAACTAAACCAGTGTGAGCTGCCTGTTGCTGGCCCATGTCCCTCCAAACCTTTCCTATTCCTGTACTTATCTTCCATGTCTTTTACATGTTGTAATTGTACCTGTATCCACCATTTCTTCACAAAGTTTATCCTACATGCGAGCCACTGTGTTGAAACAACTGCCCATCATGACTTATTAAAATTTCTCTCCTCTCACCTTAAAATTGTACCCCCTGGTCTTGAAATCCCCCATTGAGGGAAAAGACAACTACCACTAACTCTATCTATGTCCCTCATTATTTTATAATCTTCAGTCAGGTCACCTCTCTACCTCCTATGCTGAGTGGAGAAATGTCCCAGCCTTTCTTTATAACTCAAACCTTCCACACTCGGCAACATCCTGGTCAATCTCTAGAAAACAGAACATTACAGAACAGTACAGGCCCTTCGGCCCTCGATATTGTAATGACCTGTGAAACCAATCTGAAGCCCATCGAACCTACACTATTCCATTCTCGTCTATATACTATCCAATGGCCGCTCAAATGCCCATAAAGTTGACGAGTCTACTACTGTTGCAGGCAGTGCGTTCCACACCCCTAATACTCCCTGAGTAAAGAAATTACCTCTGGCATCTGTCCAATAACTATCACCCCTCAATTTAAAGTATCTCCCCATTGTGCTATACATCATCATCCTAAGAAAAAGGCTCTCACTGTCCATCTGATTTAACCCTCTGATTATCTTATATTTCTCAATTAATTCACCTCTTAACCTTCTTCTCTCTAACGAAAACAGCCTCAAGGCCCTCAGCCTTTCCTCATAAAACCTTCCTTCCATACCAGGTAACATCCTAGTAAATCTCCTCTGCACCCTTTCCAAAGCTTCCACGTCCTTCCTATAATGTGGTGACCAGAACTGGACACAATACTCCAAGTGCGGCCGCATCAGAGTTTTGTACAGCTGCAGCATAACCTCATAGCTCTGAAAATCAATCCCTCGACCAATAAAAGCTAACACACCGTATACCTTCTTACCAACCCTACCAACCTGGGTGGCAACTTTGAGGGATTGAGGGTGTCGGTTTGTTCGCTGAGCTGTAGGTTTGATATCCAGGCGTTTCATTACCTGGCTAGGTAACATCACCAGTGGTGACCTACAAGTGAAGTGAAGCTGTTTTCTCCTGCTTTCTATTTATATCTTTCTCCTGGATGGGGTTCCTGGGGTTTGTGGTGATGTCATTTCCTGTTCGTTTTCTGAGGGGTTGATAGATGGCATCGAGATCTATGTGGTTGTTTATGGCGTTGTGGTTGGAGTGCCAGGCCTCTAGGAATTCTCTGAAAAATATGTTGCTGGAAAAGCGCAGCAGGTCAGGCAGCATCCAAGGAACAGTAGAATCGACGTTTCGGGCATAAGCCCTTCTACAGGAATTCTCTAGGAATTCTCTGTCATGTCTTTGCTTAGCCTGCCCCAGGATAGATGTGTTGTCCCAGTCGAATTGGTGTTTTTTTTCATCTGTGTGTAGGGCTACGAGGGAGAGAGGGTCGTGTCGTTTTGTGGCTAGCTGGTGTTCGTGTATCCTGGTGGCTAACTTTCTTCCTGTTTGTCCTAGGTAATGTTTGTGGCAGTCCTTCATGGAATTTTGTAGACGATGTCGGTTTTGTCCATGGGTCGTACTGGGTCTTTTAAGTTTGTTAGTTTTTGTTTGAGAGTGTTGGTGGGTTTGTGTGGTACTAGGATTCTGAGGGGTCTCAGTAGTCTGGCTGTCATTACTGAGACTTCTTTGATGTATGGTAAGGTGGTTAGGGTTTCTGGCTGTGTTTGGTCTGCTTGTCGTGGTTAGTTCTTGAGGAATCTGCACACTGTATTTTTTGAGTATCCGTTCTTCTTGAATATGTTGTATAGGTGGTTCTCCTCTGTTTTCCGAAGTTTGTCTGTGCTGCAGTGTGTGGTGGCTCGTTGGAATAGTGTTCTGATACAGCTTTGTTTGTGTGTGTTGGGATGGTTGCTGGTGTAGTTAAGTATTTGGTCAGTGTTTGTCGGTTTTCTGCATACACAGGTTTGTAGTTCTCCGTTGTCCTTTCTTTCGACTGTGACGTCCAGGAACGCGAGTTTGTTGTAGGTTTCTTCCTTCTTGGTGGACTTTATGCCTGTGAGGGAGTTGTTGCTGATGTTAAATGTCTCTTCTATCTTGTTTCGTTTTGTGATGACAAAGGTGTCATCTACGAAGCGGACCCAGATTTTAAGTTTGATGGTTGGAAGGGCTGTTTATTCTCGTCTTTGCATTACCGCTTCTGCTATGAATCCTGAGAGCGGAGATCCCATGGGTGTGCTGTTGATTTGTTTGTAGATTATGTTGTTGAAAGTGAAGTGGGTGGTGAGGCACAGGTCCACTAGCTTCGTGATGTTTTCGTTGGTAATGTGATTGATGGTGGTTGGGGTGTGTGTGATGGTCTCTTCTAAAAGTGAGATAAGTGTTTCCTTTGCCAGGTCAATGTTGATGGAGTGGACAGTGCTGTTACGTCAAATGAGATCACTGCTTCGTCTTCCTCTATTTTGGTGTTTTTTATGATTGTTAGGAATTCCTGGGTGGAGTGGATGGAGTGCGGTGATCTTCTACACCTTCCGAGGACCCCTTCACCCACCTCCAACACACTGCCCACCTTCCGAGGACCCCTTCACCCACCTCCAACACACTGCCCACCTTCCGAGGACCCCTTCGCCCACCTCCAACACACTGCCCACCTTCCGAGGACCCCCTCGCCCACCTCCAACACACTGCCCACCTTCCGAGGACCCCTTCGCCCACCTCCAACACACTGCCCACCTTCCGAGGACCCCCTCGCCCACCTCCAACACACTGCCCACCTTCCGAGGACCCCCTCGCCCACCTCCAACACACTGCCCACCTTCCGAGGACCCTTTCGCCCACCTCCAACGCACTGCCCACCTTCCGAGGACCCCTTCACCCACCTCCAACACACTGCCCACCTTCCGAGGACCCCTTCGCCCACCTCCAACACACTGCCCACCTTCCGAGGACCCCTTCGCCCACCTCCAACACACTGCATCCACCTGGACACCACGGCGCTGGCCTATTACCTGCCCTCGACCTCTTCATTTCCATCTGCCGCCGGGACATTAACCGCCTCAACCTGTCTACTCCCCTCCCCCACTCCAACCTCTCACCCTCACAATGCGCAGTCCTCCAATCCCTCTGCTCCAATCCCAACCTCACCATCAAGCCAGTGGATAAAGGGGGCGCAGTGGTAGTCTGGCACACTGACCTCTACACCGCTGAAGCCAAACGCCAACTCGAGGACACCTCTTCCTACTGCCCCCTCGACCATGATCCCAACCCCCATCACCAAACCATCATCTCCCAGACCATACAGAACCTCATCACCTCAGGAGATCTCCCACCCACAGCTTCCAATCACATAGTCCGGGAACCCCGTACTGCCCGGTTCTACCTCCTTCCCAAGATCCACAAGCCTGACCACCCTGGCCGACCCATTGTCTCAGCATGCTCCTGCCCCACTGAACTCATCTCTACCTACCTCGATACTGCCCTATCCCCCCTAGTCCAGGAACTCCCCACATACGTTCGAAACACCACCCACGCCCTCCACCTCCTCCAAGACTTCCGTTTCCTTGGCCCCCAACGCCTCATCTTCACCATGGATATCCAATCCCTCTACACCTCCATCCGCCATGACCAGGGCCTCCAAGCCCTCCGTTTTTTCCTCTCCCGACGTCGCCAACAGTACCCTTCCACCGACACTCTCATTCGTTTGGCCGAACTGGTCCTCACCCTTAACAATTTCTCCTTCGAGTCCTCCCACTTCCTCCAGACCAAGGGGGTAGCCATGGGCACACATATGGGCCCCAGTGATGCCTGTCTCTTTGTTGGCTACGTAGAACAGTCGATCTTCCGTAATTACACCGGTACCACTCCCCACCTCTTCCTCCGCTACATTGATGACTGCATTGGCACAACCTCATGCTCCCGTGAGGAGGTTGAGCAATTCATCAACTTCACCAACACATTCCACCCTGATCTTAAATTTACCTGGACCATCTCTGACACCTCCCTCCCCCTCCTGGACCTCTCCATCTCCATTAATGACGACCGACTTGACACTGACATTTTTTACAAACCCACCGACTCCCACAGCTACCTGGATTACACCTCTTCCCACCCTACCTCTTGCAAAAATGCCATCCCGTATTCCCAATTCCTCCGCCTCCACCGTATCTGCTCCCAGGAGGACCAGTTCCACCACAGAACACGCCTTCTTTAGAGAACGCAATTTCCCTTCCCACATGGTTAAAGATGCCCTCCAACGCATCTCATCCACATCCCGCACCTCCGCCCTCAGACCACACCCCTCCAACCGTAACAAGGACAGAACGCCCCTGGTGCTCACCTTCCATCCTACAAACTTTCGCATAAACCAAATCATCTACCAACATTTCCGCCACCTCCAAAAAGACCCCACCACCAGGGATATATTTTCCTCCCCACCCCTTTCCGCCTTCCGCAAAGACTGTTCCCTCCGTGACTACCTGGTCAGGTCCACGCCCCCCTACAACCCACCCTCCCATCCTGGCACCTTCCCCTGCCACCGCAGGAACTGTAAAACCTGCGCCCACACCTCCTCCCTCACCTCTATCGAAGGCCCTCAAGGAGCCTTCCACATCCATCAAAGTTTTACCTGCACATCCACTAATATCATTTATTGTATCCGTTGCTCCCGATGTGGTCTCCTCTACACTGGGGAGACTGGGCGCCTCCTAGCAGAGCGCTTTAGGGAACATCTCCGGGACACCCGTACCAATCAACCACACTGCCCTGTGGCAACATTTCAACTCCCCCTCCCACTCTGCCGAGGACATGGAGGTCCTGGGCCTCCTTCACCGCTGCTCCCTCACCACCAGACGCCTAGAGGAAGAATGTCTCATCTTCCGCCTCAGAACGCTTCAACTCCAGGGCATCAATGTGGACTTCAACAGTTTCCTCATTTCCCTTCCCCCACCTCACCCTAGTTCCAAACTTCCAGCTCAGCACTGTCCCCATGACTTGTCCGGAGTTGTCCTACCTGCCTATCTCCTTTTCCACCTATCCACTCCACCCTCTCCTCCCTGACCTATCACCTTCATCCCCTCCCCCACTCACCCATTGTACTCTATGCTACTTTCTCCCCACCCCCACCCTCCTCTAGCTTATCTCTCCACCCTTCAGGCTCTCTGCCTTTATTCCTGATGAAGGGCTTTTGCCCGAAACGTCGATTTTGCTGCTCCTCGGATGCTGCCTGAACTGCTGTGCTCTTCCAGCACCACTGATCCAGTATGAGGTATTTCAGTTTTGCTTGTAGTTCTTTGGCCAGTCTGTAAGTTGGTGTTCCGGGAAGTGAGACTATGGGTCTGAGGGGGGCTCCTGGCTTATGGAGTTTTGGTAGTCCGTAGAATTGTGGGGTGTTGTTCCTGTCTGGTTTCATTTTCTGGAATTCCGTCTTGTCTAATTGTCCAGAATTGTGTAATTTTGTTTCCTAGTTGTGGGGTCAGGTCTAGCTCCAACTGTTGGTAGGTGCTGGTGTCTGCGAGTAGTGCATTGGCTTTCTCTATGTCGTCACTTCTGTTCAGGATGACTGTGAGCCAACCTTTGTCTGCAGGTAATATAACAATGTTTTTGTCTTTTTTGAGGGATTTATATACATGGACACCGAGATTCTCTCTGCTCATCTACACGACCAAGAATCTTACCATTAGCCCAGTGCTCTGTATTCCTGTTCCTCCTTCCAAAGTGAATCACCTCATACTTTCCCACATTAAACTCCATTTGCCACCTCTCAGTCCAGCTCTGCAGCTTATCTATGTCCCTCTGTAACATGCAACTTCCTTCGGCACTATTGACAACTCCACCGACTTTAGTGTTGTCTGCAAATTTACTGACCCATCCTTCTACGCCCACATCCAGGTCATTTATAAAAATGACAAAGAGCAGTGGACCCAAAACAGATCCTTGCGGTACCTCACTGGTAACTGAGCTCCAGGATGAACATTTCCCATCAACCACCACCCTCTGTCTTCTTTCAGCTCGCCAATTTCTGATTCAAACAACTAATTGACCCTCAATCGCGAAACTCCGTATTTTGTACAATAGCCTACAGTGGGGAACCTTATCAAATGCCTTCCTGAAATCCATATACACCACATCAACCACCTTACCCTCATCCATCTGTTTGGTCACCATCTCAAAGAACTCAATAAGGTTTGTGAGGCACGACCTGCCCTTCACAAAACCGTGCTGACTATCCCTAATCAGCTTATTCCTCTCTAGATGATTATAAATCCTATCTCTTATAACTTTTTCCAACACTTTACCCACAACCAAACTAAGGCTCACTGGGCTATAATGACCAGGGGTGTCTCTCCTCCCCTTCTTGAACAAGGGGTCAACATTTGCTATCCTCCAGTCTACTGGCACTATTCCTGTAGATAATGACGACATAAAGATCAAAGCCAAAGGCTCTGTATCTCTTCCCTGGCTTCCCAGAGAATCCTGGGATAAATCCCATCCAGCCCAGGAGACTTATCTGTTTTCACACTTTCCAGAATTGCTAACACCTCCTCCTTGTAAACCTCAATACCATCTCGTCTAGTAGCCTGTATCTCAGTATTCTCAAAGAACAAAGAAAATTACAGCACAGGAACAGGCCCTTCGGCCCTCCAAGCCTGCGCTGATCCAATCCTGTCACCTATTTTCTAACATCTGTATCCCTCTGCTCCCTGCGCATTCATGTATCTACTCAGAGACATCTTAAATGATGCTATCATGCCCACCTCTACTACCTCCACTGGCAACGCATTCCAGGCAACCATCATCTTCTGCATGAAGGACTTTCACACGTATATCTCTCCCCTAAACCTTTCCCCTCTCACCTTGAACTTGTGACTGTTATAAGTGAATTCTGTCTAGGTATTCTAAATCTCCGGAGAATAGTCCCTGACACTCGGCTAACTACTCTACACTAGGGCTATGGTTCAGATCAACCGAGTTCTGCCTCCACACTCTGCCGACCGCGGACTGTCCTTTAACCCTTGACTTCAAGGGAGACTGTCCACAAAGTCCCGTCCTAGGAGGCGAACTCCAAGCTGACAGCACCAGCCCTCATCCCCTCCGGCAACCGCTTTTCCCGTGGCAAATCGAAATGCTGCGAGACACACAAATGAGCAACGGATGTTTATTTCAAACTTGCAAGTTTGGGCGGCTTCCAAAAAAAAGAGCTTCGGAAGAATCGCGACGGAAGATTTTACAGCACTGATATTTATACATTATTTTTACATGTAAAAACATTAATGACAATTCCATTGGTTAAAACATTTCACGCTTTTCTCTGCCAACTCTTTGATTATCTGTATGTTTCTAATATTCTGAGAGCTTCTATTGTATCATGGCCACCTGTTTCTTAAACATTACATTATTTTTAACAATTCTATTGACTAAAGCATTTCTTGCTTCTCTATCCCAGGCCTTGGTTATCTGTATGTTTCTAATATTTTAAGAGCTTCTATTGTATTATTGCCAAGGTCACCTAGCTTCATAGCAGCCTAGTTTTAATTAACAGCTTACGTCAGTTTCATTCAAGGTTACAAACCGCCATGTTTTTGACATAACAGTTTCTCCCTGTTTCCAGGCTAACTTACATTCAGTCTCACGTTTCGCCCTTACTTATTAACCCTTAGTTAAACTGCAGAAATTACATCACCCATATCAATCCCCCCTGTCTTTTTATACGGTCTGTAATTTCTGCAGCATAATCATGGCCTGTCTATCCCAATCAGCCTCAGGGTCGTCCGCATCAGTCTGGAGGTGAATGCCCACCATTGTACGCGGGTCACCCTTCATCAGGGCCGTCTCAATAAGGCGGGTGATTAAACCCCACACACAGGGAATTATTCAACAGGCCAGAATGACTCAGACCCCTGTTACCACCAGGAACGAAACTATAACTGAGACCATCACCCCTTTCCATTTCCCGAACCACAGCTCCAGCCAGTCCAATCAGTATTTACACCCGAATTTTCTGCTATCCAAGGCTAGCCTATTCTCCCACTCTATCCGACTGGTGGCGTCCAGTTGCTCCGCCAGCCCCTTGACTGCGTCTCTGGTAAAGTTAATAAACCGCCTTTGGCTCTTATGTGTTTCCTGTTCCCCTACTATGTCTTCCTTCTCAAATGCCAGGGTAAATGGAATTGCCAATTGTACAATTGCACATATCCCTTCCCAATCTGGGGGCAGGGTGGGTCTCAACAGTTTCCCTCCACAGTACCACCACAGATCCGCTCGGGGAACCTGTAGTGCTGAATAGTTCCCTCCTTCCTTTGTTGCGGTGACATTGTTAATCTCTGTACACAATGTCAGCTCCCCCAAATCCTGAACATGTGGGGGTGAGCATGTACCTCTTTCGCCTTCAAAGGAGGGAATATCCGAGATAGGGAGGTACAATTCCCATCACTCCATGCAGTCTCTTCCTGATACAGGGCTATCATACATTCCATGCCCTGCATGTCCTGCTCCCACCCGAGCGGAAAGGGGGCCACTTGGGCCAACGGCCTGCCGGAGGCACATGCATAGCAATTGCTTCTGTTCAGACTTTACCCATTCTACCCAGGCATTTGTATCCCCATATTCCGTTTCTATTGCGAAAGTCCGTCTCAAGTCCTTTACCTCTGTAACTTTCCAGTGGGTTCCCAAGTTCTTTCTGCCCTACATCAACTCGAAAACAGCAGCCAACAAATTGTCCATGTTTTTGTTTATCTTCACCTCACCCCAAACTGGTCCGATGAGGTCTCCTTGATTATCAGGTATATTGGGTGACACTGTCTATCGGGACAATTGCGAGCTGGACGGAAGGGGGACCTGTGTATTGTGACAAGACCTTCATACCCATTACCAGTCCCAAACATGTCAATAAAATGTATCTTTGTACCGAGGTATAGTCTCTGTAAATCTACAGACAAACAACCAACTAAGTTGCATGCATCAGCTTCTATCACTTGTGGATTTTTAGACTCAGGAACAACCAATGATACATCCACATAAGAAAAAGACATTTGCCCAAATCCCAGTCTAGCACCATAACTCTGAAACATCATAATGGAGCACAAAACAATTTAACATACAATTCTACAGAAATAATCCCCGCGCTCGCGTCGCCACTGTATAATCAGTTACTCAGTCTGTTCAGTCTGAGTTTCAGTGGGTCACGTGTTGATTCGGCTGTCCAGACCCCTTTCTTAACTGGAGAGGGTACTGGCCCTTTGCCAGCCCTTCTCCGCCGTTCAGTGGTGAGGAGTACTAGGAACGGGCTGTCCCACACAAGTTCGAGAGTTTGCTGTTGCCAATGTTTGATCAAAACCCCTTCACCGGGTTCAGTGGTGTGCACAGCGAAATCCAGAGGTGGTGTCGGAGTCAGGAGTCCCTGGTGGAGTAAACGAGAAACAGCGAAGCCCAGGGTCTCAACATATTTACATATACACATATCTCGTGACTCAAGCTCTAGGTGATAAACACTCAAACATTCATGCACTAACGAACAGATGACTTTCAGCCAGAAACACAACAAAATGTAATAGCTTCCGTTCTCTCTCTGTAGGTCCTCTCACACAGCTGATCGCTCTCTCTCTCTCATACAGTGTTGGTCTCTCTGTCTATGTCTGCCTGTCACTGTCTCCTGTGTCTGCGCATCGGAGCTCATAGCGACCTCCCATCGACCACCAGGTCTTCAAGTGCTAACTCTTTTCCCCAACTATCTCCACTTGCAGTCTCCAGTACTGCTGCCTGGGCAGTCCCCATGTGGCAGATCTTCCCCCCCTTCCCCGGAGGTCACTGCTCTACATATGGAACTGTTCAGGGTCGGTTGTCAGTAACATTTTTAATTATGTTTCCCATCCTTTCATCTTGCATCTTTAAAACTCCACTTAAGTTTTGTACTTTTATAATAATGTGTATAAATCCACTAACAATATGCCTTGAACAGTAATTTTACATCAAGAGTAGGCTTTATAAAAGAATATTAAGCTGCTCACTAAATCCATAAGCATCACTTCCCAATAAAAATAAATGTAGCAGTGCAAAGATACCAAAGTTTGTCAAACAGTAAATGGTATTGACTGCACAAAAATATATCCAATATTCAATAATAGATTCAAAATAATGGTATCTCGCAAAAATATTCAAAAGATGTTGATCCAAAATGTGACATTCACCAAGAGTAGAAAATCTTAATGGTGTTGCAAAGCATAGCTATTAGAAGCCCTAACTTTCATAACTTTTTACGGGACTGAGTTCACTTGAAGTACACATTGACAAAGTGAGAGTATTCACTTTCATCATAGTTTCATTTAACTGAAAAGGGCAGAAAATTTTGTTACTTTGTAGTGTCATTTTCATTTTGTCTTTTCTCTATTGTGCCTTTAGTACTGAAGTAGCTTATGATTATGAAATTTTTAAATTATGTGGCATGATTTAATTACTGTTTTAATAAGAGCATTTTCTAGCCCCCACGAACAATCTCAGCGCAATACAGTCTACTTACTGTCTCAACGTCCTGAAGCTCACTCTCAAGTTACCCATATTAATTCGCATCTGCCCTCAGAGTTTCTGTTCCCCTCTGCCTTATCGGCAGCCTATATACCTCATTTTCCTGAAGGTGAATACCACCCCTTATGTGAATTTGGAATTGTTCTAACTTATTACTACCTCGTCCTTAATCTCATGAATGGTCCTCCTTTCCCTCCTTAAGTTCTAATAAAATCATATCATGAAAGAAAATAACGTTAAGCATTCATAAAATTACAATCAAAAATAGCACACTGAATCAAATGACAAACAACAAGTTTTAAACATAAAACCATTAACAAACAGATGAATGCAAGCCAGACCACAAAGTGTTAAACTGCTTGTTAGCTGAGAAGCCTTCTGCTAGATTCACTCTCACAGCTTGCAGCAGTAGCTTCCTCTCTCTCTTTTTGAGATATGACACATAGTTTCTTACTTCCACAGCTCCACACAGATTTTCGCAGAGAATTTCACACAAAAAGATTCATACACAAACACAAATTCTCACATCCACAGAGACTACTTTTTTTTTACAATCAGATTTACACACACAAAGACACACATAGATCTTCACCAACACAGAGATCCTCTCTCTCTTACAACAAACAGATTTTACTCAAACACCCACATACCCAGTTATACTAGCAGCTTCCGTTCGTTCTTCCTAATCGGGCCGGCCCATCTCATTCAAACATACATAAATATTCAGATTTAGATATCCGACTCCTTTCCCTATTCACATTCCATCCCGTAGATGCCCTCTCTCTCTCTCCGTAACTCCGGGCATTCTCGTTTGAAATGACCTAGTTTCCCACAGTGATAACATCCTGCGGGTTTCGGCCTCCATTGTCCATAGCCCTTACCCTGGACATTCCACTTCTCTTCACCACCCTTCTGCCAACTTCCTCTATCCCTTCCGCAACATCCTTGTGTCCTTCATTCATCCTCCCAGGGGACTCACAGTCCTCCCTTCTATCATTATCTTAGCCTTCCGTTCCTCCGCCACTATGTCTCTCTATACAAATACCTTCTGAACCTCCTGTAACAACTCCGACTCATTTCTACCGTTCCCGTCCTCTATCTTCTGTAACTTCTTCTGGATATCAGGCCATGCCTTTGTCACGAAGTGAACCTTTACCATCCCTCATCCTATTTCCCCATCTGGGTCTATACTCGAACATTTCCTAACCGACTCCCTTAATCTGTGTAAGAACACACAGGGAGACTCGTCCTTTCCCTGCCTCAGGTCGAAAACCTTGGCTAAATTTTGCTGTTTGGGGATGCAAGTTTGTATCCCTTGGATTATCAAATTTCGCAAGTCTGACGTATTATCCCTTCTATATTGTGGTGGTCCCAGTTAGGGTTCTGAAGGGGATATTTGTCCTCACCCCTAACCATCCCCCTCTCATGCCAAATTGTCCAGCAAGCTCAATACTGGCGCTGCTACTAGTTTTTTTTAAAATCTCAATTAACACTTTCCCTATCCAGTATCCCCATATAGGTCTCCTTTCTCCCCCAGTAAACAGTATATTCAAAAATAGACATTAACTCAGCCCACATATACAGACCGGGCCTCAAAAATAAATTAATTTGTTCTGACAATCCTATCGGATTCTCAACCAGGACCGTCATTTCCTTTTAAATGTTCCAACCTCCCCACTGGTGAGGGGGTCATACACAAACCCAATCTCCTTGTCCCCTATCGGCACTTTAGTCGTTACGTTCTTCCTTTTTTTTAAGAAATATTGCAATGTTCCTAGCTTCTCATATCCTCAAACACCAATTTATTAATTCATGCTTGACTAACTTTAAAGCCTGTTCCTAACTTGTAAACATATTTATATATTTACGTCTATTTATTCAGTATTTAATATTTAAAATGTAAAATGCATACAGTTCCCAATTTTGAAATCCACTGTAATCACCCAGATTTAGTACCCTAATTTAGATCCAAAATTAGTTTTCTTATGTACTCCTGAACAATCATTTCTCAATTACAATACTTTAGGTCATAAAATAATCAGAACTGTCTTACAATAATTTGTCAATTCAAGTTAAAAGAAATTCTAATGGCCGAATCCAAGGTCTCAGATAATAACCATGGAAGTTATCGTCTTTTTTTTTGACAGCCTACTGTTGTACCGAAACTTCAACTGTACTTCACATATTGAAAAAAAAATCATGTTAAGTTTACATAAAAATCACATTTAAAACAATCCTGGAACTCAAGCTCCAGTGAATAAAACTTCCTCATTCAATCACCAACCAACAAATGTGCATTCAAATCAAATCACAAAGGGTTAAATGTTTTGCTTGCTGTTCTCGCACTCTCTCTCTCTCTCTGCCGGTCTTACTGCAAGCTGCTGGTAAAAATAAACTTCAGTTGTCCCCCTTATACTGCTTCTATGTAAAGATAATAGAGACCATCCAGAAGCGGGGTTCAACACTATCAGTTTGTAACTAATCTCTTCCGCCCTCCACAATCTCTGTAGAATCTATCGGGGGGAATTTTCGGGGTTTTGTCTTCCCGTTCCTTTTTCGGCCCGGAACATTGGCCACCCATGGTTGGTCTTCAGGCTAACCTGTTTTCTATACTCTGGTTACTTAGTCAACCCTTTTATCCCGGTTACCAAGTTAACCCTTAATTTCCCAGTTACCTGTCACAACCACAGAGTCGACAAGGCAGTGTACACTTCTCAATTCCGCGAAAACCCCAAATACCAGAGAAGGTTCTTACCTTGATCCGTGCACGGAGTTGTCCGACTCAAGATAACAACTTCAACCTGTTACCTTATCAAAACTTCAACCTTTTACTTCATTATAAGCGCTTCCTATTCACATCGTTTGCGCAAATATCTGTGTGTGTCACAGTGTCCCGGAATCATTCAGAGCCTCCTGTGGGAGTTCTTTTTAGTATCCCGGACACGAGCCCCCAAATTTGTTATAAGTGAATTCTGTCTAGGTATTCTAAATCTCCGGAGAATAGTCCCTGACACTCGGCTAACTACTCTACACTAGGGCTATGGTTCAGATCAACCGAGTTCTGCCTCCACACTCTGCCGACCGCGGACTGTCCTTTAACCCTTGACTTCAAGGGAGACTGTCCACAAAGTCCCGTCCTAGGAGGCGAACTCCAAGCTGACAGCACCAGCCCTCATCCCCTCCGGCAACCGCTTTTCCCGTGGCAAATCGAAATGCTGCGAGACACACAAATGAGCAACGGATGTTTATTTCAAACTTGCAAGTTTGGGCGGCTTCCAAAAAAAAGAGCTTCGGAAGAATCGCGACGGAAGATTTTACAGCACTGATATTTATACATTATTTTTACATGTAAAAACATTAATGACAATTCCATTGGTTAAAACATTTCACGCTTTTCTCTGCCAACTCTTTGACTATCTGTATGTTTCTAATATTCTGAGAGCTTCTATTGTATCATGGCCACCTGTTTCTTAAACATTACATTATTTTTAACAATTCTATTGACTAAAGCATTTCTTGCTTCTCTATCCCAGGCCTTGGTTATCTGTATGTTTCTAATATTTTAAGAGCTTCTATTGTATTATTGCCAAGGTCACCTAGCTTCATAGCAGCCTAGTTTTAATTAACAGCTTACGTCAGTTTCATTCAAGGTTACAAACCGCCATGTTTTTGACATAACAGTTTCTCCCTGTTTCCAGGCTAACTTACATTCAGTCTCACGTTTCGCCCTTACTTATTAACCCTTAGTTAAACTGCAGAAATTACATCACCCATATCAATCCCCCCTGTCTTTTTATACGGTCTGTAATTTCTGCAGCATAATCATGGCCTGTCTATCCCAATCAGCCTCAGGGTCGTCCGCATCAGTCTGGAGGTGAATGCCCACCATTGTACGTGGGTCACCCTTCATCAGGGCCGTCTCAATAAGGCGGGTGATTAAACCCCACACACAGGGAATTATTCAACAGGCCAGAATGACTCAGACCCCTGTTACCACCAGGAACGAAACTATAACTGAGACCATCACCCCTTTCCATTTCCCGAACCACAGCTCCAGCCAGTCCAATCAGTATTTACACCCGAATTTTCTGCTATCCAAGGCTAGCCTATTCTCCCACTCTATCCGACTGGTGGCGTCCAGTTGCTCCGCCAGCCCCTTGACTGCGTCTCTGGTAAAGTTAATAAACCGCCTTTGGCTCTTATGTGTTTCCTGTTCCCCTACTATGTCTTCCTTCTCAAATGCCAGGGTAAATGGAATTGCCAATTGTACAATTGCACATATCCCTTCCCAATCTGGGGGCAGGGTGGGTCTCAACAGTTTCCCTCCACAGTACCACCACAGATCCGCTCGGGGAACCTGTAGTGCTGAATAGTTCCCTCCTTCCTTTGTTGCGGTGACATTGTTAATCTCTGTACACAATGTCAGCTCCCCCAAATCCTGAACATGACCCCCTAGTAATTGAGTCCCCCACTCTGGGAGAATGCTTCTTGCTATCCATCCAATGCCTACCTCTCATGATTTTGTGGACCTCAATCAGATCCCCTCTCAATCTCCATCTTTCTAATGAAAATAATCCTAATCTACTCAACCTCTCTTCACAGCCAACGCCCTCCATACCAGGCAACATCCTGGTGATCCTCCTCTGCACCCTCTCCAAAGCGAACACATCCTTTTGGTAATGTATTCCAAATGTGGCCGAACCAAAGTCATGTTCCGCTGGAACACGACCTGCCAACTCTTGTACTCAATACCCCGTCTGATGAAGGAAAGTGTGCCGTATGCCTTCTTGACCACTCTCCTGACCTGCGTTGAAATATGAGAGGGGGGAGCATTTCGCAGTGATCAAAAGGCCTTCAGATTGAAGATTGTTATGAAAAAAGGACAAGGATGGACCTGAAACCAAAGTTCTAAAGTCCAATGTTAATAAGATCAGATTTGATTTAGCTGGAGTAGACTGGGAGCATCTACTTTTCAGTAAATCTCTGTCAGAATATTAGGATACAGACCTGAAGGAAATTGGGAGTGGGCCGAGCCAACGTGTGCCATAAAGATAAAATGTGAGATCAATAAATCCTGTGAACTCTGAATGTCAAGGGAAATACAGGATTGGATAAAGAGAAAAAGGAAGGCAGATATCGTGGGCTTAAAACTGCTGAATCCAGAAAGAAGTATAACATGTATAAAACAAAACTTAAAGAGGAAACGAAGGGGGCATGAAAGGATAATGGCAGGTAAAATAAAGGAAAATCCTCGTTATTTTAGAAGTACATTGAGAATCTTTTTAAAACACAGAAAGGTGTCGGGCCCATCAGAATCGCCGTGGTAACTTCAGCCTGGAGCCAGAGTTCAAAGGGCTGGTTCAAAATAAATATTTGGTGTTGGGGTTCAGCAGTGTGAGGGACAATGTGAGAGATCAGGGAGATGGAGTATAATATCCTTAAAGAAATTAGCATTGACAGAGAGGAGATTCTGAGTGCTCTGGCAGTGTTCGAAGTAGATAAATCACCAAGTTCAAATGAAGTGTTTCTCAGACTGTTGAGGGTGGTATATTGGGGGGTGTGGTAATAACGTTCCTGATGAAGGGCTTATGCCCGAAAATGTCTATTTTTCTGCTGCTTGGAGGCTGCCTGACCTGCTGCGCTTTTTCAGCAACACACTCTCGACTCTGATCTCCAGCATCTGCAGACCTCCCTTTCTCCCGGGTGGTCCGAGCAGGGGCACTGGCAAATATATTCAATTCCTCTGTGGATTCTTGGTGTGGTTCTGTTATTTGAGAATGAAAGGTAATGCATTCAACATAGTCTCCTTAGACTTCACCAAGGCTTCTGACAAGGTCACATTTGGGAGACTGACGATGAAGAAGAGACCACTGGATCCAAAGAAAGTCAACCTATTGGATCTAGAACTGGCTGAGTGGCAGGAAGCAGATGTTTCTGTGACTGAAGGCCTGTGTCCAGTCAGGTCCCACAGGGATCGCTGTTGGAATTCTTGCTGATTGACAGATCCTATAAATGACTGACACATCAATGTTGGTCACTCAGCTTGTGGGTGACATGAAGTTTGGTGAGCTGATAAATAATGAGGAAGACAGCCAGAGATTACAGGAGGATATTGACGGTTGTTCAGTGGCAAATGGAATACCATCTGAATAAATGTGAGGGCATGCACTTGGGCAGGACATACAGTATAAGGCAGGAGAATAAATGGGGATGGCACAGTGGCTCATTGGTTAGCGCTGCTGCCTCAAAGCACCAGGGACCCAGTTTTGATTCCAGCCTCGGGTGACTGTCTGTGTGGAGTTTGCACATTCTCCCCGTGTCTGTGTGGGTTTCCTCCGGGTGCTCCCACAGATAAGAGATGTGTGGGTTAAGGTGAATTAGCCATGCTAAATTGTCCATCATATTCAGGGATGTGTAGGTTGGGTGCATAAGTCAGGGGTAAATATGGGATAGGGGAATAGGTCTGGGTGGGTTACTCTTCAGAGGGTCAGTGTGGACTTGTTGGGCTGAAGGGCCTGTTTCCACACTGTAGGGATTCTATCCTTTGATTCCATGTTGAACGGTAGGTCCCTGGGAAGCACTGAAAATCAAAGGGATCTTGGTGTCCATCTCTACTGGCTCCTTAAAGATAGCCCGAGTTGTTAACAGAGACATATGGAATAATGGTCTTTGTTAGCTGAACAACAGAATACAAGAGCAGGGAGGGTGTGTTGGAACTGTATCAAACATCAGTTAGGCTGCAACTCGAGTATTACATACAGTTCTGGAATTCACTTGATACCTGGGATGTGATTGACTTGGAGATGGTGTAGAGGAGATCTACTCGGATGTTGTCTGGGCTGGAGAATTTGAGTTATGAAGAGTGATTGAATACACTGGGGTTGTTCCCTTGGGGAGGATAACTGAGGAGGTAACGTGCCTTGTGAAGTTTAAATTCACGGTGGAACAGGATAGGACAGGTAGAAAGAGGCTTTTCCCCTTGCTGGGGCATAGCTTACAAGTAAGGGGAAGGAGATTCCGAGGGGCAGTAAGAAAATATATTGTCATCCAGAGGGGAATCTGGGAAATACTGCCTGAAATGGTGAAAGAGGCAGAAACCATCAAAACCTTTAGAAATATTTAGCTATCCTCTGACATTGTCAAGGTGTGCAGGGTTGTGGGCCAAGCGCTGGCAAAAGGGATTGAATTGAAACACAGTGAAAAGCTTTGTCCTGTGAGCAATACAGGCAGGTCACAGAGTTAAAGTAGCAGAGATAAGTAAATAATAGGTAATCAGCAGCAAAACCAAAAACACAGGGACAGGCGAATGTTAAGGGTTTGTGAGTCCATTCAGTATTCTAACAACAGGAGGGTAGTAACTGTTATGAAACCAGCCGGTGTGTGTGGGTTCAGCCTTCTGTACCTTCTCCTCAATGGTAGATTAGATTACTTACTTACAGTGTGGAAACAGGCCCTTCAGCCCAACAAGTCCACACCGCACCGCCACCCACCCAGACCCATTCACCTAACACTACGGTGCAATTTAGCATGGCCAATTCACCTAACCTGCATATCTTTGGACTGTGGGAGGAAACCGGAGCACCCGGAGGAAACCCACACAGACATGGGGAGAATGTGCAAACTCCACATAGACTGTTGCCTGAGCCGGGAATTGAACCCGGGTCTCTGGCGCTGTGAGGCAGCAGTGCTAACCACCGTGCCGCCGTGCACAGGTTGGAGATAAACATTGCCAGGGTGGGATGGATCTGTGAGAATGCTTTGGGCCTTTCCTTGACAACGGGCCTGGGAGATGGATTCTGTAGATGGGAGGTTGGCCTTTGTGATTGTCCAGGCCGAGTTCCCCACTCTTTGTAACCATCTCCGATCATGAATGGTACAGTTGCCATACCAGGCAGTGGTACATCCAGACAGGATGCTCTCGATGGGGCACCTATACAAGTTGGCGAGGGTATTAGTGGTCATACCCAATTTCCTCAGCTGCCTGAGGGAGAAGAGACATTGTTGGGCCTTTGTAACCAGTGTGTCCACATGGAGAGTCCGAGAAAGCCTGTTGTGGGTGACCACTCCCAGGAGCTCGACCCTCCCCACTCTGTGCTGTTAATGTGTAGGGGGTGGGGGGGGACATGAGTAACATCCCACTGAGTCAATAATGAGTTCCCTGGTTTTGCCAGCATTGAGAGCTCGGTTGGTCACAGTGCACCATTTTCCAGGTCATCCCCCTCCCGTCTGTAATCTGTTTCATCGCCATCTGAGATTTGACCGACTATGGCGGTGTCATCAGCGAATGTGTAAATGGCCTCGGCATGTTTGAACATTTCACATTAAGAAATGCAGGGTTGACCACTGAGCCTCCAATACAGCAGTACTGACCCTCCGAAGGTGCTGCACCCCATCAATCCTGACTGGCTGACAGTGCAGCAATCCTACAGTGCTGGCCCTCTGACAGTGTGGCACTCCATCAGCAGTCAATGTTAGATAGAAAAGCTCTCTCTCAGCACTGACCTGTCGACATGGCTGACAGTGTAGTACTTTCTTCATACTGAACTGAAGTATCACCTCATTTATCTGATCTGTGGAAAAGGAAGCTACATTGTCCATTAAACACAGGAGCAGTACTTAGGCCATTCAGCCCCCCATCAAGTCTGTCCAACCTTCCAATCATAGCTGATACGTTTCTCAACCCCATTCTCCTGCTTTCTCCCTGTAACCTGTTATGAACTCAGCCAGACCACTCAAAATATGCTTAAGCAAGCAGCCCAGACCATAACTTAGCAATTTGTTTCACTCAGTGTACAGTGAAAATTACCTGGACTAAGTTAGCGAGGTTAACTACCAGGTTTTAAAACAGACAGAAATTTATTCACAAAATTATATTTAAAAGGCAGTTGGATGGGTATATGAATAGGAAGGGTTTGGAGGGATATGGGCCGGGTGCTGGCAGGTGGGACTAGATTGGGTTGGGATATCTGGTCAGCATGGACGGGTTGGACCGAAGGGTCTGTTTCCGTGCTGGTCATCTCTATGACTCTATGAAACATAAAGAACAGAAAAATTAACCCCTACAGAATTCAGTCTATCAAATGGACTTAATTATACTGTTACAAATATACACAACAGTCCCAATAAGCAAACCTCCTTAAAAAAAGTTTTAAAATGGAAGAGATGCTGATAGGTAGAAGTTAGAAGGGCAGAAAGAAAGAGGGGGGAAGAGAGAGAGAGAGAGAGAGAAAGGGTTTTCGCAAGCTGTTTCCACACAGCTGAACTCCCAACTAGTTATAGACTGAACTGCTCAGCTCGAGAGCTGACCACTCCCCTTTCATTATACATGTCACTTCTAAACCATGACCCCTTTGGCCTGGTCTCAACTGCTTACATATAAACAAAATGCCCTCTCAATACCCTTTCACCTCTGTATCAAACCAGTCTAATCAAAACTGGGAGGGTTTAATGCACCCTCTGAAAAAAATAGACAAGGACACAGTATCCTTGAGAAAGGAACACCTTTTAGAAAAAAGGCAAAAGTGAGGACTGCAGATGCTGGAGATCAGAGTCTAGATTAGAATGGTGCTGAAAAGGCACAGCAGGTCAGGGTAACATCTGAGGAGCAGGAAAATCGGTTCCTGATGAAGGAAACATCAATTTTCCTGCTCCTCGGATACTGCCCGACCTGCTGTGCTTTTCCAGCACCACTCTAATCTAGATTCCTTTAGAATAAAGGGCCAGCTTTGTGACAAACCCTTGATCCCCTTAAACCTATCTATCTCAGTCTTAAATATACTCGATGACCTGGCCTCCCCAGCCTTCTGTGGCAGTGAGTTCCATTGATTCCTCACTCTCTAGCTGAAAACGTTGCTCCTTATCTCAATGGTATATCTCAACATTTCACATTCTCAGCATCTCTCACAGTGCTTCATAGTCAATGGATTTAACTGATCATTATGTGCTTTGAGCTCTCAACCACTCCCCTTAATGGGATTAAGTGTAATTGAGTGTCACTTTCAGTTGATCTGTTCCAGGTTTTGTTTTTGGTGGATCCATTTGTACTATGATAATGCTGGAAAATTAAGGGAATATGACATTCCACTGGTTGCCATTTAGATTAGATTAGATTCCCTGCAGTGTGGGAACAGGCCCTTTGGCCCAACAAGTCCACACTGACCCATCGAAAAGTAAACCACCCAGACCCATTCCCCAACTCTATATTTACCCCTGACTAATGCACCTAACTCACACATCCCTGAACACTCTGGGCAATTTAGCATGGCCAATTCACCTTAACCTACACACAATCCTGAACACTCTGGGCAATTTAGCATGGCCAATTCACCTTAACCTACACACATCCCTGAACACTCTGGGCAATTTAGCATGGCCAATTCACCTTAACCTACACACAATCCTGAACACTCTGGGCAATTTAGCATGGCCAATTCACCTTAACCTACACACAATCCTGAACACTCTGGGCAATTTAGCATGGCCAATTCACCTTAACCCACACACATCCCTGAACACTCTGGGTAATTTAGCATGGCCAATTCACCTTAACCTACATACGTTCCTGAACACAATGGGGAATTTAGCATGGACAATTCACCTTAACCTACATACGTTCCTGAACACTATGGGTAATTTAGCATGGCCAATTCACCCTAACCTGCACATCTTTTAGATTGTCGGAGGAAACCGGAACACCCAGAGGAAATCCATGCAGACACGGGGAGAATGTGCAGACTCCACACAGACAGTCACCCAAGGTGGGGTTTGAACCCTGGCATTGTGAGGCAGAAGTGCTAACCACTGAGCCACCATGTCGCCCATTAATACAAAACGATGATTAATCGGAATGATTTCCGTACAACAGTGCAGCCTGCTGCCAAGTTTTCAATACATCACTGAGTTTCATCAAGGGATTCAGAGGCAGCTTGAATTTGAGTCAGTTGGACAGTTCATGAGAATGAAAAAGAGAGATTGGAGAAAGGGGGAGGAAAACAGGCCTTATTCCAACAATGAGCTGTGTTTGGAAATCCCTCACATTACTTACGGGAGACTGGAGACGATCAGTGTGTGGCTGAGAAGGAGCAGGGAGCAGTGGAGGACTCCATGGAAATTTGGTGCACACATCATTCACCATCTACTTTGCAGGGTAACATTCAGACATTGGGTTACAATATGGTACCAACAAAGATTGATCATAAATGGAGTGAGATTCTGCAAGCTAAACTTGAAGCGCTAAAATCGAGCTTATAAAAAGGACTTCACGGGAAGTAGTCTCCAGATTACTTCCAGTGCAACCTGCCAATGAGTACAGCAATAGGAGGTTCATCCAGATAAATGGAAGGCTGGAGAGATGGTGGAGGAGGGAGGTCTTTAGATTTCGAGCCCTCCAATTATACAGCCTGGAAACAGAACCTTCGATCCAACTCATTCATTATATTGTAAATTAATCTAGTAATTAATATGAGCATTTAGTCCATATCTTTCTAAACCCAATTCACATCCCCATCCAGATGCCTTTTAAATGCTGTAATTGTACCAGCCTCCACCACTTCCTCTGACAGCTCATTCCATACACGTACCACCCTCTGCGTGAAAAAGTTGCCCCTTATGTCCCTTTTAAATCTTTCCCCTGTCACTTAAACCTTTGCCCTCTAGTTTTGGACTCCCCTACCATGTGGAAAAGACTACGGCTATTCATCCTGTCCATACCCCTCTTGATTTTATACACCTCTGAAACAGTCACCCCTTAGCCTCTGACACTCCAGGGAAAATAGTCCCAGCCTATCTCACCTCTCCCTGTAGCTCAAACCCACCAATTCTGGCACGATCCTTGTAAATCTCTGAGACATTGGGACCATTCTTGGGGGGAGTAGGGACTGTACAAGTTGCATCTGAACTGGAATTGAACCGGCGCATCCTTGTGGGGAAATTTGTTCGTGCCGTCAGGGAAGGTTTGAACGAACTCTGGGGTTGTGATCCTGAGGGATAGTTCAGCAGGGGGAGATATGCAGCCAGAACAAGAAAAGACAGCAAGTGGGTCAGGAAGGTATAGGAAGTAATGACCAGTTAAGGCACAAGGGGGATTGGTGCAAAGAATCCAAAGGAAGATGAGCTGGGGGTACAATTAAAATATGGGGTATATTCCCATTGCTATCACTGAGACATGGTTGAGAGATTGACAGCTCAATATTCCAACAGTGGCTCAATGGTTAGCACTGCTGCCTCACAGCGCCTGGGAACCGGGTTCAATTCCCGCCTCAGGCAACTGTCTGTGTGGAGTTTGCACATTCTCCCCGTGTCTGCGTGGGTTTCCTCCCACAGTCCAAAGATGTGCAGGTCAGGGTGAATTGGCCATGCTAAGTTGCCCACAGTGTTAGGTGCATTAGTCAGGGGTGAATGTAGTGGAATGGGTCTGGGTGGGTTGCTCTTTGGAGGGTCGGTGTGGATTTGTTGGGCCGAAGGGCCTGTTTCCACACAGTAGGGAATCTAATCTAACCTAATTCCAGGATGTAGGGTCTTCAAGTGAAATGGAAGGCAGTAAACAAAGGAGATTTGTCATCATATTGATGAGGGCATCAATTACAGTGGGAAGCATTTTAAAAGGCTTCACCATCTTAACAACTTAAAAAAGAAAAAGGGGTAATCATTGCTGGGTGCGCACTCTACAGAGACATGTGGATAAACGCACCCTTGAATATGCTGACTGAAGAATTCTGTTACCTAGCTGATTTCAAATAGATCTTCACAAACAGACTTACTTTTGTTCAGCTTCCCAGATCATCATAGTTACAGATTGTGAACATACACAACCACATGTAAACTTTTAAAATACCGTCAGTATTAAAGAGATTCCACTGAATATGTTTGGACATTCACCCTTAGACAGTAAACAAACGCCCTCTCACATTGCTTCCAGGGAGGTTTGAGTTACAGGCCCAGAGCTCAGCGGGATTGGAGTGTGATTGAGCACGGTGCATTGCGAAAGGCCCAAGGATAGAGATAAGGTTCTCTGAGAAACATCATGAGATCACGGAAGGCCTAGGGTTGGCCATAACACTGCCCATCATTGACCATCCAGTTACATGCTGGCTGTGTATTTAATTAATTAATAAAACAATTGGTCTGTAGTTGCCAGTGTTTGGCTGAAAACAAATGTATAAAAGATTATGATTTTTCTTTGTTGATTGAAGAAGATTCTGACTCCCAGAGGTTGGTTTCCACTCCTGTCAATTCAGTAAACTCTTTGATCCTGAGAGAGAAGTAAAAAATGAGGTCTGCAGATGCTGGAGATCACAGCTGCAAATATGTTGCTGGTCAAAGCACAGCAGGCCAGGCAGCATCTCAGGAATAGAGAATTCGACGTTTCGAGCATAAGCCCTTCATCAGGAATAAGAGAGAGAGAGCCAAGCAGGCTAAGATAAAAGGTAGGGAGGAGGGCCTAGGGGGAGGGGCGATGGAGGTGGGATAGGTGGAAGGAGGTCAAGGTGAGGGTGATAGGCCGGAGTGGGGTGGGGGCGGAGAGGTCAGGAAGAGGATTGCAGGTTAGGAGGGCGATGCTGAGTTGAGGGAACCGACTGAGACAAGGTGGGGGGAGGGGAAATGAGGAAACTGGAGAAATCTGAATTCATACCTTGTGGTTGGAGGGTTCCCAGGCGGAAGATGAGGCGCTCCTCCTCCAGCCGTCGTGTAGTGTTCTGCCGGTGGAGGAGTCCAAGGACCTGCATGTCCTCGGTGGAGTGGGAGGGAGAGTTAAAGTGTTGAGCCACGGGGTGATTGGGTTGGTTGGTTCGGGCGGCCCGGAGGTGTTCTCTGAAGCGTTCCGCAAGTAAGCGGCCTGTCTCCCCAATATAGAGGAGGCCACATCGGGTGCAGCGGATGCAATAGATGATGTGTGTGGAGGTACAGGTGAACTTGTGGCGGATATGGAAGGATCCCTTGGGGCCTTGGAGGGAAGTGAGTGTGGAGGTGTGGGCGCAAGTTTTACATTTCCTGCGGTTGCAGGGGAAGGTGCCGGGGGTGGAGGTTGGGTTGGTGGGGGGTGTGGATCTGACGAGGGAGTCACGAAGGGAGTGGTCCTTGCGGAACGCTGATAGGGGAGGGGAGGGAAATATATCCTTGGTGGTGGGGTCCGTTTGGAGGTGGCGGAAATGGCGGCGGATGATACGTTGTATGCGGAGGTTGGTGGGGTGGTAGGTGAGAACCAGTGGGGTTCTGTCTTGGTGGCGGTTGGAGGGGCGGGGCTCAAGGGCGGAGGAGCGGGAAGTGGAGGAGATGCGGTGGAGGGCATCGTCGATCACGTCTGGGGGGAATCTGCGGTCCTGAGAGAGACTCTAGGTATCGAGTGATTTATTTGGTCATTCTGCCCCAACAAATGTACGTCAGGAGATGGAAGAGATCAAGGAATGTTACGAAAGTACGTTCAATGAGGAGGTAAGTGTTACTGAGTAAGCTGGTGGAGCTGTGGGCTAATAGCTTCCTAGTATCTGGTGGACTCCATCCCAGGGTGTTAATGGAGATGCTGAAAGACGTAGTCAATGGATTGTTGTTAGTTTTACCAAATCTGTTAGGTCCTGGAAAGATTAGAAAGTAGCAAATGTAACCCATCTATTCCATAAGACCATAAGACATAGGAGTGGAAATAAGGCCATTTGGCCCATCGATTCCCTCCACCATTCAATCATGGCTGATGGGCATTTCAACTCCACTTACCAGCGTTCTCCCCGTAGCCCTTAATTCCTCGAGACAACAAGAATCTATCAATCTCTGCCTTGAAGACATTTAGCGTCCCAGCCTCCACTGCACTCCGTGCCAATGAATTCCACAGGCCCACCACTCTCTGGCTGAAGAAATGTCTCCGCATTTCTGTTCTGAATTGACCCCCTCTAATTCTAAGGCTGTGTCCATGGGTCCTAGTCTCCTCGTCTAATGGAAACAATTTCCTAGCGTCCACCCTTTCCAAGCCATGTATTATCTTGTACGTCTCTATTAAGTCTCCCCTTAATCTTCTAAACTCCAATGAATACAATCCCAGGATCCTCAGCCGTTCCTCATATGTTAGACCTACCATTCCAGGGATCATTATTCAAGGGAGAGAGAGCAAAAACAGGAACCACTTGTTATGAGGAAGCTCAAGCTTTCTGTCATGGTGAAACCGTTCGAACAAATCAATGAAAAGGGTGTTTAGACAAAAAGAAAACAATCCAGAAGAGCGTGTGTAGTTTGGTGAAAGGCAGATCATGTTTAACCAAATTATTGCAGCTTTCTGAAGGAGTAATGAATGCTGTGGATAATGGACGTGCTGTACTTTAGTTTCCAGAAAGCGTTTATACAGTTGATAGATAATAGGTATTCTACACAGAAGATAAGTGAGAGACCACATGGACCAACTTTAAAGTGAGGGGAGATAGGTATAAGACAGATGTCAGAGGTAGTTTCTTTACTCAGAGAGTAGTAAGGGTATGGAATGCTTTGCCTGCAACGGTAGTAGATTCGCCAACTTTAAGTGCATTTCAGTCGTCATTGGACAAGCATATGGACGTACGTGGAATAGTGTAGGTGGGATGGGCTTCAGATTGGGATGACAGGTCGGTGCAACATCGAGGGCCGAAGGGCCTGTACTGCGCTGTAATGTTCTATGTTCTATGACCGTTACCGGGGCCTCAGCTTATGTACAGGTGATATCAATGACGGAGACAAGGGGATAAGAATCATTGAGTGAGGTACAGGAGAAGCTTCATTCAGCCCCTCTCAAGGCAGGTTAACTGCTGTCCAGTTCTGTACAATATCAGGGCCACACAAAGGGTTAACAGCTTGTTAGAAATTCTGGACAAACTGTTACTTCCTCACTTAATCGACTTTCTGATCTCACCCTCATTGACAATGTTTGTAAAAATACAGAGGGGCGGTCACAGAGGAAGAGGGCAGTCAGTGCAGGCAGAGTATATTGGCAATTACTTCTCAGGCAAACAGTTGGACAGCTCAAGGGTAAGTAATGTAATGACAAGAGCTTACTTCCAGGATCAACATCATCCTTCTCTGATGTTGTCAACATAGATTCCAATAATTGATGCTTTTGGAAGACTGCTATTTATTGTTGAGATCTGGCTGTAAGGTTAGATTCAGTGATATAGATATTCTTTCTAGATCAAGACAGGAGGGATATGTGGGGTTAGGAGCTTTGGAACATCCCGAGGAGGAGAAAATTCTGAACAAGTTCAAATTCTTCATTGATTTAATTTATTGAAGCTTCCGAACCATCTGCAGAGTACCTGTCATTCCTCAGGGAATCAAATTAGTCTGTGAGGACATTGTACTGACCTCTCGGGATCTGTGCGACAAGATGTGAGGTCTCGTTAATCTTTTCCCTTTCAGAGTTCGAGAGGGAGCAGCTGATGCAGGATGTGGGGACAGACAATGATCGGGAAATCTTGCCTCCTGCTGTTACTTCTGCAAGGTAATGAGATTATTTGCTCGGACAGATTTACATTTGATAGCCTTTGGCAAAGATTATTGAGCTCTGATTGGGAACGAATTCAGCTGTGAGCCAAAGTTCAAACTGACACCGAGTCCACTTCACCCATCACCCTGTGGTCAGTGATATACACCAACTCCCAGTCTGACAACAGAGGAGCACAGAGATCTTACAGTGGATATTGCAGAGCTAGAGGAGGTTACAGAGGTAGGGAGTGGAGAAGGGAGATGAAGGGATGGGAAAGAAATGATCATAAACTTGATTATCATAAAGTTGAAGCTTTGGTAACCAATGGAGATCGGTGAACAATGATCTAGTTGTGGAAGTAAGCCATGATAAAAACTGGGGAACGATGTTTACTCTGAATTGTCTGATTACAATTTTCTGTAATATCTGCCTTTTGCTGGTTTTTGTCAGACTCAACGCAGCAGTTCTTAGAATAGACACTTCCTGTCCCTCCTCAGTGAGCTGGAAACCTCAGTAAGGGTGCAAGATAACTAACAGAGAGAAGGACTGCAAGGCAGTTAGTGGGAAAGGTGTCAAACATTCAGTTCCATATTTATCTTTACTGTCAGCACATGCAGAGCTCAGGCTAGAGGCTCTTTGTTTGAGGGTTTCAGAGTGACTGCTGCGGTAGTGCTGAGCCTGGGGACAAGTTGGTCTCTAATGCTGTGCTGGAATCAATAATGTTGGGTTTGGATCTAAAATAATCCGGGAGACAATGAGGATCCAACAAAACCCCTTCGACAGTGAAGATCCAAAGAGTTTCATTAGACAAGAAGGATCCAACAGAGATTGCTAAGTGGGGGGGGGGGGGGGTCATGATGACAAATTTGGTTGAATTTTTTCGAAGAGGTGTGAGGGTCAGGGCAATGGTTTTGAGGTTATCTTCTTGGACTTCAGCCTTTTGAGAAGGTCAAGTTTGGGGGGACTGACAGCAAAGTTCCGAATCCATGTGGTGTCATGGATCTGGATTTATAATCAGCGGATTGGCCGGAAGCATAGGGTGATGGCTGAGGGGTGTTTTCTCAGCTGGAGGTCTGTGAGACTCGACAGGGCCCCATATCGGGGTCCTTGCTGTTTACGGTAACTATAAAGGATTCACACTTGAATGTTGAAGGGTTGATCAGTAATTTTGCAACGCTTGTATTGGGAGGATTGAAACTTGTGAGGACAACAGGCCTGGATGACAGGAGGGTTTAGACATATGCGTCAGATGGGCTGATCAGTGTCCATGGAGTTCAGTCCAGACAAATGTGAGGTGATGCATTTGCGCGGGACAAACAAATCAAAGAGATATGTGATGAATAACAGCACACTGGGAAACTCTGAGGGATCTTCGAGTGCATGTACACTGATCCCTTAAGGTAACAGAGTAGGTGGGTAAAGCAGTCAAGACATTCTTGGACCAATGCTGTTTTTTTTCATTCCTTCTGTTTTTATTCTGTTGTCAGTTTTGGTTTGGAGCTGTGAACTGGGTGTTCTGAGATGAGAATGACTTATGCACTTTGAAAGAGTTGGGGGTAAGTCATAGAGTCATAGAGATGTACAGCACGGAAACAGACCCTTCAGCCCAACTCATCCATACTGACCAGATAGAGTCGTGAAGACATAGAGATGTACAGCACGGAAATAGACCCTTCGGCCCAACCCATCCATACTGACCAGATAGAGTCATAGAGACATAGAGATGTACAGCACGGAAACAGACCCTTCAGTCCAACCCCTTCCATGCCGTCCAGATATCCCAACCCAATCTAGTCCTACCTGCCAGCACCCAGCCCATATCCCTCCAAGCCCTTCCTATTCATAAATTGCCTCTTAAATGTTGCAATTGTACCAGCCTCCACCACATCCTCTGGCAGCTCATTCCATACACGTACCACCTTCTGTGTGAAAACGTTGCCTCTTAGGTCTCTTTTATATCTTTCCCCTCTCACCCTAAACCTATACCCTCTAGTTCTGGACTCCCCCACCCCAGGGAAAAGACCTTGTCTATTTATCCTATCTATGCCCCTCATGATTTTGTAAACCTCTATAAGGTCACCCCTCAGTCTCCGACACTCCAGGGAAAACAGCCCAAGCCTGTTCAGCCTCTGCCTGTAGCTGAAATCCTCCAACCCTGGCAACATCCTTGTAAATCTTTTCTGAACCCTTTCAAGTTTTACAACATCTTTCCGATAGGAAGGAGACCTGAATTGCTCGCAATATTCCAACAGTGGCCTAACCTATGTCCTGTACAGCCGCAACATCACCTCCCAACTCCTGTACTCAATACTCTGACCAATAAAGGAAAGCATACCAAACTCCTTTGTCACTATCCTATTTACCTGTGACTCCACTTTCAAGGAGCTATGAACCTGCACCCAAAGGTCTCTCTGTTCAGCAACACTCCCTAGAACATTGCCATTAAGTGTATAAGTCCTGCTAAGATTTGTTTTCCCAAAATGCAGCACCTCGCATTTATCTGGATTAAACTCCATCAGCCACTTCTCTGCCCATTGGCCCATCTCATCAAGATCCTGTTGTAATCTGAGGTAACCCTCTTTGCTGTCCACTACACCTCCAATTTTGGTGTCATCTGAAAACTGATTAAGGTTATTTCTTATGCGCACATCCAAATCATTTATGTAAATGATAAAACGTAGAGGAGCCAGCACCGATCCTTGAACTGTTTTGTGGTGAGATGAGGGTGCCGCTGATGACACAGGAAGAAGATCTGAAAGCTCTCTGCCTCATCTTCTGCGCCCGCTTCCAAAAGCACAAAGTGCAGGAAGCTGAGTATTGTCACTTTTACCAAAGTGAATCAAAATGTGTTCCTGTTAAACATTGTCAGAAAAGTGACTAAGGAGTCCACGTTTATACCTGTGAAACAATGAATTCTGAAAATCATTTAAGTGATCCAGTCAGCTATAGAATCATAGAGACATACAGCTTGGAAACAGACCCTTCGGTTCAATCAGTCCATGGCAAACACAGTCCGACCTGCCTGCTCCTGACCCCTATCCCTCTAAACATTTCCTATTCATGAACTTACCTAAGTGTCTTTTAAACCTTGTAACTGCAGCCACATCCACCACTTCCTCAGGAAGGTCATTCCACAAGCAAATCACCTCTTTGTAAAAACAAAATCGCCCCGGTCTCTTTTTAAAATCTCTCTCATCTCATCTTAAAGATGTGCCCCTTGATCTTGAAATTCCACATCCACAGGAAAAGTACCTACCATTATCTGTACACTTAATAATTTTGTAAACCTCTGTAAAGTCGCTTCCCAACCTCATACACTCCAGTGAAAGAAGTCCCGGCCTATCCAACCTTTCTTTGTAACTCAAACCTTCAACACCCAGTAACGTCCTGGTTAATCTCGACTGAACCCTCTTGGGCTCAGCAATATCCTTCCTATAACTGGGCGACCAGTATTGGACCCAGTATTCCAGAAGAGGCCTTACCCAATGTCCTGTACAACCTCAAAATGACGTCACAACTCCTATACTCAAAGGACTGAGCAATGAAGGCAAGTACGCCAAATGCCCTTTTAACCCCCCCACCCCCTGTCTAAATGTGATGCAAACTTCAAAAAATTATGCTATTTTCTTATATACCTGTTCAGTCATAGTCATAGGGTCATAGAGATGTACAGTACGGAAACAGACCCTTTGGCCCAACCCGTCCATGCCGACCAGATATCCCAACCCAATCTAGTCCCACCTGCCAGCAACTGGCCCATATCCCTCCAAACCCTTCCTATTCATATACCCATCCAAATGCCTCTTAAATGTTGCAATTGTACCAGCCTCCACCACTTCCTCTGGCAGCTCATTCCATACATGTACCACCCTCTGTGTGAAACAGTTGCCCCTTAGGTCTCTTTTATATCTTTCCCCACGTACCCTAAACCTATGCCCTCTAGTTCTGGACTCCCCGACCCCAGGGAAAAGACTTTGCCTATTTATCCTATCCATGCCCCTCATGATTTTGTAAACCTCTATAAGGTCACCCCTCAGCCTCCGACGCTCCAGGGAAAACAGCCCCAGCCTGTTCAGCCTCTCCCTGTAGCTCAAATCCTACAACCCTGGAAACATCCTTGTAAATCTTTTTATCCATGAACCATGTTACTGCGTCTGTCTGTCATCCTTTTTTTGCAAAATAGGGGACTGAAAACAGTTTGGGTTTTCAGGATAGATATTAATTGGATGACTATATTGTTTAATTTTTCCCAGCTAAAACTATTGCATATTTGATCAATTGTTAAGTCTTTTGTTTAAAATACAAAACCAGTGTCTGGAATTAATCACTTGCAAAGTCTGGAATTGATTCTTCAGGGGTGTTCAGCAGTTTTAATTCTCCTGGGTTGTGAATACAGAAGTAGGAAGCTTGCGATGGTTTGGCTGTCGGGACAAAAGGATATGGATTACTCAACCTGATGAGCCAAGGCGTGGAGGTGATGCTGGAATTGTAAAAACAAAAATGGTGAAGGTAGAGCTGTAGGCAGTTCTAGTATTCACAACATAGGAGAGGTTCAATCGCAATGGGGGAAAGCTACCAGGATGGTGCCTGGCTGGAAAATGTTTGTTATGAGTAATGATTAGACAGGATGGCGTTGTTTTCCTTTGAGAATAGGTTGAGGGGCATGTGATTATAAGGAGCACAGACCATTGCCCTTGGTGGAGGGATTAATGACCGGGAATGTAAGGTAAGGGACAGGAGCTTTCCAGGGGAGGTGAGGAAAATCCTTTTCATTCAGAGTGTGCTGGGGAATCTGGAACTCGCTGCTTGTAAGGGTGGGAGAGGCAGAAACCCTCAAAATATTGAAGAGGGATTTCGATGCACATTTGCCCATACCACAGCAATGGGCTAAGTGCTGGAAAATAGGATTTGAATAGATCATAGAACATAGAACAGTATGGCACAACACAGGCCCGCGATGTTGTGCTGGCCTTTTATCCTACTCTAAGATCCTGAAGAAGGGCTCATGCCCGAAACATCGATTCTCCTGCTCCTTGGATGCTGCCTGACCTGCTGCGCTTTTCCAGCAACACATTTTCAGCTCTGACCTCCAGGATCTGCAGTCCTCACTTTCTCCTCTAAGATCAGACTAACACACATACCCTTCATTGTACTATCTTCCAGGTGTCTATCCAAGAGTGATTTAAATGTCCCGAACGTAGCTAGCCCTACTACCGTAGCTGGCAGGGTATTTCACGCCCTCACCCTCACTGTGTAAAGAACCAACCTCTGACATCTCCCCTAAACCTTCCTCCAATCACAATGAAATGATGTTTCCTTGTGATAGCTATTTCCGCCCTGGGAAACAGTCTCTGGCTACCCACTCTACCTATGCCTCTGATCATCTTGTACACCTCTATCAGGTCACTTCTTATCCTTCTTCTTTCTAATGAGAAACCCCCTAGTTCCTTCTTCAGACATACCCTCAAGTCCAGGCACCATCCTGAGAAATCTCCTCTGCACCCTCTCTAAAGCTTCCACAATGAGGTGACCAGAACTGAACACAATATTCTAAGTGTGGTCGAACCAGGATTCTGTAGGGCTGCAACATAACCTGATGGCTCTTAAACTCAGTTCCCCTGCTAATGAAAGCCAACACACCATATGCCCTCTTAACAATCCTCTCACCTTGGGTGGCAACTTTGAGGGATCGATGGATGTGGACCCCAAGATCCCTCTGTTCCTCCACACTGCCGAGAATTCACTGTTTGTATTTGACTGGCAGTGATGCAATGGGCCTTTCTCAATGCAGCAGATCTTTACATCTTTAGTCGCATTATTCTCAAATTGTATTTATGGATTTCAAGAGCTCCTCACTAGAAGCAATGTATGAAGTGGGAGAGAAAGTGTAAAACAACAGTGTGGAAGTCAAAGGCAGGAAGACAGGACAATGCAAAGGTAAGGGGTTTTTTTTGCTAATTTGTTCAATCTTCTCTTGGCAATTTAGAGCGGACGGGATGGAAGCTCTAGGGCAGTTATAGGCTCTTTTTGCAGGATGTGGGAAGTAAGGGGCATTCACTGGTGTCCCTGCTGATTTCACCTGCGGGAAGTGCACCTCACACCCCAGCTCCTCACAGACCGTTTTAGGGAACTGGAGCTGGATGAACTTCGGAACATTCGGGAGGCTGAGGGGAGGCCATCAGGATAATTCACAGGATAAAGGTATCTAGGTGACCATTGGGAGAGGGAAATGGAATAGGCAGACAGCGCAGGGATTCCCTGTAGCCGTCCCCTCAACAATAAGTGGACCGTTTTGGATACTGATGAGGGGGAAGACCTACCAGGGGAAGGCCTTGGCTGCCAGGTCTCTGACACTGACCCTGGCTCTGTGGCTCAGAAGAAAAGAGGGCAGGAAAGGGGAGCGATCATGACAGGAGAGGGACAGACAGGAGAGTCGCGAATGAGACTCCTGGGAGGGTTTAAACTAGTTTGGTAAGAGGGTACAAACCGGAGGATGGTTAAGAGGATGGTGTAGCTAGTGAACAGAGTGTGCAGAGAGTCTGTGAGGAAGGATAGACAATTGACAGGGCAAAGTTGCAGTCAGTGAGATGGGCTGAAGTGTGTCTATTTTAATGCAAGAAGTGTCAGGAATAAGAATGATGAACTTAGAGCATGGATCAGTACTTGATGTTGTGGCCATTACAGAGGCTTGGCTAGCACAGGGGCAGGAATGGTTACTGGATATTACAGGGTTTAGATGATTCAAAAGTTATAAGGGAGAGAGGAAAAAGAGGTGGGGGAGTGGCCTTACTCATCAGGGATAGTTTCACAGCTGCAGGAAGGGAGGTCGGCGAGGAAAGTTTGTCTACAGAGTCAGTCTGGTTGGAAGTCAGAAACAGGAAAGGATCAGTCACTTAATTGGGAGTTTTCTACAGGCCCCCCCAATAGCAACAGAGACGCGGAGGACCAGATTGGAAGGGGAACTTTGGAAAGGTGTAGAAGGTTGTTGTCATGGGTGACTTCAACTTCACAAATATTGATTGGAACCTCCTTAGCTCAAATAGTTTGGATGGAGCAGGTGTGTCCAGGAAGGATTCCTGACTGGATACATCGATCAGCTGACTAGAAGGGGAGGCCATTTTGGATTTGGTGCTTGGCAATGAACCGGGCCACATTTCAGATTTCTCGGTGGGAGAGCATTTTGGTGATAGTGATCACAACACCCTAACCCTTACTAGAGCCATAGGAGCAGTATGGGAAAGCATTTAATTGGAGGAGGATGTTTTATGATGCTGTTAGGCAGAAACTGGGGAGCCTAAATTGGGAACAGATGTTCTCAAATACGCAACAGAAATATGAAGGTTGTTTGGGGAGCAGTTGCTGAATGTGCTGGATAGGTTTGTCCCTCTGAGGCAGGGAAGGGATGGTCAGGTGAAAGAACCTTGGATGACAAGGGATGTGGAACATCTAGTCAAGAGGAAGAAGGGAACTTACATTAGATTGAGGGAAGGATCAGACAGGGCTCTAGAGGGTTACAAGGTGACCAAGAAGGAACTGAAGAATGGATTTAGGAAAGCTGGAAGGGTAGGATTAAGGAAAACCCCAAGGTGTTCTACACTTAAGGGGAGAACAAGAGGATGGCCAGAGTGAGGGTAGGGCTGATCCGGGATAGTGGAGGGAACTTGTGCCTGGAGTGGGAGGAGGAAGGGGAGGTCCTTAATGAACACTTTGCTTCAGTATTCACTAGTGTGAGGGACCTTGACATTTGTGAAGACAGTGTGAAACAGACTGATACTCTCGAACAGATTAATGTTAAGAAGGGAGGCGTGCTGAAAATTTTGAAAACCGTAAGAATGGATAAGTCCCCTGGACCAGACAGGATATAGCCAAGGATGCTACAGAAAGTGAGAGAAGAGATTGCTGCACCTTTCGCAATGATCTTTGCGTCCTCACTGTCCACTGGAGTAGTGCCAGATGATTGGAGGATGGCAAAAGTTATTCATGGTTCAAGAAAGGGAGTAGGGATAATCCTGGGAATTACAGACCAGTCAGTCTGACATCAGTGCTGGGCAAATTATTAGAGAGGATTCTGAGAGACAGGATTTACAATTACTTGGAAAACCATAGTTTAATTAGAGATAGCCAGCATGGCTTTATGAGGGGCAGGACATGCCTCACAAGCTTTACTGAAGTCTTTCAGAATGTGAGAAAACACACTGATGAAGGTAGAGCAGTGGATGGATTTTATATACATGGATTTTGATACGGTTCCCCATAGCAGCTTTATTCAGAAAGTAAGGAGGTTTGGGATACAGGGAAATAAGTCTATCTGGATACTGTTATGAAGTTGAAAGCATGTACTGTACCTTTAAGAGAGTGTGAATGCTGTTCTGAACTGAGAGCTGACAAGAACCTGTCATATGACTAGATGGCAGTCTCAGAGTATACTGGGAAATTGAAACTATGTAACATTTGGCTGTGAAATGGATACCTGAGTTGGTTGCTGTTTTGACAACAAATCAGTTTAAATTATGCCTCAGGATACTAAAACCCAATTGAGTTTGAATTTATTGTTTTGCCAACATCAAACCGTTGGGATGATCCAATGTTGGGAACGTAAAAATGCAGACGTTTTAAAAATCGGACTGAGCAACTGCTACCAACACAGATCCAAACTAGGAAACACTCTCTATCAAAAGGTACCTTTTCATATGAAACATATTCACAGTAAAAAGAAAGATGATGACTCAGGGAAATCTTCAGCTAGAAGAAGAAAGACAGCAGCTGTGTGGTTTTGGAATTAAGTTGATGTGATTTTAATAAGTGTTTTATTGGAACAGCATATTGTTATAGAGCTGGAGGCAGATTGTAAGCAGTTAAGAGAACAGGGGGCTTAGACAGCTGTTATTTAATGTTCAATTTGAAGAATAAATTGATATTATTTTCTTCAAATAGTGGAATTTGGGAGTTCTCTGTCACTCACATTTTAACAGATTATGCGGGGAGGTGATCTTTTCTGAGTGTTTGGTTTAACTAACAGAGGGGTTCACCCCCGTATCGTAACAGTTTGGGGGCTTGGGTCTGGGATTTGGACAGATCCAGTCTGAGATTTAGAAAGATTTGAACAGTTTGGGGTACGGAAGATCCCAGCAGATGTAAACACTTGCCGATTAATGTCCTAAATCTTTAAATAAAACTGAGGTGAGACAATTTATATAATTTTGGTTACTTGTGTTTGGTTAAATTAAAAGTGAGGAAAATAGTTCTTAATATTGCAAAAGAGATTCTGGGGTTTGAAGATGCTTCCCAAGGTTGCCAAGAACGTTCAGAAATACAGAGCAAGGCTCATTTTGGAATGAGCAAATAGGTTAGAATTGGGTCTAACAAGGGACAAGAAGAAAGCTGAAAGTGTAATGGAGTTGGTCAAGCATTAGGGGTGTCAGAGAAACAGGCAAGTGCAGGAGAGTTAGAAAAACTTAAATTGCAATTGAGGCAAATGGAGTTAGAAGATAAATAAATGGAGTGAAGAGTGATGTTAGATGAAAGAGAGAGAGAGACAGAAACAGAGACAGAGAGAAAGAAAGATGAGAAAAAAGAGCAAGTTCTTAGCTGAGCAAAGCAAAAGAGAGAGGAGAAAGGAAGAGAGAATTTGAACCTCTGAAGTTGCGAATTAGTCAGGAAAGTAAGCAGGATAGAGATGACGAGAGAAGGTAGTGATGTATACAAATATGTCAAAACTTGATGAGAAAGATGTTGAATCCTTCTTTATTTCATTTGAAAACTCAGCTGGGCAGATGGAGTGGTCAGACAGCTTGTAGATAATGCTCGTTCAGACTAAGCTGGGAGGCAGAGCTCATGAGGTATTTGCCGCACTGTCAGATGAAGCGTCAAGAGATCATACAGATTCAAACAGGCTATTTTAAGTTTTTATGAATTACTATCAGAAACGTAGACTGTGATGAAGAAACATAAAGGAACCAGGTCAGATTCATGTTGAGATTGAAAGAAGTAAACATAGTCATTTTGATAGATGGGTGCGATGGGAAGAATTGTGTGGATGAACAGAAAGTTCAGGAAGTGATGAGAGCAGCAGACATGGCAGATGAATATGCATTAGTGTATAAGGCAAAATATAGCTTCCGTCAGGAATTTCATCCTGTGAGGGATAGAAATTGGGAGAAGGGGAGATCCTACACTACGAAACAAAGAGGAGAGCACACAGGGAAAAGCTTACCACAGGTTAAAAAAAAACTCAAGCGGGTGGAAAGGAGGTGAAGGCCTGAGCTGTTTCCACTGTAATGGGCTGGGACACAGGACATTACAGAGCCGGTGGGTCAGGAAGGACACTGGGAAAAGGGGTTTTCACTGTAATGGGGTGGGACACAGGACATTACAGTGCCGGTGGGTCAGGAAGGACACTGGGAAAAGGGGCTTTCACTGTAATGGGGTGGGACACAGGACATTACAGAGCCGGTGGGTCAGGAAGGACACTGGGAAAAGGGGCTTTCACTGTAATGGGGTGGGACACAGGACATTACAGTGCCGGTGGGTCAGGAAGGACACTGGGAAAAGTGGTTTTCACTGTAATGGGGTGGTACACAGGACATTACAGTGTCGGTGGGTCAGGAAGGACACTGGGAAAAGGGGCTTTCACTGTAATGGGGTGGTACACAGGACATTACAGTGCCGGTGGGTCAGGAAGGGGACTGGGAAAAGGGGCTTTCACTGTAATGGGGTGGGACACAGGACATTACAGTGCCGGTGGGTCAGGAAGGACACTGGGAAAAGGGGCTTTCACTGTAATGGGGTGGTACACAGGACATTACAGTGCCGGTGGGTCAGGAAGGGGACTGGGAAAAGGGGTTTTCATTGCCAGAAGGTGAGACACATGAAGTCACAGTGCTGGTCATTAAAGAAAGTCTTTGTGGGAATAGAGGTGCTAAAAGAAGTTAAGCCAGTGACATTAGTGGAGGTAGTATAGGAGACTACAAGACGAGCCGAGGAGCTGCAGGAGAATGCACAGCCCAGATAGGGACTGGGGATGGAGATAGTGCCTGATCTCTATAAAGAATTCACCTCAATGCTTAAAGTTTACGCAGAAAGAACAGGGGAGAAGGACAAGAAGTTATAATTTTGAGTGATGAGGATCTAATTAATCTCTAATAGCTAGAGATGAAGGTATAGCAAGAGATGAACATATGTGCACTCTCTCTGGCCTGTTACCCAAGAGAGTAGTGATTTGTGGGATAGATGGACAGTAATGAAGCCTTCCCCTCCAAAAGATCAGGTTGGAGAGCCAACACAGGAGTGGAGAAGTAACAATGGGAGTGATCGACAGAGTGTTAGTTCTAGGAATGCAGTTTGTTATTGGGAATGATTTAGCAGGATCCAAGGTGGGAGTGACACCCCTTGTTGTGGAGAAGCCTAAGAAAGACCAGGGAACTGAGGAGTTAAACAAAAAATACCCTGGGATTTTCCCAGACTGTGTAGTAACCAGATCCCACTGTCATAAGTCACAGCACGAAGCAAAAACTAAAGAGAAAGATGAAGGAGTTGAGGTTCAGTTAGCGGACACCCTGTTTGATGTAATGAAACAGGATCAACCTGAACAGGGGGAGGGTCAGGCAGAGGTGTTTAGGCCTGATAGGCAAATGGACCTACAACAGAAATATGAGACAATAAGTATATATATATATATATATACTTGGAAAAGGAGGCAGAGAGTATTCCTGAGGGTTATTATCTTAAAGACAGAATTCTAAGACAAAAATGGGGGCCATGGCAGGTTTAGTGCAGAGGAGAAATGGGCAGAAGTGGATCAGACTGTGTTAGCGGTAGCATCCAGACAGAAGGGGCTATGGGTAGGACATGAACTACAAGTGGGAGGTCCCCTAGGTGTGTGGAAGACCCAGGCGAAGGTCTAACTGGCCTGGACTGCACAAAGATGTGGTTTACGTTTGCCATACGTGTCATGCATGGCAAATGGGAGGTACACCACAGTTGTTAAAGTACCTATTCGAGATGGCTCAGGGATCGACCCATAAGCCTCTCTTGGTTCGTCCCGGAGATCCTACTCTGTGGCAGTCTGGAATATAAAACTCTTACAGACAGTTGAGTTTAAATTATTACCTTTATTTACCAATGGCATCAGTGCTCCCCTATAATATAGATACCTCCAAGGCAGGCTTGCGTGAAGGGTCTAAAACGATGAGCAGAGTAGCGACGTCAGCTCTTACCCCTCTGCGCTCTCTTAGGCAACACTCCTTATTGCCTCAAATAAGCCGTCTTATTCAGAATTTGGTATTAAAATTACAAAAACGTCACGTGTCCTTAATCAGATAAGCAACAATAAAATGGTAAAAGTTTACCGAAGAAGAGAAACTCAATGACAGGTCTGACTAATCAAGTTACACGTATATCAAAGTGAGAAACCCTGAGCAAGCCAGTCCAAATGGCTTTTTCTACGAAAATCATCTTAGATCCCTAGAATGCAAATTAAATTCATAACATTCCCAGATCGCGAGCTCCAGGGAACAACACACAAACATTCAATCCATGAAAAGCCAGTGTTCACTCAAACCAGACCATAACAGGTTAATCTTTCCACCAGCTTCCATCCTTTTCCTCTCTCTGTGTCTCTCTCTCTCTCTGATCTCTCTTTGCCTCTCTCTCTCTCTCTCTCTGTACCTCTCTCTCGGTCTGTCTCTCTCTCTCTCTCTGTCTCTGTATCTCTCTCTCTCTGTCTGTCCCTTTCTCTCTCTCTGTCGGTCTGTCTCTCTCTCTCTCTGTCTCTCCCTTTCTCTCTTTCTGTCTATCTGTCTGTCTCTCTGTATCTCTCTCTCTCTGTCTCTCCCTTTCTCTCTCTCTGTCTGTCTGTCTCTCTCTGTCTCTCTGTATCTCTCTCTCTGTCTCTCCCTTTCTCTCTGTCTGTCTGTCTCTCTCTGTATCTCTCTCTCTGTCTCTCCCTTTCTCTCTCTCTGTCTGTCTGTCTCTCTCTGTCTCTCTGTATCTCTCTCTCTGTCTCTCCCTTTCTCTCTCTCTGTCTGTCTGTCTCTCTCTGTCTCTCTGTATCTCTCTCTCTGTCTCTCCCTTTCTCTCTGTCTGTCTGTCTCTCTCTCTCTCTCTGTCTCTCCCTTTCTCCCTTTCTCTCCCTCTGTCTGTCTGTCTCTCTCTCTCTCTCTCACTGTCTCTCTCCCTCTCTGTCTGTCTCTCTCTCTCTCTCTCTATGTCCCTTGAACCCTTCAGTCAGTGAATGTAATTTACTAAACAGTGTTTTCTCTCTCTCTCTCACTCACATATGAACATCTTCCTTACTCTGCCAGTTTCAGCCTTCATGTTTTCCTGTATTGAGCTGGAATGTTCTATGTTCTATGTAATACAGAATTGAATAGCCCATAGAAGACAGAGGGTGGCGGTAGATGGAAAGTATTCCGCCTGGAGCTCAGTAACCAGTGGGTGTTCCACGGGGGTATGTGCTGTTCTGGGGCCCCTGCTCTTTGTGACTTTTATAAATGACTTGGATGAGAAAGTGAAAGGGTGGGTTACGAAGTTTGCCAATGACACAAAGGTTGGTGAAGTGGTGGAGGGTGTGGAGGGCTGTTGGAGGTTGCAACGGGACAGTGACAGGATACAGAACTGAGCTGATAAATGGCAGATGGAGTTCAACCTGGAAAAGTGTGAAGTGATTCATTTTGGAAGGTCGAATTTGAATGCAGAATACAGGGTTAAAGGCAGGATTCATGGCAGTTTGGAGGAACAGAGGGATGTAGGGGCTCATGTCCACAGATTCCTCAAAGTTGCCACCCAGGGTTATTGAAAAGGCAGATGGTGTATTGGCTTTCGTTAGAAGGGGAATTGAGTTTAAGAGCCGCAAGGTTATGCTGCAGCTCCATGGAGCCCTGGTTAGACCACACTTGGAATATTGTGTTCAGTTCTGTCCATTTCATTATAGGAAGGCTGTGGAAGCTTTAGAGAGGGTGCGGGGGAGATTTCCCAGGATGCTGCCTTGATTGGACAGCATGTCTTATGAAGAAAGGTTGAGGGAGCTAGAGCTTTCCTCATTGGAGCAAAGCAGAATGAGAGGTGACTTGATAGAGGTGTACAAGATGTTGAGAGGTATAGATAGAGTGGATAGTCAGAGACTTTTTCCAAAGGCAGAAATGGCTATCACAAGGGAACATAATTTGAAGGTGATTGGAGGAATGTTTAGGGGAGATGTCAGAGGTAGGTGCTTTACACAGAGAGGGTGAGGGTGTGGAATGCACTGCCACCGGTGGTAGTAGAGTCAGACACATTAGGGACATTTAAACAACTCTTGGATAGGCACATGGACTATAGTAAAATGAAAGATATGTAGGTTAGTTTGATCTTAGAGTATGATGAAAGTTCGACACAACATTGAGGGCCGAAGGGTCTGTTCTATATTCTATTCATTTTGTATAAATGAATGTGAGTTAGTGTTAATCCTACATGGATAACTGAGATGATGTCCTCTCTCAGAGCTCCCCAAACTTTCGTCCCCTTTCGAAATGATGGGGTCGCTCAGCTCCTGTGATTTTCAGCAGCTTGCCTCTGCCTGATATTAAAACCTGATCTGAGCATGTATGTCCATTCAGCCCAGTGGACGGACAGCCTACCCGGTGCTGAATACTGATATTTCTCTCCTCAGCTGGACTGATGCTAGAGTGGGATATCGACACTCCACGGAACGTGACAGCCCAGAAAGGTTCCTGTGCACGGATTCCATGTCGTTACACTTATCCTTCAAAACTGGTAAACCAAACACGGGTTGGAATCTGGTTTAATGCCAATAAACAGGGTACATCATTGATAGCCTTTCACTCCCGGCATCACAGCAAAGAGTTGCCACGTTTCCGACATCGAACCCGGCTATCTGGAGACCTGAACGATGGAGACTGTTCCCTGATTGTAAACAACATCAGGCAGGAAGATGCAGGACCTTATTTCTTCAGAGTAGAATTTCAGGAAATGGATAAATTCAACTACTTGCCTGAAACCCAGCTCTATGTTTCAAGTAAGTGATATATTATAATTACTCACTAATTCACATCCAACACTCAGTTGAAAACTACACAATCCTGTGTGTGGTTTACTAATTTTATGAATTGGATACCTTGTGTTGGGATATTTCATGACTCTACTCCACAAACTATACCAGTGGGTGTAACTGTTTTGATTCAATCACCGTATTGCTACCCTATCACACCATTAGCCAGAACATTTGTAAATTTCACCAGGTTTCTACAATAGACAGAAAAATTGCCTGTTTATTATAATCAGGCTGTATTGTGAAAAAAGTGGGAAAAATTGTTCCCACATGAGGTACATTCCAGAGTTAAACAATCTCCCATTAATTCGAATGGAAATGGAAGAAATAGTAAGATATCTGTTTGGAAAAGATTCCATCAGGCCGACACAGCATGGATTCAGGAAGGGAAGATCGTGTTTGACAAACCTACTGGAGTTCTTTGAGGATGGATGGAGGGGACCAGGTAGATACTCTATACTTGGGTTTGCAGAAGGCACACAGTGGTTAGCACTGCTGCCTCACGGCGACAGAGACCTGGGTTCAATTCCCACCTCAGGCGACTCTCTGTGTGGAGTTTGCACGTTCTCCCCGTGTCTGCGTGGGTTTCTTCTGGGTGCTCCGGTTTCCTCCCACAACTCAAAAATGTGCTGGTTAGGTGAACTGGCCATGCTAAATTGCCCATAGTGTTAGGTGAAGGGGTAAATGTAGGAGTATGGGTTTGGGTATATGCTTCAGTGGGTCGGTGTGGACTTGTTGGGCCAAAGGGCCTGTTTCCACACTGTAAGTAATCTGTAAATCTGCATTCGATAAGGTGCTACATAAAAGACTCATCTGTAAGATGAATGGAATTGCGGGAATGTACTAGCATGATTAGAGGACTGGTTAACCAATAGAAAACAGAGAGTCAGGATAAGTGGGTGTTTCTCTGGTCAGAGATCAGTGGTGAGCAAGGGGTTGTAGGGTTCAGTGCTGTCCCTGCACCTGTTCATGATATATATATGAATGATTTGGAAGAGGATACTGAGTGTAATGTATCCAAGTTTGCTGAGGACAGTCAATTGAGTGAAAAGGCAAACTGTGCAGAGGGTGGGGATGCTCTGCAGAGAAATTCAGATAGGTTAAGTGAGTGAGCAAGAGTCTGGGGAATGGAGTACAATGTTGGTAAATGTGAAGTTATCCATTTTTGAAATCCTGAAGAAGGGCTCATGCCTGAAACGTCGACTCTCCTGCTCCTTGGATGCTGCCTGACCTGCTGCGCTTTTCCAGCAACACAATTTCAGCTCTGATCCCCAGCATCTGCAGTCCTCACTTTCTCCACATATGATGTCCACCACAGAATGTTTGGAATATCTTCAGATCAGACTTCAGAGGAATGGAAAATCAGTGAGATTGAGGTTTCTGAGCAGATGTAAGAGTCCAGGTTTCAGGGCTATTGAGATTGTCGAAAATACAGATATTTGGAAGTTTCTCAACTTCCAATATCTGAGAGAAACAGAAAACAACTCCAGAAAAATGTTGCTAAAAACCTTCAGCCCTTATGTTCCAGACAAGTTTGTCCAACCATCAACCTTCGCACTTATCCCTCTTAAAAGCTTCAGTAATGAACAGGTGAGTCACAGCTCACGTTCCTGTTGAACAAGTCCCAGAGGTCATGTCTTACCAAAGCTTAGTAAACCCTTTTTCAATCCAAAACATCTATACGGTCATATATTTCATCTGGTGTTGGCCTTGAATTATAAATTATGTATCACCAACATGACTCCTGCCTTGGGAAAAAGGGCAGCACGGTGGCACAGTGGTTAGCACTGCTGCCTCACAGCGCCAGGGACCCGGGTTCAATTCCCACCTTGGGTGACTGTCTGTGTGGAGTTTGCACATTCTCCCCGTATCTGCGTGGGTTTCCTCCGGGTGCTCCGGTTTCCTCCCACAATCCAAAGATGTGAACTGGCCATGCTAAATTGCCCATTGTGTTCAGGGATATGTAGGCTAGGTGCATTAGTCAGGGTAGGGGAGGGGAATGGGCCTGAGTGGGTTATTTTCAGAGGGTCGGTGTGGACTTGTTGGGCCGAAGTGCCTGCTTCCATACTGTAGGGATTCTAATTCTAACACCGTTTCCAAATCCTTGTCATTGTGTTGTAAACATCAGAAGAAATAGGAATGGATGTCAGGCCATTTGGCCCATTGAGTCCACTGTGCCAGTCAATCATGGCTGATGGGCATTTCATCTCCACTTACCCACACTCTCCCTTTATCCCATAATTCCTTGCAAGACTAAGAATTTGTCAATCTCTGCCTTGAAGACATTTACCGTCCCAGCCTCCACTGCACTCTGCGGCAATGAATTCCACAGGCCCACCACTCTCTGGCTGAAGAAATGTCTCCTCATTTCCATTCTAAATTGACCCCTTTTAATTCTAAGGCAGTGCCCGCGCGTCCTAGTCTCCCCACCTAATGGAAACAACTTCCCAGAGTCCACCCTTTCTAAAACATGCATTATCTTGTAAATTTCTATTAGATCTCCACTCAACCTTCTAAACTCTAATGAATACAATCCCAGGATCCTGAGCTTTTCATCGTATGTTAGGCCTACCATTCCAGGGATCATCCGTGTGAATCTCCACTGGACACGTTCCAGTGCCAGTATGTCCTTCCTGAGGTGTGGGGCCCAACAGTGGGCACAGTTTTCTAAATGGGGCCTAACCAGAGCTTTATAAAGTCTCAGTAGCACATCGCTGCATTTACATTCCAACCCTCTTGAGATAAATGACAACATTACATTTGCTTTCTAAATCACGGACTCAACCTGCAAATTAACCTTTAGAGAATCCTGGTCTCACACTTTCCGATCCCTTTGTACTTTGGCTTTATGAATTTTCTCACAGTTTAGAAAATACTCCATGAGAATGTCTATACTACAAAAATCACAAAAGAAAATCAGATTTACATACATTCAGCTTCATTCACAATAACACAGAAACAATTTCTGATGATTTAATTAATCACCAATCTAATCCTGCACAGTAACATTCCTCACAATTCATCTGCATCAATGCATATTATCCAGTTCGGAAATAGAAGCAATTCTTTGTATGGTTGAATGAGCAAACTCCAGAGAAAATAATTGGCATAGTAAGTTGTAAATTTCTCTACAAAGGCCAATAGATTCTGCTCAGTGTAAATGAGTGCTTTTTCGTGGTCATGAAGGACATAAACTTTGAAATTTTTCAGAGCTAGTAGCAACAGCAAATTTCTTTTTTCCAATGTTCAGAATTTTGATCCAGTTTCTGTGAAAAGTGACACATTTGCTCCCTTATGTCCGATTTGCATTGAGACTGTAACCCTCCCTAAGTCACAAACATCAATCCCCATTGTAAATGGCGATCACCTTGAAGGGGCTAGAGGTCAGGCTTACAAGGAAGAACCAATCCTGGGAACTGGGCTGCTTCTGGGCAATGTGTCGAACAGTGACATCACAGCAGAGACACGGATTAATTGTTTGCTGCTAAACTGCTGTTCAGGCCTATTTTGCAACACGGGTCATATTGGAAAATGTACATTTGTAGCCTGGAACTGGGAAAGCAGAATTTCTAGGCACGCGTGAAAGTAAATATGTAAACATGGGCCAAAGGTTTCTCCTTTTCCTCTCGTTGTCAATTATTACAAGAATAATGCAAAGGTAAATAAAAGTTACCAAAGTTAAAGTCATCTAACTGTATGGGATATTGTATGCTCACCTCGGTCGCGTAGACTCCCTGTCCTATGGTGTACAGGGAATCATGGCGCCTACTTGTGGTCTGGAGCAGCCCAACTGCAGGAAGTTACACTGGCTGCACAAACTTTGGGTTTCAGAGCTCAAGCAGCAGTTCCAGTCACCGAGCTGTGTGTGCACATTCGGGGAGGTGGTCATTGCAAATGTCAGGGGTCAACAGGCGGATAGGGGATGTGGGAACTCCCGGCAATCTCAGAGAAACAGGCAAGTAACGCAGGAATTCTCAGAGGGCCCACCCACAGTGACAGCAACAGATCCCCAGAGGAGCACGTCAACTCACAGGGCTGTGGTAGCATGGGTATATGGGAGAGCTGAAGGAGGAGTGGAAGGGCAATATCGAGGGGGGAGGGGGATTTAGTTTGGGGACATTTCTGTAGCCGTTAACATGTCTCTAAGGTAGCATGTTGCCTCCCTGCTCCCACATTCAATGATATCACAGGACAATCCTTCTGGGTGAGTGAGAACTATGGTCTAATTTGGTACAATCAAAATGGGTAGGAAGGACGGGTGCTCCTTGGAAACCTGGTGACCAACAGACCAAATGACAGAGAAAGAACGTTTAGAGACATCAGAGTCATAGAAATGTACAGCACGGAAACAGACCCTTCGGTCCAACCCGTCCATGCCAACCAGATATCCCAACCCAATCTAATCCCACCTGCCAGCACCTGGCCCATACCCCTCTAAACCCTTCCTATTCATATACCCATCCAAATGCCTTTTAAATGTTGCAATTGTACCAGCCTCCACTACATCCTCTGGCAGCTCATTCCATACACGTACCACCCTCTGTGTGAAAACGTTGCCCCTTAGGTCTCTTTTATATCTTTTCCCTCTCACCCTAAACCTATGCCCTCTAGTTCTGGACACCCCGGCCCAGGGAAAAGACCTTGTCTATTTACCCTGTCCATGCCCCTCATAATTTTGTAAACCTCTATAAGGTCATCCCTCAGTCTCCGACACTCCAGGGAAAACAGCCCCAGCCTGTTTAGCCTCTCCGTGTAGCTCAGATTCTCCTACCCTGGCAACATCCTTGTAAATCTTTTCTGAACCCTTTCAAGTTTCACAACATCTTTCAGATAGGAAGGAGACCAGAATTGCTCGCAATATTCCAACAGTGGCCTAACCAATGTCCTGTACAGCCACAACATGACCTCCCAACTCCTGTACTCAATACTCTGACCAATAAAGGAAAGCATACCAAACGCCTTCTTCACTATCCTATCTACCTGCGAATCCACTTTCAAGGAGCTATGAAACTACACTCCAAGGTGTCTTTTGTCAGGGGACGGTGACCATTGTATCATACGGATTAAGATGGAAACTGCACCTTTTCCAATGCTTCCACATCCTTCCTGTAATGGGGTGACCAGAACTGTACACAATATTCCAAGTGTGGCCGCACCAGCGTTTTGTACAGTTGCAGCATGATATTGCGGTTCTGGAACTCAATCCCACTACCAATGAAACGTAACACACCGTATGCCAGCACTATCAACCTGGGTGTCAACTTTCAGGGATCTATGTACATGGACTCCAAGATCCCTCTGCACAGCCACACTGCCAAAAATCTTTCCATTGACCCAGTACTCTGCCTTCCTGTTATTCTTCCCAAAGTGCATCACCTCACATTTAGCTGCATTGAACTCCATTTGCCACTTCTCAGCCCAATTCTGCAGTCTATCCAAATCCCCCTGCAACCTGTAACATTCTTCCACACTGTCCACTACTCCACCGATTTTAGTGTCATCTGCAAACTTACCAACCCATTTACCTAAGCCTGCGTCCAAGTCGTTTATAAAAATGACAAACTTTATGAAAATGACAAGCATTTAAAGGCCAGGTAACTAGCATTGAGGACCAACATGTTCCTGAATTTGAAGTGGCAAAGGACCAAGCAAGTAATTTGGAAGGTTAAAAGGGACCATAAAATGTCTTTGGCACCCAGCGTTCAGAAAAGTTTTCAGGCATTTCATGCAGATACAAGGACCACGAGGATGGTGAGGTGAAAATGGAGACCTATTCAAGGACAGAGGAGGGTCATAGTCATAGAGTCATAGAGATATATAGCATGGAAACAGACCCTTCTGTCCAACCATCCATGCCAACCCAGATTGGCTGGAGACAGAAGACCTGGGTCAGGTCTGTAAGATTGATGTTCATGAAGGAGAAGAGCACGGGAGATGATGCGTTTAGAGAGGACGTGTTGATATTCTAGGGGATAGTGATATTAAAACAAAAGGTGTTGTTGGATGTTAAGGTAGACATATCCCAGGACTTGATAGAATCTATTCTCAGCATGCTAAGGTGAGGAAACTCCTGGGGCCAATTGCTGGGACATCGGACAAATGTTTTAGAGTCATGGAGCTGTATAACACAGGAACAGACACTTCGGACCAACACATCATTCCCAACGAGATATCCGAAATTAATGTTCCATTTGCCAACACTTGGCCCATATCCCTCTAAACCCTTCCTATTCATGTACCCAGCCTCCACCACTTCCTCTGACAGCTCATTCCATACATGCACCACCCTCTGTGTGAAAACATTGTCCCTTAGGTCCCTTTAGGGCGGCCCGGTGGCTCAGTGGTTAGCACTGCTACCTCACAGCACCAGGGACCCGGGTTCGATTCCAGCCTCAGGTGACTCTCTGTGTCAAGTTTGCACATTCTCCCTGTGTCTGTGTAGGTTTGCTCCGGTTTCCTCCCACAGTCCAAAGATGTGCAAAAATGTACTCTGCGGAGGGTCGGTGTGAACTGGTTGGGCTGAAGGGCCTGTTTTCATACGATAGGGAATCTAATCTAACCTAACTCATTCCCCTCTCACCCTAAATCTATGCCCTCTAGTTCTCCCATTGTAGGGAATGTATCCTGTTGAGTCACAGATCCCAGAAGACTGTGGAATAGCCAATTTTGTTCCTAAGATTCAGAAAGACACCAGGAATAATCAGGGAAATTACAAGGTGGTGAATCTACGTCAGTGGCAGGGAAATTATTGAGGAACAGGATTTGCTCACACTTGGAAAAATATGGATTTATTAGCAATAGAGTAAGGGAAGGTAAATTGATGTAAAATAATCCATTCTCTGTGTGTAAGATTTCACAGATAAACCCACGATATTCCCCGTGGAAATTATCGCAGGAAAGTGTGTGAGTCTAAACTGTATCTTCAACACAACGTGCAATGGAACAGCACCTGCCTTAACCTGGGACACTCCCATAGCTGCTGATGGATCACTCTCAAACACCGTCACTCAGCATGGGGTCACTCTGAGCTACACTTCTGTTCTGAGCCTGACACCGTCACTCAGACACCAGGGACAGACCCTCACCTGCAGAGTGAGTTATCCAACTGTGTCATCAGAGCAGACCCTCATACTGACAGTGCAATGTAAGTATGGACACGTTTCATTCCACATTCGCTGTCATTGCTGACATCAAGAACAGCACCAACCCAATGTCACACAGTCACCGAGGGCTGAAGAACAGAAAAGGCCCTTCAGCCCATTGCTGTACTGACCACAAACAACCCCTGATGGTTCTCATTACTTTTCCCAGCTTCAGCATCACAGCGCACACTGAAATCTTTCTTCAATGTTATCGGGAGACAGCAATCTCGTGATCCTACCTCGAGACCAGATAATGTTCTGGGTACCCGGTTTCTGAGGGCAGATGGGGAATTGGAGTTCAGTAGCGAATCTGGCATTAAGTGTCTCATGGTGAAAAACCCATCTGGGTCACCGATGTCCTTGAGGGAAGGAAACTGTCACCCTGACCTGGTCTGGCCTACATGTGACTCCAGACCCACAGCCAGGTGGTTGGCTCTGAGCTGTGTTCGGGGAAATTAATGTCAATGCTGGCCCATTGACAATTAGCCGGGCCTCTAAAACAATCCACCCCAGTCTGTCCAATCACTTCCTCAAAACGAAAATCCTCCAGTTCGGACAAGATCCGAATAAATCTCCTCTGCACCCTCTCCAGTGAAATCCTGGTCCTCCTGTGATGGAGATTCCAGAACTACACACAATACTCGAGTTGCGGCCTAACTAACATCTGATGGAGAGGTGCTGCACACCAGGTTTTAATTGAGCAAAATATTGAATGAAGGGCTTTTGCCCGAAACGTCGATTCTCCTGCTCCTCGGATACTGCCTGACCTGCTGTGCTTCTCCAGCACCACTCTGATCTAGGCTCTGATTTCCAGCATCTGCAGTGCCCACTTTCACCTCATTGTGTTTGTTACGTCTGACCGAGAGGGCAGAGTCGCATTTTGAGATGTTGTGTTAAAGTTGGAACTGCTGAGAGGGCCTCACTGTCTCAATATTGATATTTCAGCAGAATGATACACCTTCAGCACTGACACCCAACTGGCTGGGAGTCCCTGCGTGCTGACCCTCTGACAGCCACTTTCCCCCTCAGTACATCCCCCTCTTACAGTAGCGTTCTCCTGCGGTATTGACCAGCTGACAGTGCAGCATCCCTTTGGGACTGACCCTCCAGCAGTGTGGCAATTACTCTGCACGGAACTGATGTTTTGAGATATTGAGACTGAAGTCACTGGATATAACTTTGATATTTATCATGATTGGAAATTCTCCACCCCCCTGACCTCGGTGCAATGTGGGAAGGTTCAACAGACCAGATTTGGAGGAGGACATCGATCTCTGAGAGTACCAGCTGCTGGAGGAGGTTACAGAGATAGGGAGGGACTGTAGGGGCTGGAGGTGGTTACAGAGATAGGGAGGGACTGTAGGGGCTGGAGGGGGTTACAGAGATAGGGAGGGACTGTAGGGGCTGGAGGAGGTTACAGAGATAGGGAGGGGGTGTAGGGGCTGGAGGGGGTTACAGAGATAGGGAGGGGGTATAGGGGCTGGAGGGGGTTACAGAGATAGGGAGGGACTGTAGGGGCTGGAGGTGGTTACAGAGATAGGGAGGGGGTGTAGGGGCTAGAGGGGGTTACAGAGATAGGGAGGGACTGTAGGGGCTGGAGGAGGTTACAGAGATAGGGAGGGACTGTAGGGGCTGGAGGTGGTTACAGAAATAGGGAGGGGGTGGAGGGGCTGGAGGGGGTTACAGAGATAGGGAGGGGGTGTAGGGGCTGGAGGGGGTTACAGAGATAGGGAGGGGGTGTAGGGGATGGAGGTGGTTACAGAGATAGGGAGGGGTGTAGGGTCTGGAGGGGGTGACAGAGATAGGGAGGGGGTGTAGAGGCTGGAGGATGTTATTGAGACGGGGAGTGATTTGAAAACAAAGATGGGATGACAAGTTCCCTGTTCAGCCAATGACAGAGTGTAATTGTTGGATTCAATTGTTACGTTTTCGGTGTGCTGAGGTTGAGGTTGGGAGATTCAGCTTGGAATGAACCCAGACACTGAAGAATCTTTTCGCATTACCACTTTGTTTCTTGACTGATTGCTGTCATTCCCTGCTCAGATGGTCCAGTGTTTTCCCGAGAGTTGGAATGTGCTCGGAGGGCAGAGGGGATTACCTGCATCTGTGCAGCCAACTCCAACCCTCCCGGAGACCTCACCTGGCACCTCCCCCACGCCAACCTCAGCGGGAACCAAACTCATGGAGACTTTGTGTCGCAGCAGCTCAGAGTGGGGCATCTGGTGATGGGCTCTCTGACCCTGACAGGGCACTCGGAGGAAGAGGAAACGATGGCATCCTGCTCAGTTCGAAACCCGCACGGGGCAGCCATGCTCAAGGCATATTTTTGGGTCAAAGGTGAGAGTATCGCTCAGGATTGGACTCGGGAATCCGCCTCCACTCTCTCCCCACCTCCTTTAAGATGCTCTTTCCCACCAGCCTCCTTGACCAACCTGTGACCACGACAACACTTCGACTCAGACCATTCAGGGAAGGGTAATAGGAAGCCCTTCCTTCCTTCACACTTACTGGGGCTGGTGTCTCAGCACTGGCAGCAGGCTGATGGGAGGTGTGGCACAACTGTGGTGGGTGGAAGGTGTGGGGGCCATCAGGTGGGTGTGTCAAATACACTTGTGGGAAGACGGTTCAGAACTGGGTACAGGGGGTGGGAATGTCAAAGCCAGCATTGTGATGGGGCAGGGGAAGGAGTGGGGAGAGTGTCAAAGTTGACAGGACATGGGGTGGGGACACTGTTGGGGAATGCAGGCCAGCGATGCATATTTTTTTTAATTCGAGGCATATCATAGAATCCCTACAGTGTGAAAACAGGCCCTTCGGCCCAACAAGTCCACACTGATCCTCCAAAGAGTAAACCACCAAGACCCATTTCCTATTACTCTACGTTAACCCACAACTAATGCACCTAACTCACACATCGCTGATCACTAGAAGCAATTTAGCCAATTCACCCTGACCTGCACATCTCTGCACTCTGGGAGGAAACCGGAGCACCCGGAGGAAACCCACGCAGACACGGGGAGAATGTGCAAACTCCACACAGACAGTCACCCGAGGCTGGAATTGAACCCGGGTCTCTGGTGCTGTGAGGCAGCAGTGCTAACCACTCAGCCAACATACCACCCACATGGTTGGGGAGGAATGGCAGCTGTCTAGTTGGTGTGGTGAAGGTTTATTTGGGAAGTGGAAGATATCTGGTTAGTGTGGTGAAGGGGTTGTTGGGCAGTGGAAGGGTGTCTGGTTGGTGTGGTGAAGGGGTTGTTGGGGAGTGGGAGGGTATCTGGATGGTGTGGTGAAGGGGTTGATGCGGAGTGGGAGGGTGTCTGGTTGGTGTGGTGAAGGGGTTGTTGGGGAGTGGGAGGGTGTCTGGATGGTGTGGTGAAGGAGTTATTGGCCAGTGGGACGGTGTCTGGTTGGTGTAGTGAAGGGGTTGTTTGGGAGTGGGAGGGTGTCTGGTTGGTGTGGTAAAAGGGTTGTTGGGGAGTGGGAGGGTACCTAGTTGGTGTGGTGAAGGAGTTATTGGCCAGTGGGACGGTGTCTGGTTGGTGTGGTGAAGGGTTTTTGGGGAGTGGGAGGGTATCTGGTTGGTGTGGTGAAGGGTTTTTGGGGAGTGGGAGGGTACCTGGTTGGGGTGGTGAAGGGGTTGTTGGGGAGTGGGAGGGTGTCTGGTTGGTGTGGTGAAGGGGTTGTTGGGGAGGGGGAGAGTGTCTGGTTGGTGTGGTGAAGGTGTTGTTGGGGAGTGGGAGGGTACCTGGTTGGTGTGGTGAAGGGGTTGTTGGGGAGTGGGAGGGTGTCTGTTTGGTGTGGTGAAGGGGTTGTTGGGGAGTGGGAGTGTATCTGGTTGGTGTGGTGAAGGGGTTTTTGGGGAGTGGGAGGGTGTCTGGTTGGTGTGGTGAAGGGGTTGTTGGGAAGTGGGAGGGTATCTGGTTGGTGTGGTGAAGGGGTTATTGGGGAATATGATGGTATCTCATTGGTGTGGTGAATGGGTGGTTTGGGAGTGGGAGGGTGTCTGGATGGTGTGGTGAAGGAGTTATTGGCCAGTGGGACGGTGTCTGGTTGGTGTAGTGAAGGGGTTGTTTGGGAGTGGGAGGGTGTCTGGTTGGTGTGGTAAAAGGGTTGTTGGGGAGTGGGAGGGTACCTAGTTGGTGTGGTGAAGGAGTTATTGGCCAGTGGGACGGTGTCTGGTTGGTGTGGTGAAGGGTTTTTGGGGAGTGGGAGGGTACCTGGTTGGGGTGGTGAAGGGGTTGTTGGGGAGTGGGAGGGTGTCTGGTTGGTGTGGTGAAGGGGTTGTTGGGGAGGGGGAGAGTGTCTGGTTGGTGTGGTGAAGGTGTTGTTGGGGAGTGGGAGGGTACCTGGTTGGTGTGGTGAAGGGGTTGTTGGGGAGTGGGAGGGTGTCTGTTTGGTGTGGTGAAGGGGTTGTTGGGGAGTGGGAGTGTATCTGGTTGGTGTGGTGAAGGGGTTTTTGGGGAGTGGGAGGGTGTCTGGTTGGTGTGGTGAAGGGGTTGTTGGGAAGTGGGAGGGTATCTGGTTGGTGTGGTGAAGGGGTTATTGGGGAATATGATGGTATCTCATTGGTGTGGTGAATGGGTGGTTTGGGAGTGGGAGAGTGTCTGGTTGGTGTGGTGAAGGGGTTATTGGCCAGTGGGAGGGTGTCGTTTTGGTGTGGTGAAGGGGTTGTTTGGGAATGTGAGGGTGTCTGGTTGGTGTGGTGATGGGGTTGTTGGGGAGGGGGAGGGTATCTGGTTGGTGTGGTGAAGGGGTTGTTGGGGAGTGGGAGGGTACCTGGTTGGTGTGGTGAAGGGGTTGTTAGGGAGTGGGAGGGTGTCTGGTTGGTGTGGTGAAGGGGTTGTTGGGGAGGGGTAGGGTGTCTGGTTGGTGTGGTGAAGGGGTTGTTGGGGAGGGGGAGAGTGTCTGGTTGGTGTGGTGAAGGTGTTGTTGGGGAGTGGGAGGGAACCTGGTTGGTGTGGTGAAGGGGTTGTTGGGAAGTGGGAGGGTATCTGGTTGGTGTGGTGAAGGGGTTATTGGGGAATATGATGGTATCTCATTGGGGTGGTGAATGGGTGGTTTGGGAGTAGGAGAGTGTCTGGTTGGTGTGGTGAAGGGGTTATTGGCCAGTGGGAGGGTGTCGTTTTGGTGTGGTGAAGGGGTTGTTGGGCAGTGGAAGGGTGTCTGGTTGGTGTGGTGAAGGGGTTGTTGGGGAGTGGGATGGTGTCTGGTTGGTGTGGTGAAGGGGTTGTTGGGGAGTGGGATGGTGTCTGGTTGGTGTGGTGAAGGGGTTATTGAGGAGTGTGAGGGTGTCTGGTTGGGGTGGTGAAGGGGTATTTGGGGAGTGGGAGGGTGTCTGTTTGGTGTGGTGAAGGGTTTGTTGGGGAGTGGGAGGGTGACTGGTTGGTGTGGTGAAGGGGTTGTTGGGGAGTGGGAGGGTATCTGGTTGGTGTGGTGAAGGGGTTGTTGGGGAATAGGAGCTGTCTGGTTGGTGTGATGAAGGGGTTGTTGGGGAGCGGGAGGGTGTCTGGTTGGTGTAATGAAGGGGTTGTTGGGGAGTGGGAGGGTGTCTGTTTGGTGTGGTGAAGGGGTTGTTGGGCAGTGGGAGGGTATCTGGTTGGTGTGATGAAGGAGTTGTTGGGGAGTGGGAGGGTATTTGGTTGGTGTGGTGAAGGGGTTGTTGGGGAGTGGGAGCTGTCTAATTGGTGTGGTGAACGGGTTGTTGTGAGTGGGAGGGTATCTGGTTGGAGTGGTGTAGGGGTCTTTGGGGAGTGGGAGCTGTCTAATGTGTGTGGTGAAGGGGCTGTTGGGGAGTGGGAGGGTATCTAATTGGTGTGGTGAAGAAGTTGGTGGGCAGTGGAAGGGTATCTGGTTGGTGTGGTGAAGGGGTTGTTGTGGAGTGGGAGGTGTCTGGTTGGTGTGGTGAAGGGGTTGTTGGGGAGTGGGAGGGTGTCTGGTTGGTGTGGTGAAGGGGTTGTTGGGGAGTGTGAGGGTGTCTGGTTGGGGTGGTGAAGGGGTATTTGGGGAGTGGGAGGGTGTCTGGTTGGTGTGGTGAAGGGTTTGTTGGGGAGTGGGAGGGTGACTGGTTGGTGTGGTGAAGGGGTTGTTGGGGAGTGGGAGGGTATCTGGTTGGTGTGGTGAAGGGGTTGTTGGGGAGTAGGAGCTGTCTGGTTGGTGTGGTGATGGGGTTGTTGGGGAGTGTGAGGGTGTCTGGTTGGTGTGGTGAAGGGGTTGTTGGGGAGTGGGAGGGTGTCTGTTTGGTGTGGTGAAGGGGTTGTTGGGGAGTGGGAGGGTATCTGGTGTGGTGAAGGGGTTGTTGGGGAGTGGGAGCTGTCTAATTGGTGTGGTGAAGGGGCTGTTGGGGAGTGGGAGGGTATCTGGTTGGTGTGGTGAAGTGGTTTTTGGGGAGTGGGAGCTGTCTAATTGGTGTGGTGAAGGGGTTGATGGGCAGTGGAAGGGTGTCTGGTTGGTGTGGTGAAGGGGTTGTTGGGGAATATGATGGTATCTCATTGGTGTGGTGAATGGGTGGTTTGGGAGCGGGAGAGTGTCTGGTTGGTGTGGTGAAGGGGTTATTGGCCAGTGGGAGGGTTTCGTTTTGGTGTGGTGAAGGGGTTGTTGGGCAGTGGAAGGGTGTCTGGTTGGTGTGGTGAAGGGGTTGTTGGGGAGTTGGAGGGTGTCTGGTTGGTGTGGTGAAGGGGTTGTTGGGGAGTGTGAGGGTGTCTGTTTGGGGTGGTGAAGGGGTATTTGGGCAGTGGTAGGGTGTCTGGTTGGTGTGGTGAAGGGTTTGTTGGGGAGTGGGAGGGTGACTGGTTGGTGTGGTGAAGGGGTTGTTGGGGAGTGGGAGGGTGTCTGGTTGGTGTGGTGAAGGGGTTGTTGGGGAGGGGGAGGGTGTCTGGTTGGTGTGGTGAAGGGGTTGTTGGGGAGGGGGACGGTGTCTGGTTGGTGTGGTGAAGGGGTTGCTGTGGAGTGGGAGGGTGTCTGGTTGGTGTGGAGAAGGGTTTTTGGGGAGTGGGAGGGTATCCGGTTGGGGTGGTGAAGGGGTTGTTGGGGAGTGGGAGGATGTCTGGTTGGTGTGGTGAAGGGGTTGTTGGGGAGTGGGAGGGTGTCTGGTTGGTGTGGTGAAGGGGTTGTTGGGGAGGGGGAGAGTGTCTGGTTGGTGTGGTGAAGGTGTTGTTGGGGAGTGGGAGGGTACCTGGTTGGTGTGGTGAAGGGGTTGTTGGGGAGTGGGAGGCTGTCTGTTTGGTGTGGTGAAGGGGTTGTTGGGGAGTGGGAGTGTATCTGGTTGGTGTGGTGAAGGGGTTTTTGGGGAGTGGGAGGGTGTCTGGTTGGTGTGGTGAAGGGGTTATTGGGGAATATGATGGTATCTCATTGGTGTGGTGAATGGGTGGTTTGGGAGTGGGAGGGTGTCTGGTTGGTGTGGTGAAGGGGTTATTGGCCAGTGGGAGGGTGTCGTTTTGGTGTGGTGAAGGGGTTGTTTGGGAATGTGAGGGTGTCTGGTTGGTGTGGTGATGGGGTTGTTGGGGAGGGGGAGGGTATCTGGTTGGTGTGGTGAAGGGGTTGTTGTGATGTGTAAGGATGTCTGGTTGGTGTGGTGAAGGGGTTGTTGTGCAGAGGACGGTATTTGGCTGGAGTGGTGAAGGGGTTGTTGGGGAGTGGGAGGGTATCTGGAAGGTGTGGTGAAGGGGTTGTTGGGAAGTGGGTGGGTATCTGGAAGGTGTGGTAAAGGGGTTGTTGGGGAGTGGGAGGGTATCTGGTTGGTGTGGTGAAGGGCTTGGTGGGGAGTGGGATCTGTTCGGTTGGTGTGGTGAAGGGGTTGTTGGGGAGAGCAAGTGTGTCTGGTTGGTGTGGTGAAGGGGTTGTTGGGGAGTGTGAGGGTGTCTGGTTGGGGTGGTGAAGGGGTTGTTGGGGAGTGGGAGGGTGACTGGTTGGTGTGGTGAAGGGGTTGTTGGGGAGTGGGAGGGTGTCTGGTTGGGGTTGTGAAGGGGTATTTGGGGAGTGGGAGGGTGTCTGGTTGGTGTGGTGAAGGGTTTGTTGGGGAGTGGGAGGGTGACTGGTTGGTGTGGTGAAGGGGTTGTTGGGGAGTGGGAGTGTGACTGGTTGGTGTGGTGAAGGGTTTATTGGGGAGTGGGAGGGTGACTGGTTGGTGTGGTGAAGGGGTTGTTGGGGAGTGGGTGCTGTCTAATTGGTGTGGTGAAGGGGTTGATGGGAAGTGGGAGGGTGACTGTTTGGTGTGGTGAAGGGGTTGTTGGGGAGTAGGAGCTGTCTGGTTGGTGTGGTGAAGGGGTTGTTGGGGAGTAGGAGCTGTCTGGTTGGTGTGGTGAAGGGGTTGTTGGGGAGTAGGAGCTGTCTGGTTGGTGTGGTGAAGGGGTTGTTGGGGAGTGGGATGGTGTCTGTTTGGTGTGGTGAAGGGGTTGTTGGGGAGTGGGAGCTGTCTAATTGGTGTGGTGAAGGCGTTGTTGTGAAGTGGGAGGGTATCTGGTTGGTGTGGTGAAGGGATTGTTGGGGAGTGGGAGGGTATCTGGTTGGTGTGGTGAAGGGGTTTTTGGGGAGTGGGAGCTGTCTAATTTGTGTGGTGAAGGGGTTGATGGGCAGTGGAAGGGTGTCTCGTTGGTGTGGTGAAGGGGTTGTTGGGGATTGGGAGGGTATCTGGTTGGTGTGGTGAAGTGGTTTTTGGGGAGTGGGAGCTGTCTAATTGGTGTGGTGAAGGGGTTGTTGGGCAGTGGAAGGGTGTCTGGTTGGTGTGGTGAAGGGGTTATTGGGGAATATGATGGTATCTAATTGGGGTGGTGAATGGGTGGTTTGGGAGTAGGAGAGTGTCTGGTTGGTGTGGTGAAGGGGTTATTGGCCAGTGGGAGGGTGTCGTTTTGGTGTGGTGAAGGGGTTGTTGGGCAGTGGAAGGGTGTCTGGTTGGTGTGGTGAAGGGGTTGTTGGGGAGTGGGATGGTGTCTGGTTGGTGTGGTGAAGGGGTTGTTGAGGAGTGTGAGGGTGTCTGGTTGGGGTGGTGAAGGGGTATTTGGGGAGTGAGAGGGTGTCTGTTTGGTGTGGTGAAGGGTTTGTTGGGGAGTGGGAGGGTATCTGGTTGGTGTGGTGAAGGGGTTGTTGGGGAATAGGAGCTGTCTGGTTGGTGTGATGAAGGGGTTGTTGGGGAGCGGGAGGGTGTCTGGTTGGTGTAATGAAGGGGTTGTTGGGGAGTGGGAGGGTGTCTGTTTGGTGTGGTGAAGGGGTTGTTGGGTACTGGGAGCTGTCTAATTGGTGTGGTGAAGGGGTGTTTGTGAAGTGGGTGGGTATCTGGTTGGTGTGATGAAGGGGTTGTTGTGCAGAGGGACGGTATTTGGCTGGAGTGGTGAAGGGGTTGTTGGGGAGTGGGAGCTGTCTAATTGGTGTGGTGAAGGGGTTGTTGGGGAGTGGGAGAGTGTCTGGTTGGTGTGGTGAAGGGGTTGTTGGGGAGTGGGAGGGTGTCTGGTTGGTGTGGTGAAGGGGTTGTTGGGGAGTGTGAGGGTGTCCGGTTGTTGTGGTGAAGGGGGTGTTGGAGAGTGGGAGGGTTTGTGGTTGGTGTTGTGAAGGGGTTGTTCAGGAGTGTGAGGGTGTCTGGTTGGGGTGGTGAAGGGGTATTTGGGGAGTGGGAGGGTGTCTGTTTGGTGTGGTGAAGGGTTTGTTGGGGAGTGGGAGGGTGACTGGTTGGTGTGGTGAAGGGGTTGTTGGGGAGTGGGAGGGTATCTGGTTGGTGTGGTGAAGGGGTTGTTGGGGAATAGGAGCTGTCTGGTTGGTGTGGTGAAGGGGTTGTTGGGGAGTGGGATGGTGTCTGGTTGGTGTGGTGAAGGGGTTGTTGGGGAGTGTGAGGGTGTCTGTTTGGGGTGGTGAAGGGGTATTTGGGCAGTGGTAGGGTGTCTGTTTGGTGTGGTGAAGGGTTTGTTGGGGAGTGGGAGGGTGACTGGTTGGTGTGGTGAAGGGGTTGTTGGGGAGTGGGAGGGTGTCTGGTTTGTGTGGTGAAGGGGTTGTTGGGGAGTGGGAGCTGTGTAACTGGTATGGTGAAGGGGTTGATGGGGAGTGGGAGGGTGTCTGGTTGGTGTGGTGAAGGGGTTGTTTGGGAGTGTGAGGGTGTCTGGTTGGTGTGGTGAAGGGGTTGTTGGGGAGTGGGAGGGTGTCTGGTTGGTGTGGTGAAGGGGTTGCTGTGGAGTGGGAGGGTGTCTGGTTTGTGTGGAGAAGGGTTTTTGGGGAGTGGGAGGGTATCCGGTTGGGGTGGTGAAGGGGTTGTTGGGGAGTGGGAGGATGTCTGGTTGGTGTGGTGAAGGGGTTGTTGGGGAGGGGGAGGGTGTCTGGTTGGTGTGGTGAAGGGGTTGTTGGGGAGGGGGAGAGTGTCTGGTTGGTGTGGTGAAGGTGTTGTTGGGGAGTGGGAGGGTACCTGGTTGGTGTGGTGAAGGGGTTGTTGGGGAGTGGGAGGGTGTCTGTTTGGTGTGGTGAAGGGGTTGTTGGGGAGTGGGAGTGTATCTGGTTGGTGTGGTGAAGGGGTTTTTGGGGAGTGGGAGGGTGTCTGGTTGGTGTGGTGAAGGGGTTATTGGGGAATATGATGGTATCTCATTGGTGTGGTGAATGGGTGGTTTGGGAGTGGGAGAGTGTCTGGTTGGTGTGGTGAAGGGGTTATTGGCCAGTGGGAGGGTGTCGTTTTGGTGTGGTGAAGGGGTTGTTTGGGAATGTGAGGGTGTCTGGTTGGTGTGGTGATGGGGTTGTTGGGGAGGGGGAGGGTATCTGGTTGGTGTGGTGAAGGGGTTGTTGTGATGTGTAAGGTTGTCTGGTTGGTGTGGTGAAGGGGTTGTTGTGCAGAGGACGGTATTTGGCTGGAGTGGTGAAGGGGTTGTTGGGGAGTGGGAGCTGTCTAATTGGTGTGGTGAAGGGGTTGTTGTGAAGTGGGAGGGTATCTGGTTGGTGTGGTGAAGGGATTGTCGGGGAGTGGGAGGGTGTCTGGTTGGTGTGGTGAAGGGGTTGTTGGGGAGTGGGTGGGTATCTGGAAGGTGTGGTGAAGGGGTTGTTGGGAAGTGGGTGGGTATCTGGAAGGTGTGGTAAAGGGGTTGTTGGGGAGTGGGAGGGTATCTGGTTGGTGTGGTGAAGGGATTGTCGGGGAGTGGGAGGGTGTCTGGTTGGTGTGGTGAAGGGGTTGTTGGGGAGTGGGTGGGTATCTGGAAGGTGTGGTGAAGGGGTTGTTGGGAAGTGGGTGGGTATCTGGAAGGTGTGGTAAAGGGGTTGTTGGGGAGTGGGAGGGTATCTGGTTGGTGTGGTGAAGGGCTTGTTGGGGAGTGGGAGGGTATCTGGTTGGTGTGGTGAAGGGGTTTTTGGGGAGTGGGAGCTGTCTAATTTGTGTGGTGAAGGGGTTGATGGGCAGTGGAAGGGTGTCTCGTTGGTGTGGTGAAGGGGTTGTTGGGGATTGGGAGGGTATCTGGTTGGTGTGGTGAAGGGGCTGTTGGGGAGTGGGAGCTGTCTAATTGGTGTGGTGAAGGGGTTGTTGGGCAGTGGAAGTGTGTCTGGTTGGTGTGGTGAAGGGGTTGTTGGGAAGTGGGAGGGTATCTGGTTGGTGTGGTGAAGGGGTTATTGGGGAATATGATGGTATCTCATTGGGGTGGTGAATGGGTGGTTTGGGAGTAGGAGAGTGTCTGGTTGGTGTGGTGAAGGGGTTATTGGCCAGTGGGAGGGTGTCGTTTTGGTGTGGTGAAGGGGTTGTTGGGCAGTGGAAGGGTGTCTGGTTGGTGTGGTGAAGGGGTTGTTGGGGAGTGGGATGGTGTCTGGTTGGTGTGGTGAAGGGGTTGTTGGGGAGTGGGATGGTGTCTGGTTGGTGTGGTGAAGGGGTTATTGAGGAGTGTGAGGGTGTCTGGTTGGGGTGGTGAAGGGGTATTTGGGGAGTGGGAGGGTGTCTGTTTGGTGTGGTGAAGGGTTTGTTGGGGAGTGGTAGGGTGACTGGTTGGTGTGGTGAAGGGGTTGTTGGGGAGTGGGAGGGTATCTGGTTGGTGTGGTGAAGGGGTTGTTGGGGAATAGGAGCTGTCTGGTTGGTGTGATGAAGGGGTTGTTGGGGAGCGGGAGGGTGTCTGGTTGGTGTAATGAAGGGGTTGTTGGGGAGTGGGAGGGTGTCTGTTTGGTGTGGTGAAGGAGTTGTTGGGCAGTGGGAGGGTATCTGGTTGGTGTGATGAAGGAGTTGTTGGGGAGTGGGAGGGTATTTGGTTGGTGTGGTGAAGGGGTTGTTGGGGAGTGGGAGCTGTCTAATTGGTGTGGTGAACGGGTTGTTGTGAGTGGGAGGGTATCTGGTTGGAGTGGTGTAGGGGTCTTTGGGGAGTGGGAGCTGTCTAATGTGTGTGGTGAAGGGGCTGTTGGGGAGTGGGAGGGTATCTAATTGGTGTGGTGAAGAAGTTGGTGGGCAGTGGAAGGGTATCTGGTTGGTGTGGTGAAGGGGTTGTTGTGGAGTGGGAGGTGTCTGGTTGGTGTGGTGAAGGGGTTGTTGGGGAGTGTGAGGGTGTCTGGTTGGGGTGGTGAAGGGGTATTTGGGGAGTGGGAGGGTGTCTGGTTGGTGTGGTGAAGGGTTTGTTGGGGAGTGGGAGGGTGACTGGTTGGTGTGGTGAAGGGGTTGTTGGGGAGTGGGAGGGTATTTGGTTGGTGTGGTGAAGGGGTTGTTGGGGAGTAGGAGCTGTCTGGTTGGTGTGGTGATGGGGTTGTTGGGGAGTGTGAGGGTGTCTGGTTGGTGTGGTGAAGGGGTTGTTGGGGAGTGGGAGGGTGTCTGTTTGGTGTGGTGAAGGGGTTGTTGGGGAGTGGGAGGGTATCTGGTGTGGTGAAGGGGTTGTTGGGGAGTGGGAGCTGTCTAATTGGTGTGGTGAAGGGGTTGTTGGGAGTGGGAGGGTATCTGGTTGGTGTGGTGAAGGGGTTTTTGGGGAGTGGGAGCTGTCTAATTGGTGTGGTGAAGGGGCTGTTGGGGAGTGGGAGGGTATCTGGTTGGTGTGGTGAAGTGGTTTTTGGGGAGTGGGAGCTGTCTAATTGGTGTGGTGAAGGGGTTGATGGGCAGTGGAAGGGTGTCTGGTTGGTGTGGTGAAGGGGTTGTTGGGGAATATGATGGTATCTCATTGGTGTGGTGAATGGGTGGTTTGGGAGCGGGAGAGTGTCTGGTTGGTGTGGTGAAGGGGTTATTGGCCAGTGGGAGGGTTTCGTTTTGGTGTGGTGAAGGGGTTGTTGGGCAGTGGAAGGGTGTCTGGTTGGTGTGGTGAAGGGGTTGTTGGGGAGTTGGAGGGTGTCTGGTTGGTGTGGTGAAGGGGTTGTTGGGGAGTGTGAGGGTGTCTGTTTGGGGTGGTGAAGGGGTATTTGGGCAGTGGTAGGGTGTCTGGTTGGTGTGGTGAAGGGTTTGTTGGGGAGTGGGAGGGTGTCTGGTTGGTGTGGTGAAGGGGTTGTTGGGGAGTGGGAGGGTGTCTGGTTGGTGTGGTGAAGGGGTTGTTGGGGAGGGGGAGGGTGTCTGGTTGGTGTGGTGAAGGGGTTGTTGGGGAGGGGGACGGTGTCTGGTTGGTGTGGTGAAGGGGTTGCTGTGGAGTGGGAGGGTGTCTGGTTGGTGTGGAGAAGGGTTTTTGGGGAGTGGGAGGGTATCCGGTTGGGGTGGTGAAGGGGTTGTTGGGGAGTGGGAGGATGTCTGGTTGGTGTGGTGAAGGGGTTGTTGGGGAGGGGGAGGGTGTCTGGTTGGTGTGGTGAAGGGGTTGTTGGGGAGGGGGAGAGTGTCTGGTTGGTGTGGTGAAGGTGTTGTTGGGGAGTGGGAGGGTACCTGGTTGGTGTGGTGAAGGGGTTGTTGGGGAGTGGGAGGGTGTCTGTTTGGTGTGGTGAAGGGGTTGTTGGGGAGTGGGAGTGTATCTGGTTGGTGTGGTGAAGGGGTTTTTGGGGAGTGGGAGGGTGTCTGGTTGGTGTGGTGAAGGGGTTATTGGGGAATATGATGGTATCTCATTGGTGTGGTGAATGGGTGGTTTGGGAGTGGGAGAGTGTCTGGTTGGTGTGGTGAAGGGGTTATTGGCCAGTGGGAGGGTGTCGTTTTGGTGTGGTGAAGGGGTTGTTTGGGAATGTGAGGGTGTCTGGTTGGTGTGGTGATGGGGTTGTTGGGGAGGGGGAGGGCATCTGGTTGGTGTGGTGAAGGGGTTGTTGTGATGTGTAAGGATGTCTGGTTGGTGTGGTGAAGGGGTTGTTGTGCAGAGGACGGTATTTGGCTGGAGTGGTGAAGGGGTTGTTGGGGAGTGGGAGGGTATCTGGAAGGTGTGGTAAAGGGGTTGTTGGGGAGTGGGAGGGTATCTGGTTGGTGTGGTGAAGGGCTTGGTGGGGAGTGGGATCTGTTCGGTTGGTGTGGTGAAGGGGTTGTTGGGGAGAGCAAGTGTGTCTGGTTGGTGTGGTGAAGGGGTTGTTGGGGAGTGTGAGGGTGTCTGGTTGGGGTGGTGAAGGGTTTGTTGGGGAGTGGGAGGGTGACTGGTTGGTGTGGTGAAGGGTTTGTTGGGGAGTGGGAGGGTGTCTGGTTGGGGTTGTGAAGGGGTATTTGGGGAGTGGGAGGGTGTCTGGTTGGTGTGGTGAAGGGTTTGTTGGGGAGTGGGAGGGTGACTGGTTGGTGTGGTGAAGGGGTTGTTGGGGAGTGGGAGGGTGACTGGTTGGTGTGGTGAAGGGGTTGTTGGGGAGTGGGAGTGTGACTGGTTGGTGTGGTGAAGGGTTTATTGGGGAGTGGGAGGGTGACTGGTTGGTGTGGTGAAGGGGTTGTTGGGGAGTGGGTGCTGTCTAATTGGTGTGGTGAAGGGGTTGATGGGAAGTGGGAGGGTGACTGTTTGGTGTGGTGAAGGGGTTGTTGGGGAGTAGGAGCTGTCTGGTTGGTGTGGTGAAGGGGTTGTTGGGGAGTAGGAGCTGTCTGGTTGGTGTGGTGAAGGGGTTGTTGGGGAGTAGGAGCTGTCTGGTTGGTGTGGTGAAGGGGTTGTTGGGGAGTGGGAGGGTATCTGGTTGGTGTGGTGAAGGGGTTGTTGGGGAGTAGGAGCTGTCTGGTTGGTGTGGTGAAGGGGTTGTTGGGGAGTGGGATGGTGTCTGTTTGGTGTGGTGAAGGGGTTGTTGGGGAGTGGGAGCTGTCTAATTGGTGTGGTGAAGGCGTTGTTGTGAAGTGGGAGGGTATCTGGTTGGTGTGGTGAAGGGATTGTTGGGGAGTGGGAGGGTATCTGGTTGGTGTGGTGAAGGGGTTTTTGGGGAGTGGGAGCTGTCTAATTTGTGTGGTGAAGGGGTTGATGGGCAGTGGAAGGGTGTCTCGTTGGTGTGGTGAAGGGGTTGTTGGGGATTGGGAGGGTATCTGGTTGGTGTGGTGAAGTGGTTTTTGGGGAGTGGGAGCTGTCTAATTGGTGTGGTGAAGGGGTTGTTGGGCAGTGGAAGGGTGTCTGGTTGGTGTGGTGAAGGGGTTGTTGGGAAGTGGGAGGGTATCTGGTTGGTGTGGTGAAGGGGTTATTGGGGAATATGATGGTATCTAATTGGGGTGGTGAATGGGTGGTTTGGGAGTAGGAGAGTGTCTGGTTGGTGTGGTGAAGGGGTTATTGGCCAGTGGGAGGGTGTCGTTTTGGTGTGGTGAAGGGGTTGTTGGGCAGTGGAAGGGTGTCTGGTTGGTGTGGTGAAGGGGTTGTTGGGGAGTGGGATGGTGTCTGGTTGGTGTGGTGAAGGGGTTGTTGGGGAGTGGGATGGTGTCTGGTTGGTGTGGTGAAGGGGTTGTTGGGGAGTGGGATGGTGTCTGGTTGGTGTTGTGAAGGGGTTGTTGAGGAGTGTGAGGGTGTCTGGTTGGGGTGGTGAAGGGGTATTTGGGGAGTGAGAGGGTGTCTGTTTGGTGTGGTGAAGGGTTTGGGAGTAGGAGAGTGTCTGGTTGGTGTGGTGAAGGGGTTATTGGCCAGTGGGAGGGTGTCGTTTTGGTGTGGTGAAGGGGTTGTTGGGCAGTGGAAGGGTGTCTGGTTGGTGTGGTGAAGGGGTTGTTGGGGAGTGGGATGGTGTCTGGTTGGTGTGGTGAAGGGGTTGTTGGGGAGTGGGATGGTGTCTGGTTGGTGTGGTGAAGGGGTTGTTGGGGAGTGGGATGGTGTCTGGTTGGTGTTGTGAAGGGGTTGTTGAGGAGTGTGAGGGTGTCTGGTTGGGGTGGTGAAGGGGTATTTGGGGAGTGAGAGGGTGTCTGTTTGGTGTGGTGAAGGGTTTGTTGGGGAGTGGGAGGGTATCTGGTTGGTGTGGTGAAGGGGTTGTTGGGGAGTAGGAGCTGTCTGGTTGGTGTGATGAAGGGGTTGTTGGGGAGCGGGAGGGTGTCTGGTTGGTGTAATGAAGGGGTTGTTGGGGAGTGGGAGGGTGTCTGTTTGGTGTGGTGAAGGGGTTGTTGGGTACTGGGAGCTGTCTAATTGGTGTGGTGAAGGGGTGTTTGTGAAGTGGGAGGGTGTCTGGTTGGTGTGATGAAGGGGTTGTTGTGCAGAGGGACGGTATTTGGCTGGAGTGGTGAAGGGGTTGTTGGGGAGTGGGAGCTGTCTAATTGGTGTGGTGAAGGGGTTGTTGGGGAGTGGGAGAGTGTCTGGTTGGTGTGGTGAAGGGGTTGTTGGGGAGTGGGAGGGTGTCTGGTTGGTGTGGTGAAGGGGTTGTTGGGGAGTGTGAGGGTGTCCGGTTGTTGTGGTGAAGGGGGTGTTGGAGAGTGGGAGGGTTTGTGGTTGGTGTTGTGAAGGGGTTGTTCAGGAGTGTGAGGGTGTCTGGTTGGGTGGTGAAGGGGTATTTGGGGAGTGGGAGGGTGTCTGTTTGGTGTGGTGAAGGGTTTGTTGGGGAGTGGGAGGGTGACTGGTTGGTGTGGTGAAGGGGTTGTTGGGGAGTGGGAGGGTATCTGGTTGGTGTGGTGAAGGGGTTGTTGGGGAATAGGAGCTGTCTGGTTGGTGTGGTGAAGGGGTTGTTGGGGAGTGTGAGGGTGTCTGTTTGGGGTGGTGAAGGGGTATTTGGGCAGTGGTAGGGTGACTGGTTGGTGTGGTGAAGGGGTTGTTGGGGAGTGGGAGGGTGTCTGGTTTGTGTGGTGAAGGGGTTGTTGGGGAGTGGGAGCTGTGTAACTGGTATGGTGAAGGGGTTGATGGGGAGTGGGAGGGTGTCTGGTTGGTGTGGTGAAGGGGTTGTTTGGGAGTGTGAGGGTGTCTGGTTGGTGTGGTGAAGGGGTTGTTGGGGAGGGGGACGGTGTCTGGTTGGTGTGGTGAAGGGGTTGCTGTGGAGTGGGAGGGTGTCTGGTTTGTGTGGAGAAGGGTTTTTGGGGAGTGGGAGGGTATCCGGTTGGGGTGGTGAAGGGGTTGTTGGGGAGTGGGAGGATGTCTGGTTGGTGTGGTGAAGGGGTTGTTGGGGAGGGGGAGGGTGTCTGGTTGGTGTGGTGAAGGGGTTGTTGGGGAGGGGGAGAGTGTCTGGTTGGTGTGGTGAAGGTGTTGTTGGGGAGTGGGAGGGTACCTGGTTGGTGTGGTGAAGGGGTTGTTGGGGAGTGGGAGGGTGTCTGTTTGGTGTGGTGAAGGGGTTGTTGGGGAGTGGGAGTGTATCTGGTTGGTGTGGTGAAGGGGTTTTTGGGGAGTGGGAGGGTGTCTGGTTGGTGTGGTGAAGGGGTTATTGGGGAATATGATGGTATCTCATTGGTGTGGTGAATGGGTGGTTTGGGAGTGGGAGAGTGTCTGGTTGGTGTGGTGAAGGGGTTATTGGCCAGTGGGAGGGTGTCGTTTTGGTGTGGTGAAGGGGTTGTTGGGCAGTGGAAGGGTGTCTGGTTGGTGTGGTGATGGGGTTGTTGGGGAGGGGGAGGGTATCTGGTTGGTGTGGTGAAGGGGTTGTTGTGATGTGTAAGGTTGTCTGGTTGGTGTGGTGAAGGGGTTGTTGTGCAGAGGACGGTATTTGGCTGGAGTGGTGAAGGGGTTGTTGGGGAGTGGGAGCTGTCTAATTGGTGTGGTGAAGGGATTGTCGGGGAGTGGGAGGGTGTCTGGTTGGTGTGGTGAAGGGGTTGTTGGGGAGTGGGTGGGTATCTGGAAGGTGTGGTGAAGGGGTTGTTGGGAAGTGGGTGGGTATCTGGAAGGTGTGGTAAAGGGGTTGTTGGGGAGTGGGAGGGTATCTGGTTGGTGTGGTGAAGGGATTGTCGGGGAGTGGGAGGGTGTCTGGTTGGTGTGGTGAAGGGGTTGTTGGGGAGTGGGTGGGTATCTGGAAGGTGTGGTGAAGGGGTTGTTGGGAAGTGGGTGGGTATCTGGAAGGTGTGGTAAAGGGGTTGTTGGGGAGTGGGAGGGTATCTGGTTGGTGTGGTGAAGGGCTTGTTGGGGAGTGGGAGGGTATCTGGTTGGTGTGGTGAAGGGGTTTTTGGGGAGTGGGAGCTGTCTAATTTGTGTGGTGAAGGGGTTGATGGGCAGTGGAAGGGTGTCTCGTTGGTGTGGTGAAGGGGTTGTTGGGGATTGGGAGGGTATCTGGTTGGTGTGGTGAAGGGGCTGTTGGGGAGTGGGAGCTGTCTAATTGGTGTGGTGAAGGGGTTGTTGGGCAGTGGAAGTGTGTCTGGTTGGTGTGGTGAAGGGGTTGTTGGGAAGTGGGAGGGTATCTGGTTGGTGTGGTGAAGGGGTTATTGGGGAATATGATGGTATCTCATTGGGGTGGTGAATGGGTGGTTTGGGAGTAGGAGAGTGTCTGGTTGGTGTGGTGAAGGGGTTATTGGCCAGTGGGAGGGTGTCGTTTTGGTGTGGTGAAGGGGTTGTTGGGCAGTGGAAGGGTGTCTGGTTGGTGTGGTGAAGGGGTTGTTGGGGAGTGGGATGGTGTCTGGTTGGTGTGGTGAAGGGGTTATTGAGGAGTGTGAGGGTGTCTGGTTGGGGTGGTGAAGGGGTATTTGGGGAGTGGGAGGGTGTCTGTTTGGTGTGGTGAAGGGTTTGTTGGGGAGTGGGAGGGTGACTGGTTGGTGTGGTGAAGGGGTTGTTGGGGAGTGGGAGGGTATCTGGTTGGTGTGGTGAAGGGGTTGTTGGGGAATAGGAGCTGTCTGGTTGGTGTGATGAAGGGGTTGTTGGGGAGCGGGAGGGTGTCTGGTTGGTGTAATGAAGGGGTTGTTGGGGAGTGGGAGGGTGTCTGTTTGGTGTGGTGAAGGGGTTGTTGGGTACTGGGAGCTGTCTAATTGGTGTGGTGAAGGGGTGTTTGTGAAGTGGGTGGGTATCTGGTTGGTGTGATGAAGGGGTTGTTGTGCAGAGGGACGGTATTTGGCTGGAGTGGTGAAGGGGTTGTTGGGGAGTGGGAGCTGTCTAATTGGTGTGGTGAAGGGGTTGTTGGGGAGTGGGAGAGTGTCTGGTTGGTGTGGTGAAGGGGTTGTTGGGGAGTGGGAGGGTGTCTGGTTGGTGTGGTGAAGGGGTTGTTGGGGAGTGTGAGGGTTTCCGGTTGTTGTGGTGAAGGGGTTGTTGGGGAGTGTGAGGGTTTCCGGTTGTTGTGGTGAAGGGGGTGTTGGAGAGTGGGAGGGTGTGTGGTTGGTGTGGTGAAGGGGTTTTTGGGTAGTGGGAGGGTGTCTGTTTGGTGTGGTGAAGGGTTTGTTGGGGAGTGGGAGGGTGACTGGTTGGTGTGGTGAAGGGGTTGTTGGGGAGTGGGAGGGTATCTGGTTGGTGTGGTGAAGGGTTTGTTGGGGAATAGGAGCTGTCTGGTTGGTGTGGTGAAGGGGTTGTTGGGGAGTGTGAGGGTGTCCGGTTGGTGTGGTGAAGGGGTTGTTGGGGAGTGTGAGGGTGTCCGGTTGGTGTGGTGAAGGGGTTGTTGGGGAGTGGGAGGGTTTCTGGTTGGTGTAGTGAAGGGTTTTTGGGGAGTGGGAGGGTATCCGGTTGGTGTGGGGAAGGGGTTTTTGAGCAGTGGGAGCTGTCCGGTTGGTGTGGTGAAGGGGTTGTTGGGGATTGGGAGGGTGTCTGGTTGGTGTGGTGAAGGGGTTGTTGGGGAGTGGGAGGGTATCTGGTTGTTGTGGTGTAGGGGTTTTTGGGGAGTGGGAGCTGTCTAATGTGTGTGGTGAAGGGGCTGTTGGGGAGTGGGAGCTGTCTAATTGGTGTGGTGAAGGGGTTGATGGGCAGTGGAAGGGTGTCTGGTTGGTGTGGTGAAGGGGTTGTTGGGGAGTGGGAGGGTATCTGGTTGTTGTGGTGTAGGGGTTTTTGGGGAGTGGGAGCTGTCTAATGTGTGTGGTGAAGGGGCTGTTGGGGAGTGGGAGCTGTCTAATTGGTGTGGTGAAGGGGTTTTTGTGAAGTGGGAGAGTATCTGGTTGGTGTGGTGAAGGGGTTGTTGGGGAGTGGGAGGGTGTCTGTTTGGTGTGGTGAAGGGGTTGTTGGGGAGTGGGAGGGTGTCTAATTGGTGTGGTGAAGGGGTTGTTGGGGAGTGTGGGGGTGTCCGGTTGGTGTGGAGAAGGGTTTATGGGGAGTGGGAGGGTATCTGGTTGGGGTGGTGAAAGGGTTGTTCAGGAGTGGGAGGGTGTCTGGTTGGTGTGGTGAAGAGGTTGTTGGGGAGTGGGAGGGTATCTGTTTGGTGTGGTAAAGGGGTTGTTGGGAAGTGGGTGGGTATCTGGAAGGTGTGGTGAAGGGGTTGTTGGGAAGTGGGTAGGTATCTGGAAGGTGTGGTGAAGGGGTTGTTGGGGAGTGGGAGGGTATCTGGTTGGTGTGGTGAAGGGGTTATTGGGGAATATGATGGTATCTCATTGGTGTGGTGAATGGGTGGTTTGGGAGTAGGAGAGTGTCTGGTTGGTGTGGTGAAGGGGTTATTGGCCAGTGGGAGGGTGTCGTTTTGGTGTGGTGAAGGGGTTGTTTGGGAATGTGAGGGTGTCTAGTTGATGTGGTGATGGGGTTGTTGGGGAGGGGGAGGGTATCTGGTTGGTGTGGTGAAGGGGTTGTTGTGATGTGTAAGGGTGTCTGGTTGGTGTGGTGAAGGGGTTGTTGTGCAGAGGGACGGTATTTGGCTGGAGTGGTGAAGGGGTTGTTGGGGAGTGGGAGAGTGTCTGGTTGGTGTGGTGAAGGGGTTGTTGGGGAGTGGGAGAGTGTCTGGTTGGTGTGGTGAAGGGGTTGTTGGGGAGTGGGAGGGTGTCTGGTTGGTGTGGTGAAGGGGTTGTTGGGGAGTGTGAGGGTGTCCGGTTGGTGTGGTGAAGGGGTTGTTGGAGAGTGGGAGGGTGTGTGGTTGGTGTGGTGAAGGGGTTGTTCAGGAGTGGGGAGGTGTCTGGTTGGTGGGGTGAAGGGTTTTTGGGGAGTGGGAGGGTATCCGGTTGGTGTGGTGAAGGGGTTGTTGGGGAGTGGGAGGGTTTCTGGTTGGTGTAGTGAAGGGTTTTTGGGGAGTGGGAGGGTATCCGGTTGGTGTGGGGAAGGGGTTGTTGAGCAGTGGGAGCTGTCCGGTTGGTGTGGTGAAGGGGTTGTTGGGGAGTGGGAGGGTATCTGGTTATTGTGGTGAAGGAGTTGTTGTGCAGAGGGACGGTATTTGGCTGGAGTGGTGAAGGGTTTATTGGGGAATGGGAGGGTTTCTGGTTGGTGTGGTGAAGGTATTGTTGTGGAGTGGGAGCGTGTCTCGTTGGCGTGGTGAAGGGGTTGTTGGGCAGTGTGAGGGTGTCTGGTTGGTGTGGTGAAGGAGTTGTTGGGATTGGGCGGGTGTGTGGTTGGTGTGGGTAAGGGGTTGTTGGGGAGTGGGAGATGTCCGGTTGGTGTGGTGAAGGGTTTGTTGGGGAGTGGGAGGGTATCTGGTTGGTGTGGTGAAGGGGTTGTTGGGGAGTGGGAGGGTATCTGGTTGGTGTGGTGAAGGGGTTGTTGGGGAGTGGGAGGGTATCTGTTTAGTGTGGTGAAGGGGTTGTTGGGAGTGGGAGCTGTCTGGTTGGTGTGGTGAAGGGGTTGTTGGGGAGTGGGAGGGTGTCTGTTTGGTGTGGTGAAGGGGTTGTTGGGGAGTGGGAGGGTATCTGGTTGGTGTGGTGAAGGGGTTGTTGGGGAGTGGGAGGGTATCTGTTTAGTGTGGTGAAGGGGTTGTTGGGAGTGGGAGCTGTCTGGTTGGTGTGGTGAAGGGGTTGTTGGGGAGTGGGAGGGTGTCTGTTTGGTGTGGTGAAGGGGTTGTTGGGGAGTGGGAGGGTGTAATGTCAGGGGAGAAGTGATTGCCAGATGTCCAAGGAATGTAAGAGATCAGGTGAGGGGGAAACTGGGAACTGAATGTTCAGTTGAGGGTCAGGGAATCAGTTTAATCACTATCCAGTTGTTAGACTCGGGTTTTAATTGACTGATATTTCTAGGGTAATTATGAACATTAAGAACTGTCCCTCAGAGTATCCAGGCCAATGTACGTTGAAATGTTCGATTCCATCCAGGATGTGGCCTTGGATGGGTATGTTGCTTAGATCGTAACAGAATTCAGGTGAGTTTGATTGATACAAAGACAGTGATGACAAAGTCGGTCACTGAAGCCCTATTCGCGAAGGAAGCCTGTTATCTTACCCTGGCGTGTGTGTGTCTGTGTGTGTGTGTGTGTGTGTATACGTGATTACAGTCTCAAACACCAATGTGGTCAACTCTTCACTGCCCTCTGAACTCCTCTCTCAGTTTGTAACTTTTCGTTTAGATTCCCTACAGTGTGGAACCAGGCCCTTTGACCCAACAAGTCCACCCCGACCCTCCGCAGGGTAACCCACCCCGAACCATTTCCCTACATTTAACCCCTGACTCATGCACCTAATTTACACATCCCTGAACACTGTGGGCAATTTAACGTGACCACTTCACCAAACCTGCACATCTCTGTGACTGTGGGAGGAAACCGGAGCACCCGGAGGAAACCCACCCATTCACGGGGAGAATGTGCAAACTCTACACGGACAGTTGGAGTTGACCGAGGGTGGAATCAAACCCGGGAACCTGGCGCCGTGAGGCAGCTGTGTTAACCACTGAGCCACCGTGTCACCTAAACCATTGGCTCAGAGAAAAGCCACCCCACCACCTTCTCACAGGGCAATGAGGGAGGTGCCAGGAATGTCAACACTGGCATTCTCAAATTACATCCGAGCGTCATTCCGAAACTATCGCACCGTAATCAATGGCTGCTTTTCACAGAGAGAGACTTCAATAAATGGACTGCAGGATTGGTCATGGCGGGAATCATGCTGAGTGTTTTCCTGGCTGGAATTCTCACCTTCCTGTGTTGTCAAAAGTAAGTGTGACTGCTTCATTTGATTTTACTCGAAATATTTGCTTCCATCTTTGTTCCTTTGGGGTGAGGACTTCTTCTGTAGGAAGGACTGAAGAATGGACTTAGGAGAGTGGGCAGGAGACTTAAGAGTGGGCAGGAGCCTCCGGCGACGGTCTGTGTCGTGTGCACACATTCTCACTGTGTTTGTGTGGGTTTCCTCCCTCAGTCCAAAGAGGTACAGATTTTGGTGAATTGGTCATGCTCAATTGTCCCATAGTTTTCAGGGATGTGTACGTTCGGTGCATTAGTCAGGGATAGATGAAGAATAATAGGGGAATAGGTCTGAGTGGGTTACTCTTTGGAGGGTCGGTGTGGACTTGCTGGGCCGAACGGCCTGTTTCCACACTGGAGGGATAGCCAGAGTGAGGGCCGGTCAGAGATAGTGGAAGGAATGTCCAGCTAGGGTCAGAGGAGGTAGGGGAGGTCCTTAATGAATACTTTGCTTCAATATTCAGTACTGAAGAAGGACCTTGACGTTTTTGAGGACAGCATAAAACAGACTGAGATGCTAGAACTGGTTTGATGTTAAGGAAGAGGATGTGCTCAAAAGTTTGAAAAATACAAGGATAGGTAAGTCCCCTGGTTCAGACTGGATATACCCCAGGTCACTACAGGAAGTGAGGGAAGAGATTGCTGCAACTTTGGTGATGATCTTTGCATCCTCACTGTCCGCTGGAGTAGTACCAGATGCTTAAAGGGTGGCAAATGTTATTCCCTTGTTCAAGAAAGGGAATAGGGATAACCCTGGGAATTACAGGCCAGCCTTACATCAGTACTGGGCAAAATATTGGAGGGGATTCTGAGAGACAGGATTTATGAATACTTGGAAAACCATAGAACATAGAAAAATACAGCGCAGTACAGGCCCTTCAGCCCTCGATGTTGCGCCAATCCAAGCCCACCTAACCTACACTAGCCCACTTTCCTCCATACGTCTATCCAATGCCCGTTTAAATGCCTATAAAGAGGGAGAGTCCACCACTATTACTGGCAGGGCATTCCATGAACTCACGACTTGCTGAGTAAAGAATCTACCCCTAACATCAGTCCTATACCTACCACCCCTTAATTTAAAGCCATGCCCCCTCTTAATATCTGATTCCATACATGGAAAAAGGTTCTCATGGTCAACCCTATCTAAACCCCTAATCATCTTGTATACCTCTATCAAGTCACCCCAAACCTTCTTTTCTCCAATGAAAACAGCCCCAAGTGCATCAGCCTTTCCTCATACGATCTTCCTACCATACCAGGCAACATCCTGGTAAACCTCCTCTGCACCCGTTCCAGTGCCTCCACATCCTTCCGATAGTATGGTGACCAAAACTGCACACAATACTCCAGATGCGGCCGCACCAGTCTTATACAACTGCAACAAGACCTCAGGACTCCGGAAGTCAATTCCTCTACCAATAAAAGCCAGCACGCCATATGCCTTTTTCACAGCACTATTTACCTGGGTGGCAACTGGGTGGCAAATGGGTGGCATCATAGTTTGATGAGAAAAAGTCAGTGTGGGTTTCTGAGGGGCAGGTCATGTCTCATTAGCCTTACTGAATTCTTTGAGGATGTTTCAAAATATGTTGATGATGTTAGAGCAGTGGATGTGATGTATATGGATTTTAGCAAGGCGTTTTATCAGGTTCTCCACGGTAGACTCATTCAGAAAGTAAGGAGGCATGGGATACTGGGAAATTTGGCTGTCTGGATTCAGAAATGGCTGGCCCATCGAAGACAGAGGGTTTTCCTTCGGGATCTGGTCGGGGACCTCTGCTCTTTGTGCTTTTTATAAATGACTTGGATGAGGAAGTGGACGGGTGGGTTAGTAAGTTTGCCGATGACACGAAAGTTGGTGGGGTAGTGGAGAGTGTGGAGGGCTGTTGGAGGTTGCAATGGGACATTGACAGGACGCAGAGCTGGGCTGAGAGTTCAATCTGGAAAAGTGTGAAGTGATTCATTTTGGAAGGTCGAATTTGAATGCAGATTATATAGTTAAAAGCAGGACTCTTGGCAGTGTGGAGGAACAAAGGGATTTTGACATCCATGTCCATAGATCCCTCAAAGTTGCCACCCAAGTTGATAAGGTTGTTAAGGCATATGGTGTATTGGCTGTCATTAAAAGGGGAATTGAGTTTAAGAGCCGCAAGGTTATGCTACAGCTCCATGGAGCCCTGGTTAGACCATACTTGGAATATTGTGTTCAGTTCTGGCTATTTCATTATAGGAAGGCTGTGGAAGCTTTAGAGAGGGTGTGGACAGCATGTCTTATGAAGAAAGGTTGAGGGAGCTAGAGCTTTCCTCATTGGAGCAAAGCAGAATGAGAGGTGACTTGATAGAGGTGTACAAGATGTTGAGAGGTATAGATAGAGTGGATAGTCAGAGACTTTTTCCAAAGGCAGAAATGGCTATCACAAGGGAGCATAATTTGAAGGTGATTGGAGGAATGTTTAGGGGAGATGTCAGAGGTAGGTGCTTTACACAGAGAGGGTGAGGGTGTGGAATGCACTGCCACCGGTGGTAGTAGAGTCAGACACATTAGGGACATTTAAACAACTCTTGGATAGGCACATGGACAATAGTAAAATGAAAGATATGTGGGATAGTCTGATGATAAAGTAGGATAAAAGGCCAGCACAACATAAGGGCCGAAGGGTCTGTACTGTGCTGCATTGGTCGATGTTCTATGACCAGCTATGAGTTGTGGTGATCTGGAACACCCTGCCTGATAGGGAGGTGAAGGCACCTTCGCCAGGACCTTGCAAATGTCTAACTGCGTCTGTGCTTGCCCTGACTCTCTGATATATAATAACCACACTGTGATATGGTATTATTGCAGGAGAAAGACAGTGACTGAGGAGACAGCTTCAAAGGTCAGTGACATCGCAGTGACCTACCCTCCAGATGCTGTGACACACCAGGTACAGAAACCGTTTACACTCCCTCCAAACCTTCAAGCTCTGCGTTTAGACAATACAACATGTTGCAACCGATAAACCCAAGGACTTTCCATCCGCCCACATTACCTTTTTGAAGCTGCCCAACAATGATGGAATTTTGTACAGGAGAGAGAGAGAGAGACAAAGAGAGAGAGAGAGAGAGAGAGAGAGATCGGTAAAGATCGAATCTGTCAAACCAGGGGTGAAATGGGTAACGTATCCCAGGTTCCCAGGCAGATGACACATGGATTGTTATCAAAGTAGGCAATGGCTCAGTGAGCAGCACTCGCACCTTCTCTTTCTCAGAGTCAAAGATTCATGGGGTTAGTAACAATTCCACAAATGAAACGTAACCTGACAACACCATCAGAGGGTCAGTACCGAGGAAGTGCTGCACTGTCAGCGGGTCAGTGTGGGGGGTGCTGACCCTGTTCTGTAGGGTCACTGGACTCAAAAACGTACACCGCTGTCTCAGCACAGATGCTGCCAGACATACTAAGTTTCTCCAGCAACATGTTTCGTTGTTGTTTCAGACTACCAGCAGCTGCAGTTCTCTGATTCGTTGTTCAAATGTTGGTTGATGTGAACGGTTTATTCCATAGCTGCCTATGGGATCGCACTGTGCATAAACTGCAGCTGCGCATCCTACATTGCAACAGGGAATACTGTTCAAAAAGGTGCTGGCTGTGAAGGTGGTTTGGAACAATCATGGAAGGGAATAGGAGAACTCAAATGTAAATTTGAGACTCAAATTATACCACTCTAACTCAGAGATGAGAAAGGGCATAGGCTAGGAGGTGGGGGGGAGAGAGAGAGAGAGAGAGAGAGAGAGAGGTGACACAGGGTATGACAGAGAGATAGGGAGAGAGAGAAAAATGAAGAAGGTTAAATCCACTGGTCTGTGAATAACACTTACGAAGCTGTGCAATAATTTAACCCAAATGTGCCGGTAAATTGTAAGAATATTCCATTGTTTGAGGTGCCATTTTTCAGATGATACATTTAACCACACCATGTGCCCTCTGGAGCTGTTAAAGATCCCATCACGTGTATTTGGAAGTGAACCAGGGAGCAGTTTTCCACAGGGCCCTGGGGCCTATCATTATCTCCCTCAAATAAAAGAGCATTAAATAAATATAATGAGATGAGTTAGCCCTGCTGTTGTGCCATTTGCTATGTGTACATTGGCCGCTGTATATCAATGGCCGTGGGAACGGTAGCTGCACCAACCTGGAGGAAGAACACCTCATCTTCCGCCTCGGAACACTTCAACCCGAGGGCATCAATGTGGACTTCACCAGTTTCCTCATTTCCCCTCCCCCCACCTCACCTCAGCTCCAGCCTTCCAGCTCAGGACTGTCCCCACGTCCTGTCCTCCCTGCTAATTTCCCTTCCCACCCTCCCCTCTCACCTATCACCTCCATCCCCACCCCCATTCCCCCTATCGTACTCTCTACTACCTACCCCCCACCCTCTCCTCGGACCTATCACCTCCATCCCCACCCCCATTAACCCACTGTACTCTTTACTACCTCCCCCCACCCTTCTCTCTGACCTATCACCTCCATCCCCACCCCATCCACCTATCATACTCTTTACTACCTTCGCCCACCCTCCCCTCTGACCTATCACCTCCATCCTCACGCCCATCCCCCTATCGTACTCTTTATTACCTTCCCCCACCCTCCTCTCTGACCTATCGCCTCCATCCCCACCCCCATCCACCTATCGTACTCTTTGCTATCTCCCCCCACCCTCCCTCTGTCCTATCACCTCCATCCCCACCACCATTCACCTATTGTACTCTTTACTACCTTCCCCCAACCTCCCCTCTGACCTATCACCCCCATCCCCACCCCCATTAACCCACTGTACACTTTACTACCTTCCCCCACCCTCCCTCTGACCTATCACCCCCATCCCCACCCCCATTAACGCACTGTACTCTTTACTACCTTCCCCCACCCTCCTCTCTGACCTATCACCTCCATCCCCACCCCCATCCACCTACTGTACTCTTTACTACCTCCCCCCAATCTCATCTCTGACTTATCACCTCCATCCCCACCCCCATCCACCTATCGTACTCTTTACTACCTTCCCCCACCCTCCCTCTGATCTATCACCCCCATCCCCAACTCCATCCACCTATCGTACTCTTTACTACCTTCCCCCACCCTCCCTCTGATCTATCACCCCCATCCCCAACTCCATCCACCTATCGTACTCTTTACTACCTTCCCCCACCCTCCCTCTGATCTATCACCCCCATCCCCACCCCCCATTATACTCTTTACTACCTTCCCCCACCCTCCCCTCTGACATATCACCCCCATCCCCACCCCCATCCACTATTGTACTCTTTACCACCTACCCCCACCCTCCCTCTGACATATCATCTTCATCCCCACCCCCATCCACCCATTGTACACTTTACTACCTACCCCACCCTCCCCTCTGACCTATTACCTCCATCCCCACCCCCATCCACCTACCATACTCTTTACTACCTCCCCCCACCCTCCTCTCTATCCTATCACCTCCATCCCCACCCCCATTCACCCATTGTACTCTTTACTACCTTCCCCCACACTCCCCTCTGGCCTATCACCCCCACCCCCATATTGTACTCTTTACTACCTTCCCCCACCCTCCCCTCTGACCTATCACCTCCAGCCCCACCCCCATCCACCTACCGTACTCTTTACTACCTTCCCCCACCCTCCTCTCTGACCTATCACCTCCATCCCCACCCCCATACACTATTGTACTCTTTACTACCTCCCCCCACCCTCCTCTCTGACCTATCACCCCATCCCCACCCCCACCCACCTATCGTACTCCTTACTACCTTCCCCCACTCTCCCCTCTGACCTATCATCCCTATCCCCAACCCCATCCACCTATCATACTCTTTGCTACCATCCCCCACCCTCCCCTCTGACATATCATCTCCGTCCCCAACCCCATCCCCCTATTGTACTCTTTACTACCTTCCCCAACCCTCCCCTCTGACATATTATCTCCATCCCCACCCCCATCCCCCTATCGTACTCTTTACTACCTACCCCACCCTCCCCTCTGACCTATCACCCCCATCCCCACCCCCACCCACCTATCGTACTCTTTATTACCTTCCCCCACTCTCCCTCTGTCCTATCACTCCATCCCCACCCCCACCCCCCTATTGTACTCTTTACTACCTTCCCCCACCCTCCCCTCTGACCTATCACCCCCATCCCCACCCCCACCCCCATCCCCCTATCGTACTCTTTATTACCTTCCCCCACCCTCCTCTCTGACCTATCGCCTCCATCCCCACCCCCATCCACCTATCGTACTCTTTGCTATCTCCCCCCACCCTCCCTCTGTCCTATCACCTCCATCCCCACCACCATTCACCTATTGTACTCTTTACTACCTTCCCCCAACCTCCCCTCTGACCTATCACCCCCATCCCCACCCCCATTAACCCACTGTACACTTTACTACCTTCCCCCACCCTCCCTCTGACCTATCACTTCCATCCACACCCCCATCCACCCATTGTACACTTTACTACCTTCCCCCACCCTCCCCCCTGACCTATCGCCCCCATCCCCCTATCGTACTCTTTACTACCTTCCCCCACCCTCCTCTCTGACCTATCACCTCCAACCCCACCCCCATCCACCCATTCTACTACCTTCCCCCACCCTCCCTTCTGACCTATCACCTCCATCCCCACCCCCATTCACCTATCGTACTCTTTACTACCTCCCCCATCCCCACCCTCATTCACCTATCGTACTCTTATCTGCCCTCTCCCCACCCCCAGCCCCTTCTCTCATTTATCTCTCCATCCTGCAGGCCCCCTGCCTCTATTCTTGATGAAGGGCTTTTGCCCGGGAATGTCGATATTCCTATTCCTGGGAAGCTGCCTGACCTGCTGTGCTTTTCCAGCACCACTCTCAGCTGGACTGCTGTATGTCAATGACTGTAGCTCCGTAAGTAAAGGTCTTCAGTAGCTGAGGAGCATTTGGGACGTTCAGTCTCTGTGAACAGTGAACTGTAGCCTCCAAGGTAAGAAAGGGAAGGTTAAACCCACTGAAGCACAACTGACTATCGCTAAAGTTTAGACCTGTCCCTGCTGATGAATAATGTTCCCGTTCCTCTGCAGGTTTCACACAACATGGTGGTAACTGACTTGCAAAATACAACCAGGGACCCAGCTAGAGGGGGTGAAACTCCAGCTCCCGGGAATGTCTTCGAGGGTCCAGTGGGAAGAGACACTGCACACCCTGGGAGCACTAAAGACCTTCTCTATGCCAGCATCAACTACACAAAGTTACCCAGCAGTGATGGGGCTGTGCAGAGGGGTGAGGACACGGAATATGCACAGATCAGATTCCAGCCAAACTGAGAGAGAAAAGCAGGGAGAGGGCTGTGAGGGATGTGTGCAGTCAATGTGGTTGAATAATGAAGAGAAAGTGGCGCTGCCCAGCTTTGGTGTTCACTCTGAATATGCTTTCCAAGTGCTGCATCTTTTTCACGTTATCAGAGATTGTATGAAGTTTATGAATTGTGTGTAATTTCGCAGATATAAGCAAAGTGGCTCACAGCACCAAGGTCTCAGGTTCAATTCCAGCCTCAGGCGACTGACGTGTCTGCGTGGGTTTCCTCTGGGAGCTCCGGTTTCCTCCCACAATCCAAAGATGTGCGGGTTAGGGTGAATTGACCAGGCTAAATTGCCAGTAGTGTTAGGCGAAGGGGTAAATGTAGGGAAATGGGTCTGGGTGGGTTGCTGTTCGGCGGGTCAGTGTGGACTTGTTGGGCCGAAGGGCCTGTTTCCACACTGTAGGGAATGTAATCTTGTCAAAAAAGCAATTGTGATGAAGCTTTACAATATCTGATTATTGTTTGTGAATGTGGACTCAGGCATGGATTTGTCTTTCTAATGTAGATTAGATTACTTACAGTGTGGAAACAGGCCCTTCGGCCCAAAAACTCCACACCGACCCGCCGAAGCGCAACCCACCCATACCCCTACATTTACCCCTTCACCCAACACTACGGGCAATTTAGCATGGCCAATTCACCTGACCTGCACATCTTTGGACTGTGGGAGAAAATCGGAACACCCGGAGGAAACCCACGCAGACACGGGGAGAATGTGCAAACTCCACACAGTCAGTCGCCTGAGGCGGGAATTGAACCCGGGTCTCTAGCGCTGTGAGGCAGCAGTGCTAACCACTGTGTCACCGTGCTGCCCAATTTGTGTGTTAATAAGGGATAACACATGATTATAGTTTCATACTCTGTAAGTGGCTTTTTTTAAATATACATTGGAAAACTTTGAGGTGAGCTATTCATGAGATTAGGGAAAAGGGGTAGATCAGAAAACAAAAACTTGTTCCCTCCAGGAATGTGGGAATTCAGAACCAATTGTCAGTCAGGCAGTTTGCAAGTTTATATATACAGAAGGGGCCAATGACAGAAGGACTGGGATTAAATGACCTGACTGCCCTCAAGGTGCTGCCTATCTTTTACCAGGACCTGATCACTGTCTGGAACATGGTCGAATCGCGCCGCGCCTACCCTCCGGCAGGAGTAGCGGCTGTTGTCAGGGAGCCGTTGCTCAGGAATCCGCACCTCCGTGCTCGCGAGTTCGACTGGCTGTCAGAGGGGAGGGCCGTGGTGGCGAGGGTGACCAGGGTCGGGGACATGCTGGGTGCCGGGGGCCTGGGCTGGACACTGCCGCAGGACGTAGCGAGCAGGGCAGCGGTAGACGCCCGGTACGTGGCCACCGCCATCTGACGCCTTAAAACGGCAGTGCTCGGACCTGACGTAGTGCACCAGTTGGAGGACGCTCAGGTGTGTGGTGGAATCCTGTCCGCGCTTAGCCCAGCCTGGACAGTATTTCACATTGGCCCCAAGGTCCCGTACTTCCCGTGGGAGCCTGTGCCCCACAACCTGAGCCACCTCTGAAATTTTAATTTTGTTTCCTTTCGGGGGTGAAAAGGCGGGCCCTGTACAGACTGCTGCTGCACACCGTCCACCTCTTCTCCGTCATCCACAGTCCGGACACGCCTTAGCGTGCCCATTTGCCATGGGGCGGTGAGGATCCCCAGTGGAGGGCTCTCTACGCGGGTGTCTGCCCCCTTTCTCTCGGGGATCTGGGGTGGAGGGTGCTGCATGCAGTAGTCCCCTGCAACCGCAGATTGCAGTGGTTCACGGACTCCCAGCCCAACTGCTTGTTCTGTGGCGCTGTGGAGTCTGTGGACCACGTGTATATTGCATGTGGGCGTTTGCACTCCCTTTTTGACTTTCTTAAAAAGCTCCTCCTCTGATTTTGGTTGCACTTCAGTCCCACGCTCCTGATATTCGGGCACCCGGTGCGGAGGAGGGAGGGCAGGTCTGAAGACCACCTCGTGGTTCTGCTCCAGGGCCTGGCCAAACTAGCCATAAACAGGTCCAGGCAACTGGTCGTGGAGGGGGTCGTTAGGGCCGACTGCCTGCCCCTCTTCCGCGGTTACGTTAGAGCCCGGGTGTCCTTGGAGAAGGAGCACGTGGTGTCCACCAACACCCTGGGGTTGTTCAGGGAGAGGTGGGCGCCGCAGGGAGTGGAGTGCATCTTTCCCCCTCCAACTCTATTTTGATTTAGTCCCTGCCCTCCACTTCACTGTTTGATCACACAGCATTGCCCTTTGATGTAAAGGTCACTGCTTGTCACTGGGCACTTGGGTGTTTCCCTATCTTCCTGGTGGTGGAAATTAAATAAAGATTTGTGCACCTTGTGACACACACACACACACACACACCATGGGTGCTGGGGAAAAAATAAGCACTACCGCAGTTAGGCGGTAGTGTGGGGGTTAAGTATCAAAAAAAGGAAAAAGAATTTTAAAAAAAGAAAGATCAGGAGATTCCCCTGTTTGATCACACAGCATTGCCCTTTGATGTGAAGGGCACTGCTTGTCACTGGCAAAGAAAAAAAAACAAAAAAAGAAAAAAAAATGACCTGACTTTGTTAAAGATGGTGAAGTTTCAATTCCAAATCAAATTTGGAATTAAACGTCTACTCATGAGCGGGTAACAACAGGGAATGGTCTCCTGCTGTTTCTACACCTTATGGTCTTACAGTCCCGTCTTTGTCATCGCCATATAAGCTCATCTTGTTCGATAATGTCCTTTGGGAAGAAAATGTGCTGGAATTTATACAAGGGCAATGTTATTGACTCTTAAGCACTGGGCTATTTCAGAGAGTAAAGCACTCAGAAATATCGAATGGCTAAAACACCTCAGAAACCAGACTGACCAATAGACATCAATCACAGCTCTGAAAACAAGAATGGCAAATTCTTCCTGACCTACACCGAATCCCCTGTTCCTTGGATGCTGCCTGACCTGCTGCGCTTTTCCAGCAACACATTTTCAGCCCTGTCAGATAACAGGCTACCCCAGGGCATTGTAGCTGACACACACTGTCACTGACACCATCTGAGGTCTGAGGTGGTATACAGACCTGTTCATTACCACCAACTACTCTCCCTTAGCCGATGAACCAGTGCTCTTCCAAGCTGAGTAGCATTTGCAGTAAGCACTGAGGGTAGCCTTGCCACAGAATCTACTCTGGTGGACAGACTTCAATGTACAGCAGCAAAAGTGGTTTGGCAACAGTCCACTATTGACTGAACTGGGTGAACCTGGCTCTGCAGCAATTGGTGAGGGAACCAACGAGAGGGAAAATCAAATTTGACGTTACCAACCTGCATGCTGCAGATTATATTAGATTAGATTCCCTACAGTGTGGAAACAGGCCCTTTGGCCCAACAAGTTCACACCAACCCTCCAAAGAGCAACCCACCCAGACCCATTTCCCTACATTCACCCCTGACTAATGCAGCTAACAGTACAGGCAAGTTAGCGTGGCCAATTCAACTGATGCATTTGTCTATGACCAGCGCACACTCTCAATGGAAACAAAGACCTGTCTTCACATTGAGAGTACCCTGTATCATTTTGTGTGCCTATAGGGGTGGCACGGTGGCACAATGGTTAGCACTGCTGCCTCACAGCGCTAGGGACCTGGGTTCGACTCCCGCCTCAGGTGACTGTCCGTGTGGAGTTTGCACGTTCTCCTCTGGGTGCTCTGTTTTCCACGTACAGTTCAGATGAATTGGCCATGTTAAATTGCCCATATGTTAGGTGCATTAGTCAGAGGGAAATGGGTCTGGGTGGGTTACTCTTCGGAGGGTCGGTGTGGACTTGTTGGGCCGAAGGGCCTGTTCCCCACTGTAGGGAATTAATCTAATCGCTGTGTTCAGGAGGATCAATTTTGAACTCATCTAGCAACTCAATGCACAGATCCCTCTTAAATTTAAAAATTTTAGATCCAGGTAAAAATCTCTCACTTATGATCCCAGCTGATGCATCTGCCAGACAAGTCAGGTCTCAGAGTGAAACCTGGATTGATAGATCGCGTGCTAATGTGGTGCTGAATCACACTGAGGGGATAGATTGTCCTTAACAACAGAACAGAAGTTTATTATACAACAGAAGAAATAAATAGAAACCAGATTTTATGTCTCACTGGGTCAGGACACTGGAAATCAAGCCTCATTATCTCTGGAGTTGTCGCAAAATGTTCAAGCTTTTATATGGGGAAGTAATATTTTCCAATGTACCTGTCTATTGAAATGCCACAATAGAAAAGCACAAACGAGGTGTCTTGACATAAGGATGACTATTTATTATAAATAAGTAGATTCTAGCTTTGGATAAACAATTATGAACTGTCAACATATATCTCAATTGCTTAAAACTCAAAGCCCCTTATAAATAGAAAATATTTATAAAGGCATCGTTGTGCGACTGAGACTTTCTAAAGCTCTGGTTTGGCCCCATTTGGAGTACTGTGTCCAGTTTGGTCCCCACACCTCAAGAAGGACATACTGGCACTGGAGCGTGTCCAGCGGAGATTTACACGGATGATCCCTGGAATGGTTGGTCTAACATATGAGGAAAGGCTGAGGATTCTGGGATTGTATTCATTGGAGTTTAGAAGATTAAGGGGAGAGTTAATAGAAACTTACAAGATAATACATGGCTTGGAAAGGGTGGATGCTAGGAAATTGTTTCCGTTTGGCGAGGGGACTAGGACCCGTGGACACAGCCTTAGAATTAGAGGGGGTCAATTCAGAACAGAAATGCGGGGACATTTCTTCAGCCAGAGAGTGGTGAGCCTGTGGAATTCATTGCCGCAGAGTGCAATGGAGGCCGAAACGCTAAATATCTTCAAGGCAGGGATTGATAAATTCTTGATGTCACAAGGAATTAAGGGCTACGGGGAAAATGCGGGTAAGTGGAGTTGAAATGCCCATCAGCCATGATTGATTGGCGGAGTGGACTTGATGGGCCGAATGGCCTTACTTCCACTCCTATGTCTTATGGTCTTAAATCTCCCACTACCCACACATACAGACAGAGAGGAAACATTCATGCCATAGGTGGAGGGAAAGATTGGAAAAGCAACTCAATGGTCACTTGATGACAGTATTCACTGAAATATCACTTCTCTATCTCAACCCTTTTGGTTGTTGCGATCCCAGCTGATGGGACTGTTGGACAAGTCACCTCCCACGTTGAAATCTTGACCGAGTGCATTTCACTTCTTTTTGTTTTTAATGAGGTGGTCTCTGACTGAGACCCAAGCGCATAGCAACATGATAGTTGGAGGAAGAGCGCCTCATCTTCTGCCTGGGAACCCTCCAACCACAAGGAATGAACCTAGATTTCTCCAGTTTCCTCATTTCCCCTCCTCTCACCTTGTCTCAGTCAAATCCCTCGAACTCAGCACCGCCTTCCTAACTTGCAATCTTCTTCCTGACCTCTCCGTCCCCACCCCCACTCCAGCCTATCACCCTCACCTTGACCTCCTTCCACCTATCGCATTTCCAACGGCCCTCCCCCAAGTCCCTCCTCCCTACCTTTTATCTTAGCCTGCTGGACACACTTTCCTCATTCCTGAAGAAGGGCTCGTGCCCGAAACATCGATTCTCCTACTCCTTGTATGCTGCCTGACCTGCTGCACTTTTCCAGCAACACATTTTCAGCTCTGATCTCCAGCATCTGCAGACCTCACTTTCTCCTCGAGGTGGGAAACCGCACAATCTTTAAAAAGCACTTGGGTGAGAACTGGAAGTGTCAGAACATTCAAAGCTACGGGGGCCTCGTGTGGGAAAGTGGACCACAGGGTGTCTCGTGTACTGTGCGATTCTATTTTCTGAAATGTGAGATGAAGAGTGTCAGTTCCTCACCTCTTGTTTTGGTATCTGTAGTTATACCCACTGCCACTAGATGGAAGACGACTACATTGCAGCACACCTCAACATATGGGCGGCACGGTGGCACAGTGGTTAGCACTGCTGCCTCACAGCGCCTGAGACCCGGGTTCAGTTCCCGACTCAGGCGACTGACTGTGTGGAGTTTGCACGTTCTCCCCGTGTCTGCGTGGGTTTCCTCCGGGTGCTCCGGTTTCCTCCCACAGTCCAAAGATGTGCGGGTCAGGTGAATTGGCCATACTAAATTGCCCATAGTGTGAGGTAAGGGGTAAATGTAGGGGTATGGGTGGGTTGCGCTTCGGCGGGTCGGTGTGGACTTGTTGGGCCGAAGGGCCTGTTTCCACATTGTAAGTAATCTAATCTTAATATGTCTTTCAAATGATTCTGTTCATGCCTCAAGGTAATTGCTTCACTGCTGTTGCCCCTTCTTTCAGCTGGCTGTGTCCACCCTACCTTCTGGAATCCAATCTCCAAGCCTCTAATTCTGAGTACTGTTTTACAATAAAATAATGGAAATACCATGGTCGGACACAGACATCGTGCGCTGAAGGGCTTGTTCCTATGTTCTGTGGAAGTGTCCATACATACACCTGTCTGCTTCCATAGGGCAACACACAAATAGGAGCCATTTTCTATTTTGCAGTGGCTAATTGCAAATTGGAAGTAAGCGGACATTTTTGCTCCTGGAGTTTGGCTATATCGGGAGAGAAAAGTGGTCAATCAAAATGTTTTTTTAAATTCAGTATTGTGCCGTTAAAATAACCAATAAATGACCTGTGCTCACATTCTCTGTAAATAGATTGTTAACCTGACTGTAGCGTCTTTAAACACACAGCTTTGTGAATCCATTTGACTAGCTGCTCACTGTTGTATTGTTACTTGAAAGAATGAAGGATTCATGTCCAATTTGACAAACAACTCTTTTTGGTAATATTGTGTGAACAGGTTAATGGAACTTCATAGATTTGTTGGCTTAAAGACTTGTTCTCTGAGTTAATGCAGTGGCTATGAAAATGTGATGTGTGAGATTAGACCCCAGCTCTCCTTTATCTCAGGGAGGGACTGAAGATTCGCAATGACTGAGTCAGGCCTCATCGAAGCAAGCACGGTCAGTAGAGATATGAATTGAATTGAATTTATTGTCACATGTACCGAGGCACAGTGAAAAGCTTTGTCTTGCAAGCAACGCAGGCAGATCACAGAGTTAAGTAGCATAAGTCGGTAAATAATAGGTAAACAGCAGCAAAAACAAAAACACAGGTACAGGCGAATGTTAAGAGTTTGTCAGTCCATTCAGTATTCTAACAACAGTAGGGTAGAAACTGTTACAAAATCGGCTGGTGTGTGTGTTCAGGCTTCTGTACCTTCTCCCCAATGGTAGAGGTTGTAGAAAAACATTGCCAGGGTGGGATGGATCTGTGAGAATGCTGGCGGCCTTTCCTTGACAACGGGCCTGGGAGATGGATTCTATAGATGGGAGGTTGGCCTTTGTGATTGTCTGGGCTGAGTTCACCATTCACAGTTACTAAAGTTCACGTGAGAATGTAACTTCTGAATGTTCTGTGATTTACATATCTTTTTGAATGAACATGTTGGTTTACAACTGAAACCAACATGTTCATTCAAAAAGATGAGAGACTTAACAAACAATCCAGGTCTTTGTCAATATATAATTTCAGTTTCATCACACTGCGTAACCTTTTGCTATAAATGTTGTGTCTTAGAATCTTATTCTCCACAAACAGCTGATGAAGGAGCAGTGGTCCGAAAGCAAGTGATTTCAATTAAACTTGTTGGACTATAACCTGGTGTTGTGTGGTTTTTAACTTTGTCCACCCCAGTCCAACACCGGCATCTCCAAATCCTGAACATGCAGTCACTTGCCCCTTCATCCCACCATATTGCCCCCAACCCCAGCCAATATCCCCCCCTCCCCCAACCCCAGCCAATATCCCCCCTCCCCCAACCCCAGCCAATATGCACCCCCTTCCCCAACACCAGCCAATATCCCTCCCCCCTTCCCCAACCCCAGCCAATATCCCTTCGCCCCCCCCCAACCCCAGCCAATATCCCCCACCCCGGGTTTCACTGCAGTGAAGCTCAGACCAAGCTGGAAGAACAGCATCTCATCTCCCACAGCCTGCAGGACTCAGTATCAAGTCCAGTTGTTTCTGAGCCCGATACACAATCTTCCATGTTCTTTTCCCCTTCCTTGGTTAATTGTCGACCATCCCTTTCCCTAACTTTCTTTTGTGTTCTGTCGCCACCTATCCCTCACACCTTTACCTCTCCCTTCCTCCCCCCCCCCCCAGCCCAAACTCCCTGTCATCAGCAGATACTACTTCTCTCTAGTGACTATCACTTCTGAAGACTTGAAATGTTAACTGTTTCTCTCCCTTTCTCTTTCTCCACAGCATTAGTTCCTTATTTCCATTGCCAGTGTGATTTCTTCTGCATCACTGTGTCCTGGTATTTTGTGCATTTTCCTCACTCCTAATCTCTCAATCACCTGAAGATCATGAAATGACCCAATCTGTTATCTTAACCCCTCTGAAGCTCCAGTGGTATAGCTTGTCACCAAGGGAAGAAAAACTCTCTATTACCGGTAACTCACTTCCTGAATCCCCAAAGCCTGTCCACCAACTCCACAAGTCCGGAGTGTGATGGAATATTCCCCATTTGCCTGGATGGGTGCAGCTCCAACTCAAAACTTCCAGGGTAAAGCAGCCTGTTTGATCAGCACCACATCCACAAATGTCCACTCCCTCCACTGCTGACTCTCAATAACAGCAGTGTGTTAATACCTACAAGATGCAATGCAGGAACTCACCAAAGATCTTCACCAGCATCTTCCAAACCGACAACCACTTCCATCTGCAAGGCCAACAGGTGCAAGGAAACACCACCCCCTGCAACTTCTCCTCCGAACCACTCACCATCCCACTTAGAAATAGATTGGCCCTTACTTCAGTGTCACTGAGTCAAAATACTAGAGTTCCCTCCAAAAGGGCATTGTGGGTTATCTAACAGCTTTTACAACATTTGCAACCTCTTACATTGATGCATAGCCATGATTTCAATTTGGGGTGAATTCACTGTGACTCTGATCTTCAGCATTTGCAGCCTTCACTTTCTCCTCCATGAATTCACTTCTGACAGGCACATCGGCAACACAGACTGAAAGTAGCGTCTGAGAACCATGCAAAAGTTCAGATACAATGGCGTCTGAAAGACTAGGCTGGTGTTTTGAATAAGACCATAAGATCAAAAAATAATAGGAACAGGAGAAGACCATTTAGTCCCATGAGCCTGTTCTGTCTTTCCATAGGATCAGGGCTGATCCCATTCTCCTCACCTCACCTTCCTGCTCTCTCCCATGATTCACTGACTGATCAAAAATCTGTCTCAGCTTTCAATTTACACAGCTCTCTGCGGCAAGGACATTCAACTTTCTGAGAGAATAAATTACTCTTCATCTCAGTCTTCAGTTAGTGCCCCTTTATTCTGAGATGTTTCCCCTTGCTCCTAGATTCTCCAGTGAAGGGAATCACCCTCTGAAAGCGTTGACTGTCAGTCCTCTATCTGTTTCAATTAGGTCATCTCTCATTCTTGTAAACTCCAGCAGGTAGACTTCCAACCTGTTTAGCCTCTGCTCAAAAGGCAATCCCTTCATCCAAGTGAACCTTTTAACGGCTTTCCTTAAATAAGGGGACAAATGTTGCTCCGGATCTGGTCTCCCCAGCACCTTATACAGTGGCAGTCAGATTTCCCTGCTCATCCTTCAATCCCCATGAAATAAGGGCCAGCATTCCATTAGTACTTCCTGATTACCTTGGCACAAGTCATTAGCTTTCTGTGTTTCATGCACACATGCCCCCCCCCCTCATTGTTCTAAGTCCCTTTGTTCTACAGCTTTCTGCAGTTTACAAAATGAAGAATCTCTACTTTCTGTCTTGGTTGTTACAGCCAATTTCAAAGTGGTATCTGTTCATCTCTGCCTCTGAAGTCGTGGCAAATGAGTTCAGAGTAAAAAGAGCAAAATACAACAGAATCAGAACAAGGTGGATAAGCATCAATTCTACTCTCATTCAGGTATACTGACCAGATCATCCAGTCTGACAGCCAGCTGAGTGTTGCAGAAAATATGTTTCTTTCCAGATGACATGCTAAATCTGAAAATGCATAGGCAAGTGAAGGGGGCTGGGGGAGAGGAGGTGCAGTTACTCAGGTGGCTGGTTTGAAATGCTGAGGAAGGCCAACAGCATGGGTTCAAATACCAAGGAAGCGGAGGGTAGCATGAAGGACTGAATGGGGGGGGGGGGGAATCATTTAAAGTTGAAAGAAAGGAGGGTTAGAGCAGGATTTGAGGATTGCTTCACCCAGAGGGTAGTGGGGATCCGGAATGCACTGCCTGGGAGGGTGGTTGATATGGGAATTTAGACAATGATATCCACATCCTGGGAATGTTTTTAAAAAAAAATCCACAATGAGGCATTTGAGTTCAAACATTGCTGCTTTGAAAGCAAATACTCAAGTCAATTGCCCTCTTTATTGTCCCTATTTAATAAGCTATTATGTAGGTTAGATTTTATTTCATCCTGGTAAAGTACGGGACAGTATAAAACATGTTAGTGGGTGGCCCGGTGGCACAGTGGTTAGCCTCACAGCGCCAGGGACCAGGGTTCAATTCCTGTCCCAGGCGACAGTTTGTGTGGAGTTTGCACATTCTCCCCGTGTCTGTGTGGGTTTCCTCCGGGTGCTCTGGTTTCCTCCCACAGTCCAAAGATGTGCAGGTCAGGTGAACTGGCCATGTTGAATTGCCCACAGTGTTGGGTGCATTAGTCAGGGGTAAATATAGAGGGGGGTGGTTTTCTCTTCAGAGGGGCGGTGTGGACTTGTTGGGCCGAAGGGCCTGCTCCACACTGGAGGGAATCTGATCTTAATCTGTGGCTAACTTGTGGTAGGTCAGCTTTTCCAAATATTTCAGGAACCTCTCCCTCAGTGTCTACAAATTCTAGGCACTACATATACATGAACCCATTCACATCTCTGAATGTACTTCTGTCCAGTCCAAACCTTTGAATAACACATCAGAGGTGAGTCTTAGTCCTCAGTGATAAAGTTACGATGGCAGATGATATGAATTAGGCCTTTTTATAAAACCATGATGGACATGGTGAGGTCACCCCTCAGCCTCTGACACTCCAGGGAAAAACAAATCCCAGCCTGTTCAGCCTCTCCTTATAATTCAAATCTTCCAACCCTGGCAACATCCTTGTAAATCTTTCCTGAACCCTTTCAAGTTTAACAACACCTTTCCTGCAGCAGAGAGACCAGAAGTGAACATAGTAGCTAAAACTGGCCTCACTAATGCCCTGTACAGTTGCACTATGACCTCCCAACTCCTGTACTCGATGCACGACCAGTGATTAAAATGTGCCAAATGTCTTTTTCCCACCTTGTCTGCCTGCATTTCCACTTCCAAGGAACTAGGCAGCTGCACCTCAAGGTCACTGTACTCAACAACACTCCCCAAGGCCCGATCATTAACTGTGTAACTCCTGCCCTGGCTTGCCTTACCAAAATATAACAGCTCACTTTTATCCAAATTAGACTCCATCTGCCACTCCTCAGCCCATTGACCCATCTGACCAAAGTCCCATAGTAATCTGGGATAACTTTTTTCACTGTCCACTATATCACCAATTTTGGTGTCATCTGCAAACTTAATAACCATACTTCCTACAGTCACATCCAAGTCATTTACATAAATGGCAAAATGCAGTGCACTCAGCACAGATCCTTGCAGCATACCACTGGGCACAGGCCTGTGACTCCTGCTTTCAAGCCAATTTTACATTCAATTGTCTAGCTGTCCCAGGATCCCATGTGGTCTAACCTTGCTAACCGGTGTACCATGGGGAACTTTGTGAAATGCCTTGCTGAAGTTTATATTGATAACCTCATCTCTGTCCCTTCATCAATCTTTTGTTCCTTCTTCAAAACACTCCATTGGGTTAGTGAGGCACAATTTTCCACGCGTAAAGCCATGTTGACTATTCCTAATCAGTTCTTGCCTTTCCAAATACACGTAAATCATGTCCCTCAGCATCCTTTACAACAACTTGCCCACCATTGACATCAGGGACATTGGTCCATGGCTTTTCCTTACCACCTTTCTTAATTAATGTGATGCCATTATTTAATGTATAGTCTTCAAGCAACTCATCTGTACCTATCCATGATATAAATATCTCAGCAAGGGGCCCAGCTATCTCTTTCCAAGCTTCCCACATAGTTCTGGGATACACCTGATGAATTCCTGGGGATTTATCCACCTTTATGCATTTTCAATTGACATGTACTCTTTGAATACATCAGGATTTGAGGCACTAAAGAAGCAGAGGCTTGCTGGTATAATCAATAGACTATTAATCCAGTGACCCTGGTCATGTTCTAGGGACCTGGATTCAAATCCTGCCACAGCAGACGAATGAGTTTTAAAAACAAATCTGGTTTAAGAGTCTAAAGATGTCAGGGGAAACAGAACAGCTGGTTCACTAATGTCTGTTTGGGAAGGAAATCTTCTCACCTTCCCTGGTCAAGCCAACATGTGACTACAGACCCCACAACAATCCAGCTGCCCTCTGGGTAATTAGGGATGTACTTGTTAGCATGCTGTGAATCAACAACCCATCAAATGACGTGATAATGTGATGGTGTTGAAATAAAAGGAGGAAGCAGGGTGTAGATTGTCGCACAGTGAATCCTCTGATTTTGATTTCAGAACAGTTACAGAAGTTGAACTCTGCTGAATAGCTGATTTTCATAGATACGCAGTTTCCTCTGTCTCACCAGCACAGTTTGACATTGTCCCGGTGACTAATTCCCTCAGCAATTTCAGGTAAGTGGGTAGTTTACATGTATCTGCCTGTCCATCTCTAATCTATCCTCACTCAACTATGTCTTGTGTAGCCATAGTCTTACCAGACCATAGGCTGCTCTCTTATTAGAGAGAGGTGACTTAACCTGAGAGTCCTTCATGGTAACCTGAAACTAGTGATGGGAGTTGAACCCATACTATTGGTACCACACTGCTCTGCAAAACAACAAACCAGCCAACCGAGCTAAACCAATTCCCACTTAACTATATCTCCTGTCTGTCTATCTCTGTAACCATTTATCGATATGTCTGTCTATCTATCTATGTAACTTTAAAGTTTGCTAAGTGAAGAGATTTTCACCATATCTATGTGGCTTTGAGCTCACATCCACATTTGTATTTCTCCTACGCCGAGGCACGGGAGTGTGTGTGTCGGAACGCAGTGTGAGACTGTTTCTGAAAGGGATGGAACAGCTGAATTATTGTTTATTGTAGTACATTCCCGCACTGGGTGGTATCTCGAGTTTTTCGTGTGTATTGCTTGCCATGGGATAGATTATAGAATCATACAGTCAGGCAGTACAGAAGAGGCCTTTGGTCCATCCAGTCTGTACTGCCAAAGCTACACTATCAGCTGGGATGGTATTGAAAGGTGGAGCAGGCTTGAGGAGCTGAATGGCCTCCTGCCACTCCTATTTCTTCTGGACTAACCCAACATGAGTCCCACTTTCCAATGCTTTGATTCTTATTGGAAGCTATTAACATTACAGTGAATGATTTCCTTCACTGAACGGTACATTAAAACCAATTGTCCTCAGATTCCACACGAGAAATTCTCAAATTCCCATGTCACCACTTTCCCATTTGCTTTTTCCATTGGCCTCTCTTGCACCATTGGTCCTAATCTGTTAATCCCAAATTCCGGTGGAGTGTCTTGGTGGGGAGATGAAGTCGCACAAGATTCTTCTCTGTCCACTGCATCCGACCATAAGTTGTCTGCTGTATTCGTTCTGCAAATATAATTTGTGTTATGCACTAACAATCCGGATGATAGGACTGAGGACATTGTTGCTACGTTTGCAGATGACACAGAGATAGGTGAAGGGACAGGTTGTGTTGGGGAGGTGGGAAAACTGAAGAAGGATTCAACAGACCAGGAGGGTAGGCAAAGAATTGGTAGATGGAACTGAGAAGGATGAGGATGCACTTTGGGAAGAATAGAGTCGAGATTCTTTCTAAAAGGGCTTCAGGAATTGAAGTACAAAGGGACTTTGTAAACCATAATCTTGGTAACCTTAAGTAAATTGTTCAAGTCTCTTTCTCTCTCTCCTTCCTTCTGCTTCTCATTCACACTCAGCAGCACCCCCCCCCTCCCCCATTGCACGCAAAACCTGTACATCTGTTCTCTCTATATATCACAAATTTCTATCATTTACCTGCAATAATCCCGCTCTTGAAGAAAAACATGTTTTAGGTTAAAGAGAACAATGAATTATGCTATTTACTCTCCCAATTCCACAATCTTATTCTAATATCAAGTCATGTTTCAAAGTGGAATTTTCGAATCTTGGCTATAATATAACTGCAGAGGGGTGACCAAAACATGGTGTTAGTATAGTCCATTATGAATCTAGTCAAAAATCCAGTGAGTCTTACAGAGTTTGTGAGTGAGGAGCAGAGCTATTACTATAATATATGTCAGTGACAAATGTGGGCACCGCCTTTATTGAACTGGACTCAGATTACTCTTGTAAACATCTACTGCAGGAAATTAGAAGTGATTTAACTTCAATCAGGGTTCATGGCAAGTTTCGGCAGTGCATCTGGTAGATGGTACACATGACTGCTATTGAGGGTCAGAATGTGGTGCCAAACAAGCAGGGGGCTGCTTTGTCTTTGGATGGTATTGAGTTTCTCGAGTGTTGTTGGAGCTTCACTGATCCAGGCAAGTGGGGAGTATTCCAGCACATTCCCGACTTGGCTTGTCAATGGTGGACAGGTTTTAGGGAGTCAGGAGGTGAGTTACTTGCTGGAGGGTTCTGACCCCCTGAGCTGCTCTTGTAGCCCCTGTTTTACATGATGAATGGTGAATGCCATTCCCGCCCCCACCCCCCCACCCCTCCCCAGGATGTTGATAATTGGGGGATTGACTGATGGGTAACACAAAGGGTGATGGTGAAATTCTCTCTCAATGTTAACCCCTGGGCTGTTGAGGGTGAGGGGACTCAGTGATGTAACATCATTGAACATCAAGGAGGAATGGTTAGATTCTCTCTTATTGGTCATTGATTTGCGGGGCTATGAATGTTACTTGCCACTTGTTAGCTCGAGCCTGGATGTTGTCCAGATCTTGAAGTATTTGAATGTGATCTGCTTCAGTATCTGAGGAATGGCAGATGGTACAAAACATTATCAGAGAACATTCCACTTCGGACCTTATGATGGAGGGAGGGAAGATCATTGATGAAGCACGTTTGGGTCAAGGACACTAACCTGAAGAACTTCTACAGAGATATCCTGGAGCTGAGATGACTGACCTCCAACAAATACAACCATCTTCCTGTGTGTCAGATATGGTTCCAACCACTGGAGAGTTTGCCCCCAATACCCATTGATTGCAGTTTTGCTCAAGCTCCTTGATGCCACACTCAGCCAAGTGCAGCCTTGATGTGGAGGGCTGTCACTCTCATCTCCCTGCTGGAGTTCAGCTCTTTTGTCCACTTTTGAGCAAAGACTATAATGAAGTCAGGAGCTAAGTGGCCCTGGCAGAATCCAAACTGGGTAGCACTAAGCAGGTGATCTTTGCTGAGTTCCTGTCTGTATGCATCATTTCCATAATAATAACTCCCCTGCTCCCAATCCAATCTGATGGGACTCAACCAAATGCTGTTCGTTTGGGAAACTGGTTCACTGCAGAACTTTAAGCAAGACAAATCTGCCAGGTCTGGCTTACACGTGACTCCAGGTCCAAAAGTATTGAAGGTGAATCTGAAATGTGCTCTGACATGTCCTACTGAGCCGCACGGTGATAGGTTTGCAAAGTCAGATAAAGTGAATCAAAAAAGGGCAAATCTATCTTCATTTTTTTCTCCCTGTGTGCTGTACCCTCAAAGTTGTCCCCCATGCATTCTCACAGAGATAGCATCAATTTTCAGAAGGGTTATTTATGTTTAAAACCACACAGCTTCAGGGTTGGTGAAAAAAGGGAAGTAACCCTTCCTCTCATTCTCACTGCAGCATCTATGTTTTCCGTATCCCTCCTTCCCATGTTCAATGTTAGTGCCCTCGCTGATTTTTCATGCGTTTCAGTTTTATTTTATCAGTATTGTTACTGCAAGCTGGAAATGGCCTGCGGACTTTGGGAAACAGCCTAGCTCAGATTGCCAGTATTTATTACTGAAGGTTTAGTGCATCTCCCAGTGATTTACAGAGATCAAATAAAGGCACGAGGAACGAGAATGTCACACATAACACTCTCAAATAATTGCCCGTGGCTTTACAGCAAAACTGGGGGAGCTTTTAAATGTTGTAACTGTTTCTGCAGCTACCTCTCTCTGATAGTTCATTCCATGTACAGACCACCCTGTGTGAAAAGGCTGCTCCTCCAGACCCTCTTAAACCTTCCTTTCTCACCTCAAAGATATGCTCCCTGGTTTTGAACCACCCTCCCCCACCTCAGGGAAAAGACCTTTGCTATTCACCTTATCTATACTCCTTGTGATTTTATAAAGTTCTGTAAGTTCATCCCTCAACATCCTATGCTCTGGGGAAGGGAAAAAGTCTCAGCCTTTCCAGCCTCTCCCTATAACGCAAACCCTCCATTCAGGCCACATCCTTGTAAATCCTTTCTAAATTCTCTCCAATTTAATAATATTATTTCTATAGCAAGGCAAGCAGAGCTGTACACATTACTCCAAAAGTGCTCTCACCAACGGCCTGTATAACCTCAACATGACATCCCAACTCCTTTACTTAAGATTACCTACCATATGGAAACAGGCCCTTCGGCCCAACAAGTCCACACTGACCCTCTGAAGAGTAACCCACCCAAACCCATTCCCGACCTACATTCATCCCTGACTTCAGAGGGTCGGTGTGAACTGGTTGGGCCGAAGGGCCTGTTTCCAACTGTAGGGAATCTAATCTAATGCACCTAACACATGGGCAATTTAGCATGGCCAATTCACCTAATCTGCACATCTTTGGATTGTGAGAGGAAACCGGAGCACTCGGAGGAAACCCATGCAGACACAGGGAGGACGTGCAAACTCCACATAGACAGTTGTCTGAGGCCGGAATTGAACCCAGGTCCTTAGTGCTGTGAGGCAGCAGTGCTAACCACTGAGCCACCGTGCTGCCCAATAATCTAGCCAATGAAAGCAAGCATGCTAAGTACCTTCATCACCACCCTGTCTACCTGTGACGCCATTTTAATGGAGCTATATCCCTGAATCCCTAGGTCTCTATGTGTGACATCACTCCCTAGGGCCCTACCAGTAACTGTACTAGTCCTGCCCTTTCTCATTTTTTTACTCAATCTACAAATATCCCATCATGGATGAGGGTGGCATGCAGAATCTCAGCAAAAGACAAGGTTGACACACTGCAAAAGTCTACAGCTAGAAATGCGGGTTATCTGGAGAACTGTAAGCAGTTTTGCTCCCCTTAGTTAAGGGAAGATATCATTATATTCAGAGGCAGTTCAGAGAAGGTTCACTATGATGAGCCCCAGGATGCAGGGATTGTCTTTTGAGCAAATGTTAAACAGGTTGGGATTCTACTGCCTAGAGTTTAGAAGTGTGAGAGGTGATCTCCCATATGTGGGCCTGACAGGGTCAATGCTGAGAGGATGTTCCCCCCCCCCTCATGGGACAGTCTAGGGCCAGAGGACACATTCTCAGAATAATGGGACTCCAATTGATGACTTAAATGAGGAGAAATTTCTTCTCTCAGAGGGTTGTCTTTGCCAGAGAGAGCTGTGTGTGGGGACAGAGTCCCTGTGTATATTTAAGACTGAAACAGATAGATTCTTGATCATTGGGGAATCAAAGGTAAGGGCAGGAAAATGGACATGAGGAACGTCGTATCATCCACAATCCAATTGAATGGTGGAATCCAATTGAGGGGCTGAATGTCCTACTCCTATCCTACTTTGTATGGTCTTAGGATAAAGTAGAGTCTTCTCTTGAAACCCAGGTCTGCTGAAATGCTCCCCTCAGTTAATTTAATTCTTCTGTCAAGAAAGACAGACCAGAGATGAAGTCATGGACCTTTCTAGTTGGAAGACGTCTCCAAATGTCATTTAAGATCCCCATGAAGGTTTCGTGGCATCAGGTCAGATTTGGACGTGGAATTTCTGTGCTCATTCCCTCCTCAAGAACCCAGCTGAGGGGTTAGCAACTTGTGGAATTCAGAAAGATCTAGGCCTTAGGGAGTACAGTTAAAATGGACAACTGCTTGGAGTCTTCAGGGGCACATTGGAAGATGTTGGCGGCTGTTACAGACCATGATCAGCATCAATCATGATTCCTCAGAAAATGAATCTTCATCCAAATGCAGCAGGATCCGAAGAGTATTGGAGATTGATCTGATTAATCTTCACACAATTGTCAATCAATGGCGGGTTTTTAAAGGGACAATTCAACCATTCACCCCTTCCACTTATTATCTGCTGAATTTGTTCTGTGTGGAAACATTGATCAGGAAATGGCAATAAATACCGTGGCCACAGGAACAATCAGAAAATGAGTATTCTCATCGAAACTATGAGCAGGAGTAGGCTAACCAGCCCCTCCAGCCTGCTCCACCTTCCAGTATGATAATGACAAATCATCAACCTGAATACCCTCATCCCACCCTCCATTTGTATACCCTGGTCCCTTTCGCCACAAGAACTCGATCTAGCTCCTTGAACAAAGTTCAATGTTCTGGCCCCGATCACTTTCTGTGGCGCAAATGTTTCCAGGTTCCCCACTCTCTGGGTGAAGATATTTCTCCTCATCTCAGTCCTACCACATCTTGTTTAGACTGTGATTTCCTGGTTCTACCCCACCTCTGCCCCATTGGGATTATCCTTCCTGTGTTTATCAAGTCTAGTCTTGTTAGAATTTTACAGGTTTCTTTCAGATTCCCTCACCATTTTGCTAAATTCCCGTGAATACAATACCAATAGATCCATCCTCTCTTTATGCTTGAGCCCTGCCATCCCATGAATCAGTCTGGTCAACCTTCACTGGTCTCCCTCCATACCCAGAACATCCTTCCTCAGATAAGGAGACCCAAACTGCACCCTGTACAATTGGAGCAAGACATCCCTGCTCTTAGCCTCGAATCCTCTCACTATGAAGGCCAACATCCCATTTGCCTTCTTCACTGCCTGCTGTGACTGGTGTATGAGGGACACCCAGCTCTCTGCCTTTGTCAGTTTACAGCCATTCGGATAACAATCGTTTTGCTCCCCAAGTGGATAACCTCACATTGATCCACATTAAACTGCATCTGCGCTGCACTGGCCCACTTTCCCACCTTGTGCAGGTCACACTGAAGCATCTCTGAATCCTCCTTCCCAGCTACCCCTCCCTGCCAGCTTTGTGCCAACTCTGAGGGGCAACAGTACGCTACTAACCTACTCCGGCAATCACTGGGATTGTGGCAGACCTCTGAGATCAATACCCTAATCCCACCCTCTCCCCATTGCCCTTGGTCCCTTTCGCATGAGGTGCTACATCTCCCTTCTTCTTGAAAACACAATATTTTGGTCTCAGCCACTTCCGGGTGAACCATCTGCAAATACATAGCAATCGCACCTCAAGGTCACTTAGGCAGTCTCTGCTAAATTTGAGACATCTAGCGTCTTGAAGTGCAGAATTATTTCCTTGTTTGCCTTTTTTAAACCTAGTGACTGATTCTCAGCCAACGTTCACTTTATTTAGACTGCCTTCATTTAAAAATGCAGATAATCTTCCAGATTCTGTTCCTGTGTAAGCAGCCAGCATTCACTCATGCTCCACCTTCACCCTGTCTTGTCGACTTGTTTGTCATTCTTTATTGGACTGACTCTCCAGAAGCCTAAGGTAGTAGGCCCTTGGCTCAGATTTGATGCAGTCACCACTAACATGGAACAGAAATAGAATCTCTACAGTGTGGAAACAGGCCCTTCGGCCCAACATGTTCACATTGACTCTCCAAAGACTACAGAATGGGACTATTTGGCCCTGCCATTTTGGCTCTAACCTGTTTTGGCGCTCATTACTTTGGTGCTGAGCTGTTTTGGCGCCAACACATATTGATAACCATCGTGTGAAAATTTTGGTTTGTCTCTCTTGCTTAAAATGTTTTCAGCCATTTCTGGTATGGGCTCGACAAGAAAATAGAAAGAAAATTGTATTACAGCTTTCCAATGTGAAGACAGAAGGGCTTAAGTATCATCAAGGCAGTAGATGGCTATTAACAATTGTTAAATAAGAAAATGATTACAAAATGAGATTTGAATCTACAGCGGGTCATTACAGCTTTGACTATCAACTGTTGCTAGTTGAGATAACTACATCGGGTCGTTAGTCATCCTCTCTTCTTTCACAAAACAAGACTTTTTTTTTATTCTGAATTGGCGCCAAAACAGCTCAGTGCCAAAGTAATGAGAGCCAAAACAGTTTAGAGCCAATACGGTGGGGCCAAATGATCGGCGCCAAAACATACCCCAACCCCAAAGACTAACCCACTCAGATCCTACTACTCTACATTTACCCCTAACCCTACACATTCCTGAACACTATGGGCAATTTAGCTTGGCCAATTCATCCTAACCTGCATATCTTTTGAATTGCGAAAAGAAAGCAGAGCCACACAGATGCAGGGAGAATGTAAAAACTCCACACAGACAGTGGCCTGAGGCTAGGATCAAACCTGGGCCCCTGGCGCTGTGAGGCAGCAGTGCTAACCACCAAGCTAGGAAGTGCTGGAGGAACTCAGCCAGTCTGGCTGCATTTATGAATAGAGACAGAAACAGAGTTAATGTTGCAGGTTATAAACACAGAAAGTGCTGGAAAAAACTCAGCAGGTCTGGCAGCATTTATGGAAAGAGAAAACAGAATCAATATTTTGGGTCTAGTTGCAAAATATTTTGACAAACAGTCATTGGATATATTGATGTGCTGAGTTTGTCCAGCAATTTCTGTGTTTATAACCTGTAACACTAACATAGATTTTCTCTCTCTCTCTCTCTCTCTCTTTCTCTCTCTCTCTTTACAGGCACTGCTAGACCTGCAAAGTTTCTGTGTTTGTTTCAGATCTTTAGCATCTACAGTTCTTTCTTTTGTTTTAACATAAATTCGATTCCAACCTGAGGAGACTGTGTGGAGTTTGCACATTCTCCCAGTGTCTGTGTTGGTTTCCTCCGGGTGCTCCAGTTTCCTCCCACAGTCCAAAGATGTGCAGATCAGGGTGAATTGGCCATGCTAAATTGCTCATAGTGTTAGGTGCATTTGTCAGAGGGAAATGGGTCTGGGTGAGTTACTCTTTGGAGTGTCTGTGTAGACTGGTTGGGCTGAAGGCCTGTTTCCACACTGTAGGGAATCAAATCTAATCTAAATATTAACTTACTTCCTGCATTAAAAAAGGCTGTCTGCTCAATGTTTTTTTTTCTGGCATCTCACAGCAAGAGCATCATGTCTTGGAGAAATATTTTAGTGAGAGATTGCACAGTTCAGATCGATGTCAATTATAAATGTAAGTAAAGATACAGAAGCCTGTAAACACACACTTCTCCTTTCCCTCCTTCACTCAGCTGGAGTGAGTGAGGACGTGGCTTATGGAAATTGATATGGGATTGAGAAATCTCACCTAGCAGGACCCATTGGACAATTGGGGATTCTTGAATTCTGATAGAAGTTCCAAGTGTCATCAGGCATCAGGGAAGAACAGAGAGGCAGATATTGTTGAGATTGAGAATCAGAGGTCACTGTTCGACAGAAGGGACGACTTGGAGTTGAGAGCCAAAACTGCAACAAGTGTTAAGGTCTGGAATGAAGAGCAAAGAGCCGAGATGTTTGTGACAACAAATACTTGGAGATTTGATGGCAGAGTGAGTTTGGAAATACCTCCTTCTGCATCACTGAGATGCCATGATCACTCTTCCCTCTGCATCAACCCCATTTCTAACAGAACCAGTTATTATTGGAATGCATATCTAATTGGACCCAGATCACCACCACCCCCCCACCCCCAACCACCACCACCAGGTTCCATACTGGGACCAAACTTCGACAAACAAATTCCTCTCCAAATCCATCTTGATCTCCATTAGGCTCAAGCTAAACCCACCATGGTCTTATTAGACCTTAGGGCTGTTCTCTTTCTCTCTCTCCCTCTGTCCCTGTCACTCTCTGTCACTCTCTCTCTCTCTGAATCCATTGACCCTCCCAGTGGTCTCAGGCTAATGTGTGATACAATGCATGTGTTGGTTTTAGTGATTACTGTTTGGCAATCGGCTAGCTCAGTTGGCTGGATGGTTACAGAACCATTGACATTTCCTGTACAGGAGGCCATTCAACTCATCGTATCTATACTGGCTACCAAAGGAGGTACTCAGCTACTCCTGTTCTCCAGCCATATCACCTGGGCCCTCTAACATTAGCACTTCCAAATATTCATCCAGCTCTCTTTTGAAACCTCCTAAAAGTCTACCTCCGCCACTCTCCCAGGCAACGCAGCCTAAATCCTAACACTCTCTGAGTAAAGAAGTTTCTCCTCAGCTCACTCCTCACTCTGTTGCTGACAATCTTGAAGTGTGACCCTTACTTACTGACATATCAATGTGTAGAAACAGAATATCCTTCTTTCCCCTTCATAATGTTGAATACCTCAATAAGGTCACCTCTTAATCTTCTGCTCCAAGGAGAACAAGCCCAATTACTCTAATCCTTCCTTGTATCTAAAATCCTTCATTCCTGGCATCATTTTAGTAAATTTCCTTTGAACTCTTCCCAGGGTTTTAACATCCTTCCTTAAATAATGTGCCCAGAACTGAACACAATGTTCCAGATGTGGTCTCATCAATGATTTCTTCATTGCTGTTATCTTCAATGATACAATTTATAATCCCGAGGTTCCTATAAACCTTCTTAACAACTGTATCAACTTCCCTGGTTACCTTCAGAGAATCGTATAAGTGAATCCTGCGGTCCCTCAAAGATGGACCGTTGAGCCTGAATTGTCTCTCAGTGTTTCTTCAGCCAAAATGCATGACCAAAATGAATGGTGAGTGATACCTAACATTGTGGGTTCAATTCCCACACCAGTTGAGGTTACCGTGACAAACTCTCCTTCTCAACTTCTTCCCGCACCCAAAACATTGTGACCATCAGTGAAACCACCACCCAATTATCTCCCTCCCTGCTAATGAAAAATTAGGACAACAATGACTTTACCTTTGAGGAAATCGATGGGTTGTAAGCAATTTGTTTATTGAGTTTGCAGTAATTTATATATGATACATGAGTTAGCTAAATAAAGTATACAATAGTGACAGTTGAGGATGTCTCACTGATACTGGGAGACAAGTCGGCTGTTGGTACAGTGGATACTCATCTTGTTAAAGTTCTGGGGCAGCATGTTTAAAATAATCAGAAGTTTAGATAGAGTGGGGTTGTGCTAGCGATTACCACCCAAGGAAGAAAGGATCTCACTGTCCACTCTATCTAAACTTCTGATTATTTGATATATCTCAATTAAGTCACCTATCAACCTTCTTCTCTCCAATGAAAATAGCCTCACATCCTTCAGGCTTTCCTCATAAGACCTTACTTCCATACCAGGCAACATCCTCATAAATCACCTCTGAACCCTTTCCAAAGCTTCCACATCCTTCCTATTATGAGCTGACCAGAACTGTATGCAATACTCCAAGTGCGGCTACACCAGAGTTTTGTACAGCTGCAGCACGACTTCATGGCTCTGAAACTCAATCCCTTTACCAATAAAAGCTAATACACCATGTGCCTTCTTAACAATCTTATCAATTTTCAGGGATCTACGTACATGGACATTCAAGTCTCTCTGCTCATCTACACTACCAAGAATTGTACCATTAGCCCAGTAATCTTTATTCCCGTTGCTGCTTTCAAAGTGAAACATCTCACACTTTTCCGCATTAAACTCCATTTGCCACCTCTCAGCCCGTCTGTCTTTCTGTAACCTGCAACATCCTTCAGCACTATCCACATCTTTGGATTGTGAGAAGAAACCAGAGCACCCAGAAAAAACCCATGTAGACTCAGGGAGAACGTGCAAACTCCACACAGACAGTTGCCTGAGACTGGAATCAAACCTGGGTTCCTGACGCTGTGAGGCAGCAGTGCTAACCACTGAGCCACCATACCACATGGTCCTGTGTGATTCTATGATCATATTGGGAAGTGAAGTCATATGTTATCAGCAATTTTCCATTATCGTCACAATGAAGCCTTTATATTTTGTCATCCAGATACAGAAAAAAAGTTGACAGAATGTTTGAGTCAAGTTTTTGTTTACACTGGAGTTTAACCCCAATAGGTGTGAGGTTAGAAGAAGGAACAAGATGAGAGAGTACTCAATAAATGGCACAACACTCGGAAACTCCGAGGAACAGAAGGTGTTTGGGCTATTAGCTTGTAGGTTAATTGGGGGGGGGGGGGGCGCGGTTAAGAAGGCAGATGGGACACTTGCTTTTGTCAGTGGATGAATGGATTATAAGAGGGGAGTGGTGATGTTGGAGCTGAGCAGGACTTTGGTGAAGCCACAGTTGGAGCACTGCGTGCAGTTCCCATCTCTGCACTATGGGAAGGATGTGATTGTACTGGATGGGGGTGCAGAGGAGATTCATCAGGATGCTGCCTGGGATGGAGCAGTTCAGCGATGAGGGGAGGCTGGATAAGCTCAGGGTGTTTCCCTTGGAGCAGAGAAGGCTGGGGGGATGGGGGTTGGGGTGGGGGGAATAACCTGATGGAGGTGTGTAAGATTATGTGAGGCATGGATGGGGTGGATAGGAAGCAGCTGCTCCCTTGGTTGAAGGGTGGATAACATGATGTGGGGGGTGGGGCATCACTTTAAAGTGAAAGGCAGAGGTTTAGAGGGGAATTTGAGGATTATTTCACCCAGACAGTGGTGGGAGTCTGGAATACAGTGTCTGGGAGGGAGCACAATTAAAAATCACACAACAACAATAGGTTTACTTGGAAACTCTAGCTTTCAGAGTGCTGCTCCTTCACCACATGGTTGTGGAAGGGTAGTTGAGGGACAAAACCTTGCAACACCTAAAAATTACTTGGACGAGTGTTATAACAGTAAAAAATGAGGTCTGCAGATGCTGGAGATCACAGCTGCAAATGTGTTGCTGGTCAAAGCACAGCAGGTTAGGCAGCATCTCAGGAATAGAGAATTCGACGTTTCGAGCATATAGGGCTTATGCTCGAAACGTCGAATTCTCTATTCCTGAGATGCTGCCTAACCTGCTGTGCTTTGACCAGCAACACATTTGCAGCGAGTGTTATAACATCCAAGGCTATGAGGTCTAGCCCAAGAAAGTGGGATTGCTGCAGATGGTAGTATATTTTTTGGCGGAAAAGACTCAATAGGCCAAAGGGTCTCTTTTGTACTGTACTCTCTTGTACTATGAGTCTATGAATAGATGCAATTTTCATCACTAGAATGCGAAAGACCACCTTCAGATTCACGGAGTCATAAAGATGTACAGCATGGAAACAGACCCTTTGGTCCAACCCATCCATGCCGACTAGATATCCTAACCCAATCTAGTCCCACCTGCCAGCACTTGGCCCATATCTCTTCCTATTTATATACCCGTCCAAATGCCTCTTAAATGTTGTGATTGTACCAGCCTCCACCATTTCCTCTGGCAGTTCGTTCCATACACGCACCACCCTCTGCGTGAAAATGTTGCCCCTTAGATCTCTTTTATATCTTTCCCCTCTCACCCTAACCTGTGGCCTCTAGTTCTGGACTCCCCCACCCCAGGGAAAAGACTTTGTCTGTTTATCTTATCCATGCTCCTCACAATTTTATAAACCTCTATAAGGTCACCCCTTATCCTCCGACGTTCCAGGGAAAACAGCCCCAACCTATTCAACCTCTCCCTGTAGCTCAAATTCTCCAACCCTGGCAACGTGTCAGAGTCAAGACTTACCTGTGTTTCCTGTTCCATAGGATTTGCCTGACTTACTGATTACCTCCACCGCTTTCTGCTCTACAAATTATTCAATCTTCAGAAATTCTCTCATCCACAGACAGAGTGTTGTGACCAGCTCTGAGTGAAACATCGTCTGAAGGACAGATTGCACTGGGAGCTGTGCAGAGTCAATTCGATAGAAATGAACCACTGGTCTCCAGAACCTAAACTGATATTTATCTAGTGTGGAAACAATATATCAAAAGAGGGCGACGTAAGAGAAATTTTAACACCATGAAATTGAAAGCGTTCAATCATAGTATTAAAGTGCCTTACTTGGATTCTTAAAGCACAGGAAGTGGATATTCTGTTTTTAAATATATCTGTCTTTCTCTCTCTCTGTCTGTTTGTTTGTCTGTCTATTTATCTGTCTGTCTGTCCATCTGTCCGTCTAGGTAAAAACAATGACTGCAGATGCTGGAAACCAGATATCTGGGTTAGTGGTGCTGGAAGAGCAGAGCAGTTCAGGCAGCATCCAAGGAGCAGCGAAATCAACGTTTCGGGCAAAGTCCCTTCATCAGGAATAAAGGCAGAGAGCCTGAAGCGTGGAGAGATAAGCTAGACGAGGGTGGGGGGGTGGGGAGAAAGTAGCATAGAGTACAATAGGTGAGTGGGGGAGGGGATGAAGGTGATAGGTCAGGGAGGAGGGTGGAGGGGTTAGGTGGAAAAGAAGATAGGCAGGTAGGACAAGTCATGGGGACAGTGCTGAGCTGGAAGTTTGGAACTAGAGTGAGGTGGGGGCAGGGGAAATGAGGAAACTATTGAAGTCCACATTGAAGCCCTGGGGTTGAAGTGTTCCGAGGCGGAAGATGAGGCGTTCTTCGTCCAGGCGTCTGGTGGTGAGGGAACGGCGGTGAAGGAGGCCCAGGACCTCCATGTCCTCGGCAGAATGGGAGGGGAAATTGAAATGTTGGGCCACAGGGTGGTGTGGTTGATTGGTGTAAGATTATGAGAGGCATGGATGGGGTGGATAGGAAGCAACTGCTCCCTTGGTTGAAGGGTGGATAACATGATGTCGGGGGCGGGGCATCCTTTTAAAGTGAAAGGCAGAGGTTCAGAGGGAAATTTGAGGATTATTTCACCCAGGTAGTGGTGGGAGTCTGGAATGCAGTGTCTGGGAGGGAGCAAAATTAAAAATCACACAACAACAGATTGTAGTCCAATAGGTTTACTTGGAAACTCTAGCTTTCGGAGTGCTGCTCCTTCACCACATGGTTGTGGAAGGGTAGTTGAGGGATGAAACCTTGTGTAAAAAATGCTGCCTAACCTGCTGTGCTTTGACCAGCAACACATTTGCAGCAGGATGAAACCTTATGCAACTTTGAGGGATCTATGTACATGGACACCGAGATCTCTCTGCTCATTTACCTTACCATTCGCCCAGTACTCTGCATTCCTGTTACTCCTTCCAAAGGAAATTACCTCACACTTTTCTGCATTAAACTCTATTTGCCACCTCTAAGCCCAACTCTGCAACTTATCTATGTCCCTCTATAACCTACAATGTCCTTCAGCACTATCTACAACTGCACCGACCTTAGTGTCATCTGCAAATTTACTAACCCATCCTTCTACGCCCTCATCCAGGTTGTTTATAAAAATGACAAGCAGCAGTGGACCCAAAACAGAACCTTGCAGTACAGGATGAACATCTCCCATCAACTTTTTTCAGCTATCCAATTTATGTCAACAATTTTTAAAACTGTTGGTTCATGGGATGTAGGCATTGCTGACTGGGTCAAGATTTATTGCCCATCCCGAAATGTTCAGTGAGGGCAGTTAAGAGTCAATCACATTGCTGTGGAGTCTGGAGTCACATGTAAGTCAGACCAAGTAGGGACAGCAGATTTGCTTCCACAAAGGACATTAGTGAGTTTTTATAACAATTGGCAATGGATTCATGATCATTATTGCACTCCTAACTTTCTTTGTTTACACATTTAATCATGTTTTTAATTGCTTTAGCATACTAAACATCCAAAAGAAGGAAATATACCTCAGATACAAGATCATTTAAAGTACAGAATGCTCACAGTTGACACTCGGATTTGAGTAAAATTAGAGTCACTGCACAGTCTGACAAGATTGAGGCCGACCCACATTATCCTACAAAGTCTCATATCATTTTTAAATGAAAAAAGGATGCCTGAAAGTATTTTGCTGAATTGTTACCAAACGAGACCAGTCGTGAACTGCGCACACTTTAAAACATGAATATTACCTGCAACACCATACACAGAACAATTAATACCAGAAAGAAAAAAGCTTTCAATGAGGTTTTGATTTTTCATTGAGCTTTTAATTCCAGTCTTTTATTGATTGAATTTGAATTCCACCATCTGCTGAGGGCAGAGTTTGGACCTGGGTCCCTAGAATGTGACTTGATAATATCATAAGGTGTCACATCACATTGAAAGCTGCTCATTTTATTGCATATTTTGAGGATAAAGTCTTATCAGACCATTGGGCTGCTCTCCCATTAAGAGAGAGATGGCTGGAGGTGGTTCAATCTGAGGAGCACGTGAGGGGAGAGGCAGAGAAGGAGAGAACTTCATCATAACCATGGGGATGAAGCCACACTGTTCGCATCAGTCTACATCACACACTGACTATCCAGCAAACTGAGCTAAGCAACACCTGAATTTTCCAGTGCCTCTCGGTTAAGAATTATTTCATAGTTTTTTTTGTTTAATTCCACAGAAGTTGTCGAAGTAAGCTATGCTGGAGACATAAAGGAAGGAAGGCCTTGAAACGAATCCGGTATTCTGGGACATCTTCACATCAAAATGGCATTGTGGTCATTATTACTTTCCATAAATTCAAGTACGTAGTTCTTTAAATGTAGAGTCAGAGAGGTCTACAGCACAGAGAAAGGCCCTTCAGCCCATCATGTCTGTGCCAGTCAAAAACAACCACCTCACTATCTCTAATCCCATTTCTCCAGCACTTGGTCCATAGCCTTGGCAACGCAAGTGCACATCTAAATCCTTCTTCAACATAATGAGAGTCTCTACCTCTCTCCCCCTTACAGGCAGTGAGTTCCAGATTCCCCGCCATCCTCTGGGTGAAGAAACATTTCCTCACACCCCCTTGAAAATCTCCTGCCCCTTGCCTTCAATCTATGGCCCCTCCCCCGATTGCTGAACCCTCCATCAGGGGGGTACGGTTTCTTCCTCTCTCCCCTATCTAAGCCCCATCATCATTTCAGACATTTCAGTCATGTCCCCCCTCTCTCAATCTCCTCTGGTCTGAGGGAAACAAGCCCTGTCTGTCCAACCTTTCTCCAATCCTGAAACTCTCCGGCCCTCCACAGTAACATCCTGGTAAATCTCCCTGTACACCCTCTCCCAGTGCTATCCCATCCCTCCGAGAATGTGGATTCCAGAACGGCACACAACATTTTTTGCTGTATGACCGAACAAACTCTTTTTTTTTAACCCATTTGTACTCATTTGTAACTTTGTTACTGATGATTCATTCATTCATTATGTTTGAAGTTGTTCAAAGCTGAAAGCATTCCCATCTATGCAAGGAAGTAAACGCTTAATGCCTTCAGTAGGAAGAGTAGAGGCAGAGACTATTTTCCAAATGGGGAAAGGCTTCGGAAATTTGAAGCACAAAGAGAATTGGGAGTCTGAGTTCAGGATTCCCTTCAGGTTCACAGGCAGCTTCAGTTGGTAATGAGGAAGGTCAATATAATGTTAGCATTCATTTCGAGAGGGTTAGAATACAAGAGCAGAGATGCCCTGCTCGGGATCTATAAGGCTCTGGTCAGACCACATTTGGAATATTGTGAGCAGTGTTGGGCACCATATCAAAGGAAGGCCATGCTGCATTTGGACGGGTCCAGAGGGGGTTTACAGGAAAGATCCTGGTGATGAAGAATGCGTCATATGAAGAGAGGTTGAAGACTCTGGGTCTGTACACCATGGAATTTAGAAGGATGAGGGCGAACCTGATTGAAACTTATAAAATATTGAGAGGCCTTTTTATTTTGTAATTTATAATCTTTCCCATACTGCATTGCTCACACTATGGGGAGGTAGTAAAATACAAAAGGTGAGGTGTGGGGACAGTGTACAAACGGTGCATGTGATATTCAAGACCATTAGATATCGGAGCAGAATTCAACCATTTGGCCCATTGAATCTGCTCTACCATTTGATGGCGGCTGATGTTTCTCAACCCCATTCTCCTGCCTTCTCCCTGTAACCCTTGATCCCCTTATCAATCAAGAACTTATCTAACTCTGTCTTAAATACACTCATTGGCCTCTGCAGCCTTTTGCAGCAATGGGTTCCACAGATTCACCATCATCTGGCTGAAGAAATTCCTCCTTATCTCAGTCCTAAAGGGTCGTTCCCTCACTCTGAGGCTGTGCCCTTGGGTCCCAATCTCTCCTACTCATGGAAATATTTTCTCCATGTCCACTCCATCCAGCCCTCCCAGATGAACAATACCCATGAAATTATATTATCACAGCTAATCATTTATGATACTTTGGTCAACAGCTCGGGCTCATGTGGTAATCAAAGCCTGTTTTTGCTGTCTTACAGTTCATTTGATGGTTCTGAGGGGCCAAGCTTCAACAGGTAAGAACACCTTTTAATTTCGAATGCATGTGAACGAAGGATTAATTGGAACGGATGCTCATTTTGTGCCCTAATTGTTTATACAGTATGGCTTTCTCAAAAATATTTGTGATAAGGAGTGCAAGAATGCAGTACTTTATAATTAACCACCGGATAATGGACAATATTGATCCAGCTATTGTGTTGGAAGGACGTAGGAAACATGATTTACGTCTCACAAGTGGTGGATCCTAGACCGTCTGTGTTACACAGTCAGTAAATATAGGAACAGGAGGCCATTCAGCCTCTTGAGCCATTCTGCCATTCAATGAGATTATGGCTGATCTGTGATCTAACTCCGTATACCTGCCCTTAGCCCCCATCCCCTTAATATCGTTGCTGAATAAACACTGATCTACCTCAGATTTAAACTAACTGAATCCAGCATCAGCTGCTGTTTGTGGAAGAGAGTTCCAACTCTATCCCACCCTGTGCATGTAGAAGTGCTTCTTAACATCTTTCCTGAATGCTCTGGCCCTCATTCTCCTCCCTAAGTCTGGAACCCCCCAGACAGTGAAAATAGTTTTTCTTTATCCACCCTGCCTTTTCCCATTAATATCTTGAAGACTTTGATCAGATCACCCCTTAACTTTCTCAATTTGAGAGAAAACACCAGGTTAAATATATTCTCCATTACGTGCTCAGTTCAGACTACAGATTATGGAGCAGCATTAGATCAGATGTTAATTTTAGATCTGATTGTGATCATTTCTTCATGAAGCAAAGGTATTAAGGAATATTGGCCAAAGACTGGTATGAGGGATGTTCCAGAAATAATGTTTTTAAAAATGAACACAAACGATTTGGTTGGATAGACAACAAAAATCAAAACTGTTTGCTTCTCTAGGTGTTAGACTGGATAGCAAATGTCTTTATGGCTTTAGTATTATCACCTTGAGATTTTATTCCTAGATGTTTAATAAATGACCATTATCCTTGTTTGTCACGAGTGTATCAATTGTAGTTGGAGAGCGTCATGCAATGATAAATGTGACAAGGCTTATGAAATTGTGGTAAGTGTTAATTTTAATTGCACTAGAATGTAAGAGCAGCAACAGGCCGCATTTGGAATATTGTGATCAAGTTTGGGCCCCGTATCTAAGGAAGGAAGTGTTGACCTCAGAGGGGGGTCCAATGGGAGTTTACAAGGAAGATCCAAGGGATGAAGGGCTTGTCATATGAGGAGGGTTGAGGTCTCTGGGTCTGTACTCCAAGGAGTTTAGAAGGATGAGGGGAATTCTGATTGAAACTTACAGAATACTGAGAGGCCTGGATAGAGTGGGCATGGAGAAGATGTCCACTAGGACCCCAGGGTACAGCCTCACAGTAAAGTGATGAACCTTTAGAACTGAGATGGGGAGAAACTTCTTCAGCCAGACGGTGGTGAATCTGTCGAATTCATTGCCACAGATGGCAGGTCATTGAGTGTATTTAAGACAGAGATAGATAGGTTCTCAATTGGTTAGGGATAAGAGAGTTCCGGGGAAAAGGCAGGAGAATGGGGTTGAGGAACATATCGGCTATGATGAATGAAGGAGCAGATTAGATGGGCCAGATGGCCTAATTCCAGTCCTGTATCTTACCAAGTGATGCTTTTATGGTCTTGCAGGTCGGACATTAGAGTGTGGACATACACCAACTCAACCTGTGTGTAGGACAAATTTAAACAGGCAAATCTGATTGGAAGACTAGGTCAAGCTAATCCCAATGCCACAGGGAAAACATAAAGACAGCAATGGAGAGAACATGCCTGCTACTTGTTCAAATCAACAAAAAAACACAATCATTTAATTCTCACTGACAATTTTAGCAGTGGAGGGAGACTGTCAAAGTCAATTACCAGTTACCAAATGAACACTACCCCATTGTATCCATAATGTGACTGTAGTGAGAGGTTATTTGCCCCCGACCACAGCACCTAACCTACACATCCCTGAACACTGGCCAGTTCATCTAACCTGCGCATCTTTGGACGGAAACCAGAGAACCCATAGTAAACCCACACAGACACAGGGAGTCTGTGCAAACTTCCACACAGACAGTCGCCCGAGGCTGGAATCGAACCTAGGTCCCCGGCACTGTGAAACAGCACTGCTAACCACAGACACTGTGCCACCATTGAGCTTTTGCTCATAAGACGATCTCTCCATTCAGGGACCATCCTTGTAAACTTTCTCTGAACTGCCTCTGATGAAATGATATCTTTCCTTAAATAAGTGTTTGGTTATAATTTTTTAAAAATTAAACTCCAGTGAACATTTAAAGAGGATGAAACACGTATCAATTACATTCTTCTTATCATGGGCTGCTGTACTCATGGCTAGGTAAAAAGGACGTTTGATGAGATTGACCCTGATTTCTGTTGTTTCTAATCCTTGTTGCTTCAGATTCAATCCGAGTGAGGGTGATGGATGGCACAGACTCATGTTCCGGGAGAGTGGAAGTGTATTATGACAATACATGGAGGGCGGTCTGCGATGATTACTGGGATATGACTGACGCCAATGTTGTTTGCAAGCAAATAGGCTGTGGAACAGCTTTAACAGCCCCTGCAAGCGCTCATTTTGGACCTGCGTCCAGTTCTTTCTGGTTGGATGACGTAAAGTGCGCAGGGACAGAGTCCGACTTGTTCCAGTGCCCAGGCAACGCGCCGGGGGGACCACAACTGCAGTCCGAACGAGGCTGCGTCTGTCACTTGTTCAGGTAGAGTGCCCCCCCACCCCCACCATGGGACCAATCAGAGAGCCAGTGCAGGCGGGATAGGCCAAACAGTCTTATTCTGCACAGGAACAGGGAGATGACAAAAACAGAGTAAGATTTGCACTTCAATGTGCTGGCTGATCAATACTCAGTGGCATCATCTCCATAAAAGTAGGCCCAGTGGGAGATGCAGTGAAAGGTCAATGTTAACCCATGCAATAAGACTGTAAAAGACAAGCACAGTGGGCTGTGTTTGTGACAGAGAGTCATAGACCACAGAAACAGGCCCTTTGGCCTAGCTCATCTAGACTGACCAGGTTCCCAAAACTGAATGATTTCCTGCATTTGGCCCATATCTTTCCTATCCACGTATCTGCCCAAATGTCTTTTAAATGTCATAATTGTACTCAATTCTACCACTTCCTCTGGCAGCTCATTCCATATATGCACCACCCTCTGTGTAAAAATGTTTCTCCTCTGGTCCCTTTTAAATCTTTTCCTTCTCACCTTAAACCCAGTTTTGGACTCCCCTACCATGGGGAAAAGGCCTTTGCTACTCACCCTATCCCTGAACCTCCATGGTTTTATAGACCTCTATAAAGTCACTCCTCAACCTCCTACATTCCAGGGAAAAGAGTCCCAGCCTCTCCGGTCTCCTTTTCACTCGAACACTCCAGTCTCAGTAATATCCTTGTAAATCGTTTTTGCACCCTTTCCAGTTTAATAGCATCCTTCTTATCGCAGAGTGACCTGGACTGTACACAGTACTCCAAATGTGGCCTTACCATTGTCTTATACAGTCCCAACTCCTGTACTCAATGCTCTGACCATTGAAGGCAAGTGCCTTCTTCACCAGCTACCTGTGACGCCATTTTCAAGGGCCTATGCAACCCTCAGTCTCTATGTTTAACAACACTCCCCAAGACCCTACCTTTAAAACAAAAAGCAAAGAAAATTACAGCACAGGAACAGGCCCTTCGGCCCTCCAAGCCTGTGCTGATTCAGATCCTCTATCTGAACATGTCACCTATTTTCAAAGGATCTGTATCCCTCTGCTCCCTGCCCATTAATGTATCTGTCTAGATACATCTTTAATGATGCTGTGGTGCCCGCCTCTACCACCTCCGCTGGCAATGTGTTCCAGGCACCCACCACCCCTTTCCGCACATATCTCCCTTAAACTTTTCCCCTCTCACCTTGAACTGGGGACTCCTAGAAATTGAGTCCCTCACTCTGAGGAAAAACTTCTAGCTATCCATCATGTCTAAACCTCCCATGACTTTGGTGATTAACTGAGTAAGTCCCATCCTGGTTTGTCTGACAATGCAACACCTCACATTTATCTATCTGCCATTCCTTCACCCACTGGCCCAAGTTCCCATTGTACTCTTCGATAACTTTCTTCTCTGCCCACTATATCACCCAGAACATTGTTCAATGATAAATATTTCACAAAGAACTGAAATTAATTATTGCATCTGACCACCTGTCTATCTGTTGTATGAGATGACCTATTTTAGCAGGAACTGCTTAGAAAACTATAAAATTTCAGTTGTGGCCCATTCTTCATGAGTTAGTTTGATCTTTGTGCATCTTTCAATCTCACTACCACAACTGTGTGGGATTTTCCATTGTTTGGAGACTCATAATAGTCTATAGGCCAGAAAATGGCCCTTCAGCCCATCAAGTCTGCCCCTATCAAGAGCAAACCTCACTATCCTGTAGTCTCACTATCCCAGGAGTTGGCCCCATAGCCTTGTCTGCTTTAGCACCACACATGCACATCTTACCATGCTACTTCTGACATTCAATGTTGTTACCATCACTGAGACTCCACTATCGAGATTCTGGGGGTTACCTTTGAGAGATATGAGCCATAACCTGCTAACATTCACTGGCAGTACCATCCCTGAATCACCACCTCCATCCCTCCCCCCACTCCCTGCCTCACTTACAACATTCTGAGGGTTACAACTGGGTAAGAGTCTCACCATTGCCCCTTTACACTCAACTGTGTTACCATGACTGAATTGCCTACTATTAGTACCCTGAGAGTTACCCAGGGGTAACATCATGCCCTTGACATTCAGTAGCATTACCATTTCTGAATTCCCCACTGTCAAATTCTTGGGAGTTACTATTGAGAGAGAATCTAACCATCATCCCCTTGGTGCTCAATGCTGTCACCATCTTAGAATTCCTCCCCACCCCCCCCAACATCAACATCTTTGGGATTACCTTTGAGAGAGAATCAAAACACTCAATGTGATGAGGATTTCTGCCTCTCCCACCCTTACAGTTTATGAGGTCCAGATTCCCCACCACCCCCTGGTTGGAGAAGGCTTTCCTCACATCCCCTCTAATCCCCCTATCCCTTATCTTTAATCTATTCCACTTCTCCCCAGGCTTTAACATTGTTCCCTCTATCAAGGAAGCAAGGTTTCTTCCTGACTACCCTATCTTTACCACCTCAACATTTTATATTCCTTAATCATGAACACCACCACCCCCCCCCACCCCCAACAACCAACCTCCTCTGCTTTAGGGAAACCAGCACCAGTCATACACAACAAAGTTTAAGAGACATTTAGACAGGCACATAGACAGGCAAGGAATAGCTGGATACAGACAGCCTACAGGAATATGGATTTAGTTTACAATGGCATCATGGTCAGTCCAAACATAATGGACCAAAGAGCCTGTTCCTGTGTTGAACTGTCCTATTGATTCAAGGGGAGTGGATCTGTTGTCGTGAATAATATTGCTTCCTCTGATTGAAGTGTCCAATTGAAGGAGGGAATCCATTATTTCGATGACTTTGATGAATGTCTTGAAACAGAGGATCAATCAGTGCTCTTGACTTCATATTGCCCTTATACAGATAAATGCCTTGTTAGTGGATAATTGTTTCTGTTCTATCTGCTCTTTACCTTCAGATCCGATTGCAATGCGATTGAAGGATGGGAATGGTCCCTGTTCGGGGAGAGTTGAGATCTATTACAACAACAGCTGGGGAGCCGTCTGCGATGATAGTTGGGACATCATTGATGCGAATGTCGCTTGTCGGCAAATTGGATGTGGACCTGCCCAGTCAGCTCCAGGCAACGCTCACTTTGGGCCAGCACAGTCTTCCTTCTGGTTGGACGATGTTGGTTGTAAAGGCACTGAGTGGAATCTGTACCAGTGTCAATCAAACTCATTGGGCAAGCACAACTGCCAACCTAACGAGGCAGCGTCTGCTATTTGTTCAGGTAATGTTCATTTTCCATTTCATTTTCAGTGAATTTCATTAGGCTTCCCACCTGAGGTGACGTGACAGATTGTTGTTATGAACAATGGTGCATCCGCCATTTTTCTGTAAGTGATCGTAAGGACTGAAAAGAATTGCACCGACACCTCAACAGAGACTGAAGCAGTCCGTGTCCACATGTAGCAAAATCCTAATAACATCCAACTATTTTCAGACATCACATTTCTGATTCTCTCAATTGTCTATCAAAATTTGAAAGTTGCTGACAATTTCAGATTCTGACAATTAGTGAGAATAATTTCAAGTGCGTGCATCAGGATGTGCATTGGCTGTCAGAATGACTAGCCCAAATGAGAGAAAGATAAATATATAATGAAGGAGTGAACTGGGACAGGGAAGTAATGTAGAGACAAATCAGGAATTTTAAACAGAGTGCATTGTTAAAAAGATATCTAGATGCCTAGGTCTTTGAAGATTCAAAGACAGAATACAGCAAAGAGGAATACAGGGAGAACTAGCCATTTGGATACAGAACTGGATCAAAGGTAGAAGTTCTAGATCCCCCACTACCCTCTTTCCTCACATCTTCCTCAAAACCTCCTGCCCCTTACCTTCGATCTGTGCCCCTTCCCTGGGGTCATTGATCCCTACATCAAGGGGTAAGGTTTCTTCCTGTCTCCCCTATCCAGGGTCCCTCATCATTTTATGTATCTCAGTCATGTCCCCCCTTCTCTCTCAATCTCCTTTGCTCTGAGAAAAACAGAGTTTTTTGGGGTTTTTTTGTGAATTTTATGCCAGTAAGGGCATTAGTACTCTGACTAATAAAGGAAAGCATACCAAACACCTTCTTCACTATCCTATCTACCTGTGACTCCACTTTCAAGGAGCTATGAACCTGCACTCCAAGGTCTCTTTGTTCAGCAACACTCCCTAGGACATTGCCATTAAGTGTATAAGTCCTGCTAAGATTTGCTTTCCCAAAATGCAGCACCTAGCATTTATCTGAATTAAACTCCGTCTGCCACTTCTCAGCCAATTGGCCCATCTGATCAAGATCCTGTTGTAATCTGAGGTAACCTTCTTCGCTGTCCACTACACCTCCAATTTTGGTGTCATCTGCAAACTTACGAACTTTACCTCCTCTCTACTCTATCTATTATTGGACAGCACGGTGGCACAGTGGTTAGCACTGCTACCTCACAGCGCTAGGGACCTGGGTTCCATTCCCGTCTCAGGCAACTGTCTGTGTGGAATTTGCACATTCTCCCCGTGTCTGCGTGGGTTTCCTCCCACAGTCCAAAGATGTGCAGGTTCGGTGAATTGGCCATGCTAAATTGCCAGTAGTGGGTTAGGTAATGGGGTAAATGTAGGGGAGTGGGTCTGGATGGGTTGTTCTTTGGAGGGTCGGTGTGGACTTGTTGGGCCGAAGGGCCTGTTTCCACACTGTAAGTAATCTAATCTAATTGTATACTGCAATCATGTACACCCTTAGAGGCAGAGGGGTGACCTTATAAGGTGAATCTTTCATCCACACATTTTGAACCCAGTGACCCTTCTTCAATACTGATGGCTGTCAGGAAAAGGTGGTACATGTGCTGATGACAGGGTAGGTGGTGGGGAAAGGAGTGAGCAGATAGGTGGGGACAGAGCCCAGAGAGAGAGAGAGAGAGAGAGAGAGCGCGAGAGAGAGAGAGAGAGAGAGAGAGAGATAGATAGAAAGTTACACGGACAGATTCATAGTTGATAATCAGCCCAGAGAAGAGGAAAAGCTGGTAATAGGGAAAATGAGTAGGTGAGAAAGTGCTGAAAGCAGCTGATGTCGTGACAGGGTCTGGGCTGTGAGGGATGGGTAAGGCACATGGAAGGAGGTGTATCAGGCTGTGAAATGATTGAACTCGATATTGAATCCTGAAGTCTGCAGGGTACCCTAGTGGGAGATGAGATGCTGTTCTTCCAGTCTGCTCTGAACTTCATTGGAGTATTGGAGTAAGACCATGAGGGGGGAATGCAGTGGGGCATGTTTCAGTTTTATTTTAATTAGTCCCAGCTCCTTTCTCACACAGCTTCACATTTTCTGCGATTTTGATATCGTGTGCAAGTGGAACGAGCTGGATAGCTCTTTCGAGTGCTGGCAGAGACACGATGGGTCACATGGGTTCCTTTTGTACAGTTCGGTGTTTCTACACTGCGTGGAGCGAAAGGCTTATTCAACATTATTGCAAGTGGAATAGGATAAAACTGCAGTGAGAGTTTGATCTGAGCAACTAATATAACAGTGGGAATTTGTCAAAACCGATCAAAGTGTGTACGGACCAGAACAAACCCCCTCAGAATATATTAAGAAGATATAAGCTTCTTCTTATTTTGAAGGGAAGTGATAGGCATTGTATTCCAGAAACACTTCAGTTGGCCAAATTGCCAGTCTTGAAGAGGAACACACTTTATTCATACATGACAGTTAAATTACAACACAAGAAAGAAGAAATTGGAATAACTTAACTCTATTGGAAAACTTACCAAAATAATTGATTATTCAACTAACTGTTCTGATATAGTAACATCCCATAAACACACCCTTGGCAAAGGCAAATTCAGTAAAATAAGTTGTCTCACAGGTAGCTCCCCAGTTCAGGAAAAAAAAGTCAAGAGAAAACTCTCAGAGGGAGAGAGTAGCAGTGACTCTGTGAATGTGGTCGTCACAGGTAAGTATGGGAGAGTGAACAGCAGAAACACATTGTCCACCATTACACTCCATCAGTCCCATCAAACCATCCCCAGTGTCCCAATCTATGCCACATTGCAATCAGGAAACAAACTTTGTCTCTTTGTGACATGGTAAACAAAATCAGAAATTGCTAGAAAAACTCAGTAGGTCTGGCAGCATCTGTGTGGAGAGAGCAGAGTTAATATTTGAGCCCAGTCAACACACTTGCGAATTTTGATTTTATTTATTTTTGTCAAATATACCGAGATACAGTGAAAAGTGTTGTTTCCCATGCTCGACAGGCAGATTGTACCATACAGAGTGCAGGATACAGGGAAGGTGCAGAGATAGTCATTAACATTTGGGAGGGCCATTCATGAGTCTGATCACAGTGGGGAAGAAGCGGTTTTTGAATCTGTTCATACTTGTGGACCCAGTTTTTTTATAGTCTGCCTGATGAAAGAGGGTGGAATAGAGTACAGCTGGTATGGGAGGGGTCTTTGATTATATTGGCTGATTCCCCAAGACAGCAGGAAGTATAGATGGAGTCAATGGAAGGAAGGCTACTTGGTGTGATGGACTGGGCTGTGTTTGTGACTCTCTGTAGTTTCTTGTAGTCTTGGGAAAGCAGTTGTCAACTGAGCTGTGATGCATCCAGACAGAATGCTTTCCATGATGCATCTATGAAAATGGGTCATTGTGGACAAGCTGAAAATCCTGAGGAAGGAGAGGCACCGACGCGCTTTGTCATGACAAGATTGTCGCGAGGAAAATGTCAGTGTATTTGATGGGAAGGAGGAGAAGATGGAGCCCAGACAGAGGAAATGACCATTGGGCAGATATAGGACAGAATAAATGTCAGCCTGGGAGGGCGAACTGTTGTTAATGGGGACCAGAATGAGTTGTTTGTGGTATCAGTCCATCTGATATCTGGGGATGAGGCTATGGAGTTGGGGGAAGGTGTCTCATACCCTAAAATTGTTGAATTAGACATTGAGTCCAGAAGGTGACAGAGTTCCCAAGTGGAAAGTGAGATGTTACTCTTGTAGCTTGCACTGAGTTTCCCTGGAGCTCTGCAGCAAGCCTGAGACAGAGATGTTTACCAGGTAACAGGGTGGGGTATTGTAGTGGCAAGCAACTGGAAGCTGAGGGTCTTGTTTGCAGAAAGAATGGAGGTGCTCTGGAAAGCATTCACCTAGTGCACACATCATTTCCCCAATGCAGAGGAGACCACATTGTGAGCAGCGAGTACAGTATACTAGATTGAGGGAAGTGCAGGTAAATTCGATCATGGCTGTTCTGTTTCTCAACTCCATTCTCCAGCCTTCTCCTTGTTGCCCTTGATCCCCTGACTAGTAACGAACCGATCCGTCTCTGTCTTAAAGACACTCAATGACTTGGCCTCCATAACGTGTTCCACAGATTCACCACCGTAAGGCTGAAGGAGTTCCTCCTCACCTCAGCTCAATTGGTAGAAATGTCAAATACTGGAGGCATACAGTTAAACGGGGGGGAAGTTCAAAGGAGATGTGTGAAGCAAAGCTTTTTGTACAGAGGATGATAGGTGCGTGGAATGCACTCTAAATCCCATCACTCTGAGGTTATGTGCCTGTGTCCTAGTCTTCTCTCCCAAGGGAAACATCTTCTCCATGTCCAGGCCTCTCAGAATTCTGTAAGTTTCAATCAGATTCCGCCTCATCTTTCTAAACTCCATGGAGTACAGACCCAGAATCCTCAGGCTCTCCTCAAATGACAAGTTGTTCATCTCCAGCATCTTCCTTGTAAATCCCCCGTGGACCCCCTCACAGTCCAGCACATCCTTCCTTAGATATGGGGTCTGAAACTGCTCACAATGTTCCAAATGTGGTCTGACCAGAGCCTTACACAGCCTCGACAGCACACCCCTGCTCTTGTATTCTAACCCTCTCGAAATGAATGCTAACATTACATTTGTCGCCCCAATTGCGAACTGAAGCTTCCTGTGAACCTGAAGAGAATCTGAACTTGGATTCGCAAGGCCCTAAGCACCTCAGACTTATTCTGTTTCGACAATAGACTTTCCCTCTATTCTTCTGACTAAACTGCATATCCTCACATTTTCGCACACCACGTTCCATCTGCCATTTCTTGACCCACTCTCCCAGCTTGTCCAAGTCCTTCTGCAGCCTCCCCACCTCCTCACCATTACATGACCCTCCACCGATCATTGTGTAAACTGCACAGACAGAAAAAAGCGTCCTCAGTTCCTTTGTTTAGATCATGAAGATATGGTGTTAGTAGTTAGTACACTGTCCCTACACTGTGGAACTCCACTAGTCACCGGCTACCATCCTGAAAAAGACCCCTTTATCCCTACTCTGTACTTGCCGCCAGTCAGCCAATCCTCTATCCATGCCAGTACCTTGCCCCTGATGTCACAGGCTCACATTTCACAGCCTCCCTGTACACCACATTGGCAGTGACCTACTGGAACTGCAAATAGATCACATCCACTAGTTGTCACCTCCTTCTAGATTCAAACAGCCGTAGAGGCATACAACATTGAAACAGACCTTTCAGTCCTACTCATCCATGCTGACCACATTTCCCTAACTAACCTAGTCCCACTTGGTCTACATTTTGCCCATAAACCTCTAAACCTTTCCAATCCATGTACCTGCCCAAATACCTTCTAAATGTTATCATTGTACCTGCATCTGCTACTTCCTCTGGCAGTTCATTCCACATGCACACCACCCTCTGTGTGAAAATGTTGCCCCCTCAGGACCCTTTCAAATCTTTCCCTGCACACCATAAACCTACGTCCTCTCATTTTGAACTCTGACACAACACAATGGCTTTCAAGAGATTATTTTGTCCTGTGTTTTGTTTTGAAGAGAGGTTGTAAGGCAGAGGCGACTGGCCAGCTACCGAAGACCACTTGAACAAACAGCTTGTGAGGCCTTGGGTATTTTGTGAAAGATGGAACAATGGAAGCAGCCTTGCTGTGGCCAGCTCTCACAGACCAGGATTTGGTTTAGGTTTGAGGTGGAGCTTTGAGCAGAAGCTAATGGGCTCTCAAAAGAATTGGAAGCTTCAATGAACATCTCTTGGCTTCTATTTCTCTGAATCTTCTCTCGATGTAGTTTTCCGCATGGACTGGAGAAGTGTCTGAATTTGCCGTTTTTTTGCCAAGAGATGTATTTATGGAATGGTACTGTATTGGAACTGTTAATTAGAAACAGGCACAGTGTCTATAATTTCATTAAGTTTAAAGTCGAGTTAAGGTATTCTAAATTCCTCCTCTTTCTTTCTTTGTGTTTTAACTAGTGTATTAATAAACTGTGTTTTGTTGAACTTCGAGTAGTTTGACCAGCTGCATTGCATCCGGCACAGATTCTCTAAAATTCATTCACCTTCAAAACAAGAAAATGCCTGGGTCTAGATTACCACCTTAAAATATGTTGAGGGGGTCTGATCTGGTCCATAACAACTCCCCCATCCCAGGTACAAGACCTTTGCCATTCACTTTATTTATGCCACTCGTAATTTTATAAATCTCTGTAAGGTCACTCCTCAACCTCCTCTGTTCTGGGGGGGTTAATACCCAGCCTGTGGAGCCTCTCCTGATAACTCAAAACCTCCAATCCTGGTCATGTCTTTGTAAATCTTCTCTGCCCCCTCTCCAATTTAATGATACAGATTTGATCCAAATACGGTTGGTGAATGGGACGGATGCATGTTCCGGGAGTGTTGAACTCAATTACAAGGGCATTTGGGGAGCAGTTTGCGATGATGCATGGGACCTACAGGACGCGAACGTTGCTTGTAAACAAATGGGCTGTGGACCAGCCAGATCAGCCCTTGGGAACGCTCAGTTTGGAGAGGCCACTGGAACCTTCTGGTTGGATGACGTTGAGTGCAAAGGGCATGAGGTGAACTTGTTCCAGTGTCCGTCAAACCCAGTTGGAAAACACAACTGCAACGCTGGAGCGGCAGCAGCTGTTACTTGCTCAGGTATGCTTTGTGTCATTCAATTGTTCCTCTTAAATGTAACCAAGATATTTTCAAGGAAGAAATAAACACAGAGAACTGCATTGATGATTGTAAATAGATGGAAACGTGCATAATTAAAGAGTCATAGAGTCATATAGCACAGAATCAGGCCCTTCGGCCCAATTCTGCAATGCCTACCCAGTTTCCTAAACGGCACTAGTCCAATTTGCATCCATTTAGCTCATACCCCTCTAAACCTTTCCTATCCATGTACCCATCCAGATGCCTTTTAAATGTTGTGATTGTACCCGCCTCTATCACTTCCCTCTGGCAGCTCATTCCATACACGCACCACCCTCTGTGTGAGAACATTGCTCCTCGCTCCTCTTGTCTTATACTTGTACCCTCTAGTTTTGCAGTCCCCTACTCTGAGGAAAAGACCTTGGCTCCTCACCTTATCTATACCCCTTGTGATTTCATAAATCTCTGTAAGGTCATCTCTCAGTCTCCAACACTCCAGGGATAAAGGTCCCAACCCATCCAGCCTCTCCTTATAACTCAAACCTTCCAGTCCTGGCAACATCTTCAAAAGGTTTTTCTGCACCTTTTCCTGTCTAACAACATCCTTCCTATTAGAGTGACCGGAATTAAATGTAGTGTTCTGAAAATTACCTCACCAATGAAGGTGAGAGGGGAAAACTATAAAGGTGACCTAAGGGGCGACTTTTTCACGCAGAGGTGGTATATGTATGGAACACGCTTCCAGAGGAAGTGGTAGTGGCTGGTATAATTGTAACATTTAACAGACATCTGGATGGGTATTGGAATAGGAAGGGTTTAAAGGGATATGGTCCAAGTGCTGGCAAATGGGACTAGGTTACTTGAGGATATCTTGTCAGCATGGACGGGTTGGACCGAAGGGTCTGTCTCCGTGCCGTACATCTCTATGACTCTGCGTCTATACAGCCGTAACATGACATCCCAATTCATTGCTCTGACCAATGAAGGCGAACGTGCCAAATGCTTTCTTAATGACCCTCTCCACCTGTGACACCACTTTCAAGGAACTATGTACCTGCACCCTCTGTTCAACAACACCCCTCATTGTCCTACCATTAACTGTGTAAGTCCTGCCTTGATTTATCTTACCAAAATGTAACACCTCACATTGATCAAAATTAAACTCCATCTCCCACCCAAACTCCATTGGTCCAGCTGATCAAGATCTGATACTCTTAGACAACCATCTCTGTGCACCAACCCACCAATTTTGGTGTCATTCGCAAACTTACTAACCATGCCTCCTAAATTCTCATCCAAATTGTTGGCATAAATGACAAACCACAGTGGACCCAGCACTGATCCTTGCGCGACACCATTGGTCACAGGCCTTTAGTCTGAATAACAACTCTCTACCACCACCCTCTGCCTCCTCCTATCAAACCAATTTTGTAACCAATTATCTTCTCTCCCTGGATCCCATGTAATCTAACCTTACTAATCAGTCTACCATGTGAGATCTCGTCGATACTGTAAAGTGCTGGGTGCTATGAAGTGAATGTCAACTACACCACACACATCAATTTGGAGTCATAGAGTACAGAGGAGGCCCTTCAGCCCATCTAGTCTGAGTGGATCTATCCTATGTTTTCCCATTTTGCCTCACTAGTTCCACAGCCTTAAATGTAATGACATTTCGAGCCCTGATCCAAGTACTTTTTAAAAGTTGGGACATTTCCCACCTCAATTACCCTCCCAGGTAGTGCATTCCATACCCCCACACCCTCTGGATGAATTTTCTTCCCCTCAAATCACCTCCAAACCTTTACTTGAAAGTTATTGCCCCTCTCGTTATTGACCCTGTGCCTGAAAGGAACAAAATCCTCCAACCGCTAAGCAAAGTGCACATAGTGTAACTGGTCCCCATTTTACCTTTGAGCTGTGCCTGATCAATGAAATGATTCATTGTGATCATGTGAGTCCTCAACACTGCAATAGACTTGAATCCATGACGTTGAGAAATCAGAGAAACTCAGAGAAGAGACTAACACAAGTGGTCCCCAATTCTTGAGCCTCACCCCTCGCACCTGCCATTGCAAAGCGAAAACCAGCCTCAGTTTGATACACAGAAACAGAAAACCTCACTTTGTTATTACACATAGACACACAGATAGAACATTCCCCCATTGGACAGCAGCACAGGCTCTACCGAGATCAAACTGACCTGCATCGACCCACAGAGAAGAACATTGGGAGGGGCAATGGTGCGTTTTATTTTTATATTCACTTCACAGATGTGGGCTTTATTCCCCACCCCTAATTGCCCCAGAGGATGGTTCAGTGTCAACCACATTACTGCGAGATTTAGAGTCACACGTAGACTCAGATCCAAGTAGAGACAGGTAAATTCCCCTCCCCTCCCCTAGGGTGAGGGCATCGCTGGCCAGGCCTCCATTTATTGCCCAACCCTAATTGCCCCATAGGGCAGTTAAAAGTCAACCACATTACTGTGGGTCTGGAGTCACATGTAGGCCAGACCAGGTAAGGATGGCAGATTTCTGTCCCTGAAGGGCATTGGGAACCGGAAGTTTCTGACAATCAGCAATGCTGTCATGGTCACTATTGACTTCTAATTCCAGATTTTTATTCAATTCAAATTCCCCGATCTGCCATGGGAGGATTCAAACCTGGATCCTGAGAACATTACCTGGGTCTCTGGCCAACAATAATACCACATGGTCATCACTCCCCCTTACATTGGTAAATTCATAAATCAGGAGAGTCTTTCGACCATGGTCATCATGCGATACTTAATTTCAGATCTTTTAAAATTTAATTCAAACTGCCTCCGTCTCACAATGTTCAACATCTGAACGGAAGCATAAGAGACAAAAAAAAGCCTCACCTCTCAAAACTACACATTCATAAAAAGAAAGTGCTTATGGGATATAGAGAAGACCATTGAGCCCCTTGAGCCAAATCCATCATTCAATAGCTTACCTGTGACCTAACGTCATCAACCTGCCTTTGGTTCCTATTCACTTAATGCTTTTGCTTAACAAAACCTTACCTCTCTCAGATTTAAAACGAACAACTGATCCAGCACCCATTGCTGTTTGTAGAAGAGAGTTCCAACCCTCTTCTACCCTGTGTGTAGAATGTGCTTCCTAACCTCTTCCCCGGCTCTAATTCTCAGACTCTCTCTCCCTCGTTCTAGAATCGGTAACCAGTAGAAGTATTCTATGAAGTTTATCTTAAGAATCTGCAATATCTTAAATCCACTTCCCTCCTTTAGATCCGATTGCACTGCGATTCATGAATGGGACGGACAAGTGTTCTGGGAGAGTTGAGCTCTATTATAACAACAGCTGGACAGCCATTTGTGATGATGGTTGGGACATAGATGATGCCAATGTCATTTGCCGTCAACTGGGCTGTGGGCAAGCCACGTCGGCTCCAGGGGGTGCCCACTTTGGCATGGTACCTGCAGAGTTCTGGTCATATACAGTCAAATGTAAAGGGACTGAGTCTAACCTCGTCAAGTGTCAAACAACTTCAATGGAAGGAGACCATTGCAGTTCAGGATCTGCAGTTTTTGTTATTTGTTCAGGTAAAGCCTAAGTCACATGATTTAAGTAACATTCGCGTCACACAAGTCCCAGATAATGAACATCTCCAATAAGAGAGAATCTAACTATGGTGTTCAGTGGTATCACCATCACTGAATCCTTCCCCATCAACATCCTGGGGATTACCATTGAGAGAGATTGTAACCGTCGTCCTTTGATGTTGAATGTTGTTAGCATTCGTGGTTCAAGAAGGCAACTCACCATCGCCTTCTCAAGGGGACTACCAGATAAGTTAATTGTTGTTTTAAATCTGTCCAAGAGAAAGGCTGCAGTAGTGGGTACAGTGGATTCTTTCTTGATTATATGTTTTTGAAGGTAAGTCTCTTGATTAAACTTAAAATATAAGCCATAGCTATTAATTTAGCAGTGTTTGTAGAGAAATAAGACAGTGTTATTTTCTGGGTCTGTAGATTGTGAAGGAGCAAAAATGGCCTTTGCAGTGATATGTACTTCTTGTCAGATGTGGGAGTTTAAAGAGAGTTTAAGGGTTACTGTGGATTATATCTGCCATAAATGCTGTTGGATGCGAATCTTATCAGATCGAGTGGATCGGTTGGAGAGACAGACAGAAGCAATGAGGAATTTGCAAAAGCAATAGTATGTGATGGATGGCAGTTATAGAAAGGGGGGAAGTCTCAAATACAGTCACATAGATGGGTTAACTCCAGGAAGGGTAAGAGAGGTAGGCAGCTAGTGCAGGAGTCTTTTGTGGATATACCCATTTCAAACAGGTATGCTGTTTTGGAAAATGTAGGGGGTGATGGATTCTCAGGGAAACGTAGCACAAACAGCCAAGTTTCTGGTATTGAGACTGGCTCTAATGCAACCAGGGGTACGTTGGCTTCCAAGAGATCAGTTGTGTTAGGGGATTCAGTAGTCAGAGGTACAGACAGACATTTCTGTGGCCAGCAGAGAAAAAGCAGAATGGTGTGTTGTTTCCCTGGTGCAGGATCAAGGATGTCTCAGAGAGGGTGCAGAATGTTCCCACAGGGGAGAGGGGCCAGCAAGAGGTCATTGTCCACGTTGGAACCAATGACATTGGAAGGGAAAAGGTTGAGACTCTGAAGGGAGATTACAGAGAGTTAGATAGAAATTTAAAAAGGAGGTCCTCAAGGGTAGTAATATCTGGATTACTCCCAGTGCGACGAACTAGCGAGGGCAGGAATAGGAGGAGACAGCAGATGAAGGCATGGCTGAGGAGCTGTTGTATGGGAGAAGGATTCACATTTTTGGATCATTAGAATCTCTTTTGAGGGAGAAGTGACCTGTACAAGAAGGACATATTGCACCTGAATTGGAAGGGGACTAATACACTGGCAGGGACATTTGCTAGAACTGCTTGGGAGGATTTAAATAGTAAGATGGGGGGAGGAGGGTGGGACCCAGGGAGAGAGTGAGGAAAGAGATCGATCTGAGATGGGTACAGCTGAGAACAGATGTGAGTCAAACAGTCAGGGCAGGCACGGACAAGGTAGGACTAATAAATTAAACTGCATTTATTTCAATGCAAGGGGTCTAACAGGGAAGGCAGATGAACTCAGCGCATGGTTAGGAACATGGGACTGGGATATCATAGTAATTATGGAAACATGGCTCAGGGATGGGCAGAACTGGCAGCTGAATGTTCCAGGATACAAATGCTACAGGAAGGATAGAAAGGGAGGCAAGAGAGGAGAGGAAATGGCATTTTTGATAAGGGATAGCATTACAGCTGTGCAGAGGGAGGATATTCCCGGAAATACATCCAGAGAAGTTATTTGGGTGGAACTGAGAAATTGGAAAGGGATGATCACCTTATTGGGATTGTATTATAAACCCCTCAATAGTCAGAGGGAAATTGAGAAACAAACTTGTAAGGAGATCTCAGCTATCAGTAAGAATAATATGGTGGTTATGGTTGGGGATTTTAACTTTCCAAACATCGACTGGGACTGCCATAGTGTTAAAGGTTTAGATGGAGAGGAATTTCTTAAGTGTGGACAAGACAGTTTTTTGATTCAGTATGTGGGTGTACCTACTAGAGAAGGTGCAAAACTTGACCTACGCTTGGGAAATGAGGCAGGGCAGGTGACTGAGGTGTCAGTGGGGGAGCACTTTGGGGCCAGCGACCATAATTCTATTCCTTTTAAAATAGTGATGGAAAAGGATAGACCAGTTGAAGTTCTAAATTGGAGAAAGGCCAATTTTGATGGTATTAGGCAAGAACTTTCAAAAGCTGATTGGAGGCAGATGTTTGCAAGTAAAGGGACGGCTGGAAAATGGGAAGCCTTCAGAAATGAGATAACGAGAATCCAGAGAAAGTATATTCCTGTCAGGGTGAAAGGGAAGGCTGGTAGGTATAGGGAATGCTGGATGACTAAAGAAATTGAGGGTCTGGTTAAGAAAGAGAAGGAAGCATATGTCAGATACAGACAGGATAGATCGAGTGAATCCTTAGAAGAGTATAAAGGAAGTAGGAATATACTTAAGAGGGAAATCAGGAGGGCAAAATGGGGACATGAGACAGCTTTGGCAAATAGAATTAAGAAGAATCCAAAGGGTTTTTACAATTTTTATTAAGGACAAAAGGGTAACTAGGGAGAGAATAGGGCCCCTCATCAAAGATCCTCAAGGCGGCCATTGTGTGGAGCCACAGAAAATGGGAGAGATACTAAATAAATATTTTCCTTTAGTATTTACTGTGGAAAAGGATATGGAAGATATGGACTGTAGGGAAATAGATGGTGACATCTTGCAAAATGTCCGGATTACAGAGGAGGAAGTGCTGGATGTCTTGAAACGGTTCAAGGTGGATAAATCCCCAGGACCTGATCCGGTGTACCCGAGAACTCTGTGGGAAGCTAAAGAAGTGATTGCTGGGCTTCTTGCTGAGATATTTGTATCATCGATTGTCACAGGTGAAGTGCTGGAAAACTGGAGGTTGGCAAATGTGGTGCCACTGTTTCAGAAGGGTGGTAAGGACAAGCCAGGGAACTATAGACCAGTGGCCTGACCTCGGTGGTGGGCAAGTTGTTGGAGGGAATCCGGAGGGACAGGATGTACATGTATTTGGAAAGGCAGGGACTGATTTGGGATAGTCAACTGATTTGGCTTTGTGAGTGGGAAATCATGTCTCACAAACTTGATTGAATTTTTTGATGAAGTAACAAAGAAGATTGACGAGGGCAGAGCAGTAGATGTGATCTATATGGACTTTAGTAAGGCGTTCGACAAGGTTCCCCATAGGAGACTGATTAGCAAGGTTAGATCTCATGGAATACAGGGAGAACTAGCCATTTGGATAGAGAATGGACTCAAAGGTAGAAGACAGAGGGTAGTGGTGGAGGGTTGTTTTTCAGACTGGAGGCCTGTGACCAGTGGAGTGCCACAAGGAATCAGTGCTGGGCCCTCTACTTTTTGTCATTTACATAAATGATTTGGATGCGAGCATAAGAGGTAAAGTTCGTAAGTTTGCAGATGACACCCAAATTGGAGGTGTAGTGGACAGCGAAGAGGGTTACCTCAGATTACAACAGGATCTTGACCAGATGGGCCAATGGGCTGAGAAGTGGCAGAAGGAATTTAATTTAGATAAATGCGAGGTGCTGTATTTTGGGAAAGCAAATCTTAGCAAGACTTATACACTAAATGGGAAGGTCCTAGGGAGTGTTGCTGAACAAAGAGACCTTGGAGTGCAGGTTTATAGCTCCTTGAAAGTGGAGTCACAGGTAGATAGGATAGTGAAGAAGGCTTTCCTTTGTTGTGGTTCTGTTCGCCGAGCTAGGAGTTTTTCTTGCAAACGTTTCGTCCCCTTTCTAGGTGACATCTTCAGTGCTTGGGAGCCTCCTGTGAAGTGCTTCTGTGCTGATTCCTCTGGCATTTATACTGGTTTGAATCTGCCGCTTCCGGTTGTCAGTTGCTGTCCGTTGCAGTCGTCAGTATATAAGGTCTAGGTCGATGTGTCTGTTGATAGAATTCGTGGATGAGTGCCATGCTTCTAGGAATTCCCTGGCTGTTCTCTGTTTGGCCTGCCCTATGATAGTGGTGTTGTCCCAATCGAATTTATGTTGTTTGTCATCTGAGTGTATGGCTACTAGGGATAGCTGGTCGTGTCGTTTCGTGGCTAGTTGATGTTCGTGGATGCGGGTTGTTAGCTGTCTTCCTGTTTGTCCTATGTAGTGTTTTGTGCAGTCCTTGCATGGGATTTTATACACTACATTGGTTTTGTTCATGCTGGGTATCGGGTCCTTTGTCCTGGTGAGTTGTTGTCTGAGGGTGGCTGTTGGTTTGTGTGCTGTTACGAGTCCCAGTGGTCGCAGCAGTCTGGCTGTCAGTTCGGAAATGCTCCTGATGTATGGGAGTGTGGCCAGTCCTTTGGGTTGTGGCATGTCCTCATTTCGTTGTCTTTCCCTGCGGCATCTGTTGATGAAATTGCGCGGGTATCCGTTTTTGTTGAATACCTTGTATAGGTGTTCTTCTTCCTCTTTTTGCAGTTCAGGTGTGCTGCAGTGTGTTGTGGCCTTTTTGAATAATGTCCTGATGCAACTTCGTTTGTGTGTGTTGGGGTGGTTGCTTTCATAGTTCAGGACTTGGTCTGTGTGTGTGGCTTTTCTGTATACCTTCGTGCTGAATTCTCTGCTTGGTGTTCTTTGTACCATCACGTCCAGGAATGGGAGCTGGTTGTCCTTTTCTTCCTCTCTCATGAATCGTATTCCTGTGAGTGTGGCGTTGATGATCCGGTGTGTGCTCTCTATTTCTGTGTTTTTAATGATTACAAAGGTGTCGTCCACGTATCTGACCCAGAGTTTGGGTTGTAATTGTGTTAAAACTGTTTTTTCCAGCCTTTGCATTACTGCTTCTGCTATGAGTCCGGAGATCGGTGAGCCCATGGGTGTTCCGTTGATTTGTTCATATATCTGGTTGTTGAATGTGAAGTGTGTTGTGAGGCACAGGTTCAGTAGTTTAAGTATGCTGTCTTTGTTAATAGGTTCAGCGTCCTGTTGTCTGTTATGTATGTCCAGCAGGTTGGATATTGTTTCTCTGACTAGGGTTTTGTCAATAGAAGTGAACAGTGCCGTTACATCAAATGAGACCATGGTTTCTTCCTTGTCTATGTGTATATTTCTGATGATGTCCAAAAATTCTTGTGCTGACTGTATAGAGTGTCTGGATCCGCTAATCAGGTGTTTCAGTTTCTGTTGTAGCTCTTTAGCCAGTTTGTGTGATGGTGTTCCTAGAAGTGATATTATGGGTCTGAGTGGGATGTCTGGTTTGTGTACTTGAGGTAGTCCATAGTATCTGGGGGTGTTGTTGCTTTCCGGTTTCATTCTTTGTAGGTCAGACCTGGTAATCTGTCCGTTTTTTTGTAGGTTCCTCAGTGTGTTGTTTATCCTATTGGTGAGCTGTGGGGTGGGGTCAAACTCCCTCTTTTGGTAGGTGTTGGTATCTGCAAGTAGTTGTTCAGCCTTGTGGATGTAATCTGACTTATCCAGTATAACAGTCATTCTGCCTTTGTCTGCTGGTAGTATGATTATGGTCTTATCGTTTCTCAACGAAATGAGGACATGCCACAACCCAAAAGAGAGAGAGAGAGAGAGAGAGAAATAGAGCAAATGTTTCAGGTCCCGTGACCCTTCATCAGAAATGATAGTAACCTGGAAAATTTGTTGGGTATTTGTGCTGAAGAAGGGAGGGTTTGGGGATAAGGATTGAGCAGATAGGCAGAGATGGAGCCCAGACAGAGAGGGAAAGCCAGTTAAACAGACATAGGGATGGATAATGATAATCTTGGGAAGGGAGGAAAGCTGATATTGGGGACCGTGAGTAGGTGAGAATGGGTTGATGGTCATGTGAAGGTTGGGTAAAGGATATCTAAGGAGGTGTATCAGGCTGTGAAATGACTGAATTCAATGTTGAGTCTGGAAGGCAGCAGGGTCTTCAAGGGGGGGATGAGATGCTGTTGTTCTGAGCTTCACTGGAACACTGCAGCAAGACTCTGAGATGGGAATGTTGGCCGGAGGATCACGGTGGGGCACTGAAGGAGCAGGTGACTGGGAGCTGGGGATCAGTTTTACAGACAGGGCATAGGTGTGCTATCGGGCCACCCAGTCTCATTTCCTTTTCTGATTAACCTTCTCAGAAACATTCAGCTGCATTGACAGATTAGATGGGGACTTGGACCGAGACTTTCTGGCCCAGAGGTTATAATCATCCCTTATGATGTTACAACACACTTTTCAACATAATATGCCAAAGATTTTACATTCCTCCGACTTCCCGTCAATGGCTCGGTCAATATTTATTACATTTCATTGTATTAGATAGAAGCATTGAATTTCAACTGATGTTCGTTTCCAACTGATGGAGTGTACCTATATGGCAGGCTCAACCGCGCTCTACGGTAAAGACTTCCACAAATTCACTCCCCTCGAAGAGAGGACAATTCGCCCAATCTCTGTCTTCAGATGGAGTCGGCTCAATCAACCACAAAAGCCAGGGATCTCTTCAGCAATCGTAGCAATAGAACCATAGAAACATATTAACAGGAGTAGGCCATTCATCCCTTCGAATCTGTTCCACCGGTCAAAGGGATCATGGGTGATGTGTGGCTGGCCTTTATCCCCTTAATATTGTTGCAGAACAAACATTGATCTGTCTCAGATTTAAAACGAACAATGGACCCACCATCCACTGCCATTTGCTGAGGAGAATACCAAACCTCTCCCAGCCTTTGTGTGTCAAAGTGCTTCCTAACCTCTCTCCTGAATTAGGACTGGCCCTTATTATCCCTCCAGTGAGGAAGCAGGCCATTCAGCCCATCGAATCGACACTGACCCTCCGAAGAGCATCCCACCCAGATCCTCTGCCCTATCCTATCCCTGGTGTGGAGGAGCCAGTGTTGGACTGGGGTGGACAAAGTTAAAAATAAAAAGCCAGATTATAGTCCAACAGGTTTATTTGGAAGCAGGAGCTTTCAGAGCGCCTGATCAACCACCTAATGAAGAGCAGTACTCCGAAAGCTAGTGCTTCCAAATAACCCTGTTGGACTATAACCTGGGGTTGTGTGATTTTTAAGTTTGTTCGACTCTGTCTCTGTAACCCTGCATTTCCCATGGCCGACCCACCCTAACCTGCATGTTTTTGGACTGTGGGAGGAAACCAGAGCACCCGGAGGAAACCCACGCAGACAAGGGGAGAATGTGCAAACTCCTCACAAGCAGTCACCCGAGGGTGGAATCAAACCTGGGTCCCCGGCGTTGTGAGGCAGCACTGAGCCACCATGTCACCCAACTTGGCTCTCTGCATAACATAACTCCTGAAGTCCAGGTATTATTGTTATAAACCAATGTTCCATTCCTTCCAAGGCTAATCTATCCTTCCTCAGGCTTGGTGTCTAGACCTGCTCCAAATGAGGTCTATCCAGGGTTTGGTTTTACAGCAACAGAACCTCTGCATCCTTGCACTGCAGTTCTCTCAATGAAAAGGCCATCATTCCATGACCTCTCTTCAATGCCCAGTGGGAATTATAAATAGAAATGTAGGGACAGACTACACATGTTGAGTCTTTTTTTCGGGTCTGTCTGACGGAGCAAGGTGGAGTGCAGGAGTTGTGAGTACTCTGTTTGGAATGCTGGTGAGATATTGCAATAGCACCGTTTGATGTAATGAGATACCTCCTCCCAGTCTATGAGATCTTGTTCTCCTGAGTGCTGCCAGGCTTATGATAATAATTTCAGTTCTGTATGTGCATCACAGAGCATGACTTCCATAAACTGGGATTAAAAACAATAGTTTCAAAATGAAATGGATTGTTTGTTTGAATTTCTGACCACGATCCAATTGTGAAAGTAATATCATAAAGAGATCCAGCACGGAAACAAGCCCTTCAGCCCAACACGTCTAGGCTGACCGGGTTTCCTGAACTGAACTAGTTCCATTTGTCTGTGTTTGACCCACATCCCTCTAAACCTTTCCTATCCACGTACCTGTCCTGAAATGTTGTAATTGTACCCACCTCTATCACTTGCTCTGGTAGATTGTTCCACATACACACCACCCTCCGTGTGAAAACATTGTCCCTCAGGTCCTTTTTGAATCTTTCCCCTCTCACCTTCAACCTCTGCCCTCTAGTTTTCGACTCCCCTACCCTGAGGAACAGACCTTGGCTGCTCACCTTATCTATGTCCCTTGCCCCTTAATAAACCTTGATGAGGTCAAACCTCTGTCCCCTGTGCTTCAGGAAAGAAGTCCCAGTCTTTCTTTGTAACTCAACCCCTCCAGCCTCAGTAACATCCTTGTCAATCTTTTCTGCACCTGTTCCAGTTTCAAAATATCAGGGCAACCAGAATTGTACACAGTACTCCAAATGTGGCCTTATGACTGGTAACATTATTGCGTTGACAATATCCCTGCAGATTTTGATATTGTCACTTAAATAGACAAGCAAGCATCCTTATTATCGTGTTACTGGGTGTTACACTCGCTATCATATTGTTAACCTCCTCTTTCACTCTATATCCACCAAGTAATTTTATAATTGTAAAAGTTAATAGAACATAGAACTTAGAACATCACAGAGCAGTACAGGCCCTTCGGTCCTCAATGTTGCGCTGACCTGTGGATCCAATCTGAAGCCTCTCTATCCTACATTATTGCATTTTCTTCCATATGATTATCCAATGACCATTTAAATGCCCTTAAAGTTGGCGAGTCTACAACTGTTGCAGGCAGGGTGTTCCAATAATCTCTGAGTAAAGAAACTACCTCTGAGATCTGTCCAATATCTATCACCCCTCAATTTAAAGCTCTAATGCCAGCTGATGTGAGAACCATGTTTATCCTTCTGTGGTTTTTTTAAAATAGATTTTTATTGAAGAAAAAGGAATTTTTTTGAACTTTTTTTTACAAACTTACAAAATAACACAAACAAATATAAGCACTAATATACAATTAAATATTAAATAAATAATAACCAAAACACAACAAACAAAAAAAAGAAAAAAAACTCAACTAAGTACTAATCTAACCTACAACTAACCAAAAGCTTATAATAAAATATCTTACATTACTCAAAAAAGACATAGTAATTAAATAATGAAGTACATGCTCAGAATGAATTAACATCAAATCATAATAAAACCCGTATTTATATGGGATTCGTACCCCTGGAGACCCCCGGAACACTCAGAACCACTACCACAACTAGAAAAAAACCCTTAACAAACTGGCCAAAATATCTGTATCTATATAGTTCAGGAAGGGCTGCCATATTTTATAGAATAATTCAGTTTTTTGGTGCACCATATTTGTAAGGAAGTCAAGGGGGATATATTCCATGATTAACCTGTGCCAATTCGAAAGACCTGGAGGTCCCCTCAGCTACCCAGTTTACTAAGATGTTTCTCCTTGCACAAAAGGAGAGAATGGAAAATAATTTCCACATCCATTTGAGTTTTTAAATTCTATTTTTAGAAAACACTGGGTTGGAGAGTGTGATTGTTGCATGTTTACCTCGCAAGTCCCCGAGGTGAATTATTGGCCCAGCGATAGTGCAGGTAGTTCTTGTGTGAAGCAGTGCGATTTGGCTGTAACGTTGCTGACAGATTAGGGACTGGTATTTTTGCAAACACTTAATTCTGTTTGCAATAGTGTGATTCTAGCCGCAATCGTTTGGCACGTTTTGTCCTGTGCACCTGCTGATGTCAGTCGCTGTCAGAGCATGGGAGAGGTACAGTACAATACATCTCAAACATTAAACTAATGAATGTTCATTGCTCTCCTCTGACACAAGAAAATTGTTGTATATTTTCAGTCTAAGCCCTTTATAACTCCTGCAGAACTGCATTACTCCCATACACACCATTTGCTTTTCTAATTTGTTCTTGTATCTGCATTTCACGCAATCTGAACCAACGCCCCAGAAACAGTCAAAAGGTAATCAGCAGAGCCATCTACTTCTGCAACTACAACTGCACACGAAGGTGCCAATGATGATGACCCTCTCTGCCTGCGGTAGCAATATTTTTTCAATGTCATGTGTTAATTTTACTTTTGCTTCATTAATAAATAAGATTTAACCAGCCATCCAGGCTGTGCTATACTTTGTTATAAGATTTTGGGTGATCTTTGAGCGATTGTTGAGTGATATGTCTTGTTGGTCAGCCCCTCACCCTACTTTCCCCGTTGGCCCCATTATTTCTATTAAGCGAGATTTCACTGGAACACAGCCCAGCGTTATCGGAGAACTCTCTGTACTGTCAAACCTGTCGCTGCTGATAAGAGCTTCACTTCCCCTGGGTCAAAATTTGCAAGTTTAAGTCCTGCCGCAGGTCGTATCAATTATAACAACACAAAATGAAGAAAATTTGGAATTGCCTTCATGTTAGTATCTTCCTGATTTACCAGAGTGTGTCCTTTTTGTTTTCACTGCAGGTCTTTATTCCATTGAGCAGGTCTTTCGCCTCTGCCTCGCAGCTGCCATTCTGGCACTGCTTACAGTTGTTCTTGCACTGGAACTGAGAAGAAATCCTAGGCACTGAAGACTACAGGTGGTTATAAAAGTGTGAAGATTGTATTCATTATGATGGTTTTCTCTTTGCCTTTCATAAGTTCGTTAAAGTAGCAGGTTGCAAACTTGGAGACAAGTGCATGGTAATGCGACAATTTTGGGAGTAAAGTTGTCAATCTCTGAAGTTAGAGTGGCAGAGTGTGGTGCCGGAAGAGCACAGCCAGTCAGGCAGCATCTGTGGAGCAAGATAAAAAGCTTCTGCTCGATACTTCGACTCTCCTGCTCCTTGGATGCTGCCTGACTTACTGTGTCTTTCTAGCACCACAATCTTTGACTCTGGCCTCCAACATCTGCAGTGGGCACTTTCTCCTAAGCTCTGAAGTTACCCTTAGCTCGATATCTTAACATCGTTGTAATACTTGAATATTTAAGAGAAATTCCATCAGATATGATTAGATTAGGGTCCCTACTGTGTGTAAACAGGTCCTTCAGCCCAACAAGTCCACACCGACCTTCCGAAGAGTAACCCACCCAGACGCATTTCCCTCCGACTACTGCACCTAACACTATGAGCAATTCACCTGACCTGCACATCTTTGGACTGTGGGAGGAAACCCACGCAGACATGGGGAGAATGTGCAAACTCCACACAGACAATTGCCCGAGGCTGGAATTGAACCTAAGACCCTGGTGCTGTGAGGCAGCATTACTAACCACTGAGCCACTGTGCTGCCCCATATCTAGAGAGATTGAATTTTAAACATTTTCTCCTGGGATGTGGGACCCTCTGTCTAGCCAGCATAAATTGCCTTGTCCTAGTTGCCCCTTGACGAGATGGTGGTATGTGTGCCAGTACAGTCCATGTGCTATTGGTTGACCCACAATGCTCATCGCAGAACTGAGAACATGGAAAGATCAGTCATGATCTGATTGAATGGTGGAGCAGGCTACTCTTCCTGTTTCTTATGTTCTTTGGGAGGGAATTCCAGGAATTTGATCCAGTGACACTGAAGAAACGGATGATATATTTCCAAGGCAGGATGGTGACTGGCTCAGAGGGGAACTTGTTCCTATGTGTTTCTATGTATCTGCTGCCCTTGTCCTAGACTGAAGCAGTTGTGGGATTGTAAGGTGCTGTCTAAGGGTCTTTGGTGAGTTTCTGCAGTGCATCTTACACAAACTTTAATTTTCCAGTCCAGTGACCCACGTTCAAAAGCAGTTTGAGGAAACCTAGAGGAATGAATATTTGTTCCTTTCACTATACCTGACAAAGGAATTTGTTGATTGCATTGAATGTTCTATTTGACGGTTTCTGATAACAGCGAAACGACCATGCAAGATGGTGGGAGGGTAAGGAACTCCAGACAGAGCTCCTCTGCTCCACCCATTCTTTATCCTTTCTTTTTTCTTTGCTTTACACTTTCCTCCTTCCTGCTTTGTTTTCAAATGATGACTTCAATGAACCGGAGAGGAATGCAGGAACTGGTGAGTCCTGGAAGCTAATCCCAGAGCCGTGGGAAAGCAATCTTGGAGCGAAGCCCAGTCAGTGGAAGCAATCCTGGAGTGGAGGCCGGTGAGGGGCAGTCAAGTCTCAGAGTAGAGCACAGTGAGGGGGATTGAGTCCCAGAGCAGGGGGACAGTGAGGGGGATCGAGTCCCAGAGCAGGGGACAGTGAGGGGGATCGAGTCCCAGAGTGGGGGGATAGAGAGAGGGATGGAGTCCCAGAGTTGGAGGACAGTGAGGGGAATCAAGTCCAAGAGCAGGGGGACAGTGAGGGGGATGGAGTCCTGGAGTGGGGGACAGTGAGGGGTATCGAGTCCCATAGCAGGGAGACAGTGAGGGGGATCGAGTCCCAGAGTGGAGGACAGAAAGGGAAATCAAGTCCCAGAGTGGGGGACAGTGAGGGGATTCGAGTCCCGGAGTGGAGGACAGTGAGGGGGATCAAGTCCCAGAGTGGGGGACAGTGAGGGGGATCGAGTCCTGGAGCAGGGAGACAGTGAGTGGGATCGAGCCCCAGAGTGGGGGACCATAAGGTGGATCAAATCCCAGAGTGGGGGGCCAGTGAGAGGGATCGAATCCCAGAGCAGGGGGATAGTGAGAGGGAACGAGTACCAGAGTGGAGGACAGTGAGGGGGATCAAATCCCAGAGCAGGGGGACAGTGAGGGGGATCGGGTCCCAGAGTCGGTGGACAGTGAGGGGAATCAAGGCCCAGAGCAGTGGATAGTGAGGGGGACTGACTCCCAGAGTGGGGGACAGGGAGGGGGATCGAGTCCCAGAGCCGGAGGACAGTGTGGTGGATCAAGTCCCAGTATGGATTCATAGTGTGGGAGATCAAGTCCCAGAGCAGGAGACAGTGAGGGGAATCAAGTCTCAGAGTGGGGGGACTGTGAGGGGGAGCAAGTCCCAGAGTAGGGGGACAGTGAGGGGGATCGAGTCCCATAGCAGGGGGACAGTGAGGGGATTTGAGTCCTGGAGTGGAGGACAGTGAGGGGGATCAAGTCCCAGAGTGGGGGACAGTGAGGGGGATCGAGTCCTGGAGCAGGGAGACAGTGAGTGGGATCGAGCCCCAGAGTGGGGGACCATAAGGTGGATCGAATCCCAGAGTGGGGGGCCAGTGAGAGGGATCGAATCCCAGAGCAGGGGGATAGTGAGAGGGAACGAGTACCAGAGTGGAGGACAGTGAGGGGGATCAAATCCCAGAGCAGGGGGACAGTGAGGGGGATTGGGTCCCAGAGTCGGTGGACAGTGAGGGGAATCAAGGCCCAGAGCAGTGGATAGTGAGGGGGACTGACTCCCAGAGTGGGGGACAGGGAGGGGGATCGAGTCCCAGAGCCGGAGGACAGTGTGGTGGATCAAGTCCCAGTATGGATTCATAGTGTGGGAGATCGAGTCCCAGAGCAGGAGACAGTGAGGGGAATCAAGTCTCAGAGTGGGGGGACTGTGAGGGGGAGCAAGTCCCAGAGTAGGGGGACAGTAAGGGGGATCGAGACCCAGAGCAGAGGACAGTGAGGGAGATCGAGTCCTAGAGTGGGGGAACAGTGAGGGGGATCGAGCCCCAGAGCAGAGGCACAGTGAGGGGAATCGAGTACCAGAGTGGGGTGACAGTGAGTGGGATCGAGTCCCAGAGCAGGGGGACAGGGAGGGGGATCAAGTCTCAGAGTGGGGGGACTGTGAGGGGGAGCAAGTCCCAGAGTAGGGGGACAGTGAGGGGGATCAAGACCCAGAGCAGGGGGACAGTGAGGGGGATCGAGTCCCAGAGCAGAGGACAGTGAGGGGTATCAGTCCCAGAGTGGGGGACAGTGAAGGGGAACGAGTCACAGAGTGGAGGTCAGTGAGGGGGAACGAGTCCCAGAGAAGAGGACAGTGAGGGGGATCTAGTCCCAGAGCAGAGGACAGTGAGGGGGATCTAGTCCCAGAGCAGAGGACAGTGAGGGGGATTGAGTCCCAGAGCAGGGGGACAGTGAGGGGGAAACGAGGCCCAGAGTGGGGGGGGGGCAGTGAGAGGGATCGAGTCCCAGAGCAGGAGGACAGTGAGGGGGATCGAGTCTCAGAGTGGGGGGACAGTAAGGGGGTTCAAGTCCTAGAGTGGAGGACAGTGAGGAGGCTCAAATCCCAGAGCAGGGGGACAGTGAGAGGGATCTAGTCCCAGGGCGGGGGGACAGTGAGAGGGATTGAGTCCCGGAGTGGAGGTCAGTGAGGGAGATCGAGTCCTGGTGCAGGGGTCAGTGAGGGGTATTGAGTCCCAGAGTGGGGGACAGTTCGGGGGATTGAGTCCTGGAGTGGGGGACAGGGAGGTGGATTGAGTCCCAGAGTGGAGGACAGTGAGCGAGTTTGAGACCCAGAGTGGAGGACAGTGAGGGGGATCGAGTCCCAGAGTGGGGCACAGTGAGGGGGATTGAGTCCCAGAGCAGGGGGACAGTGAGGGGGATTGCCTCCCAGACTAGGGGACAGGGAGGGGGATCGAGTCTCAGAGCAGGAGGACAGTGTGGTGGATCGAGTCCCAGAGTGAGGGCATAGTGCGGGAGATCGAGTCCCAGAGCAGGAGACAGTGAGGGGAATCGAGTCTCAGAGTGGGGGGACTGTGAGGGGGAGCAAGTCCCAGAGTAGGGGGACAGTAAGGGGGATCGAGACCCAGAGCAGGAGGACAGAGAGAGAGGGAGTGATTCCCAGAGTGGAGGGACAGTGAGGGTGAACAAGTCCCAGAGTGGGGGGATAGTGAGGGGGATCAAGTCCCAGAGTGGTTGAACAGTGAGGGGGTTCAAATCCCAGAGTGGTTGGACAGTGAGGGGGAATGAGTTCCAGAGTGGGGGGGCCAGTGAGAGGGATCGAGTCCCAGAGCAGGGGGACAGTGAGGGGTATCGAGTCCCAGAGTGGGGGACAGAGAGGGGTATCGAGACCCAGAGTGGGGGACCGTGAGGGGGAACAAGTCCCAGAGTGTGGGACAGTGAGGAGGATCGAGTCCCAGAGCAGAGGACAGTGAGGGGGATCGAGTCCAAGAGCAGGGAGACAGTGTGGGGGATTGAGTCCCAGAGTGGGGGACAGAGAGGGGGATCGAGACCCAGAGTGGGGGACTGTGAGGGTGAACAAGTCCCAGAGCAGGGGGACAGTGAGGGGATACAAGTCCCAGAGTGGAGGACAGTGAGAGGGAGTGAGTCCTGGAGTGGAGGACAGTGAGGGGGATCAAATCCCAGAGCAGGGGGACAGTGAGGGGGATTGCCTCCCAGACTGGGGGACAGGGAGGGGGATCGAGTCTCAGAGCAGGAAACAGTGAGGGGAATCGAGTCTCAGAGTGGGGGGACTGTGAGGGGGAGCAAGTCCCAGAGTAGGGGTACAGTGAGGGGGATCGAGACCCAGAGTGGGGAACAGTGAGGGGGATCGTGTCCCAGAGCAGGAGGATAGTGAGAGGGAGTGAGTCCCAGAGAGGAGGGACAGTGAGGGGGATCAAGTCCCACAGCAGGTGGGACAGTGAGGGGGAACGAGTCCCAGAGTAGGGGGCCAGTGAGGGGGATTGAGTCCCAGAGTAGGGGGCAAGTGAGGGGGATTGAGTCCCAGAGTGGGGGACAGAGAGGGGGATCGAGACTCACAGTGGGGGACCGTGAGGGGGAACAAGTCCCAGAGTGTGGGACAGTGAGGAGGATCGAGTCCCAGAGCAGAGGACAGTGAGGAGGATCGAGTCCAAGAGCTGGGGGACAGTGAGGGGATGCGAGTCCCGGAGTGGAGGACAGTGAGCTCGATCAAGTCCCATAGCAGGTGGACAGTGAGGGGGATCGAGTCCCAGAGGGGGGGGAACAGTGAGGGGGATCGAATCCCAGAGCAGGTGGGGACAGTGAGGGGGATCGAGTCCCAGAGCAGGGGGGGCGCAGTGAGGGGGATTGAGTCCTGTGTGGGGGACCGTGAGGAGGATCGAGTCCCAGAGTGGGGGACAGTGAGGAGGATCGAGTCCCAGAATGGGGATCGTGAGGGGGATCATGTTCTGTTTGGGGGACAGTGAGGGGGACCAAGTCCCAGAGTGGGGGCCAGTGATGGGGATGGAGTCCCAGAGCGGGGGGACAGTGAGGGGGATCGAGCCCCAGAGCTGGGGGACAGTGAGGGGATTGAATCCCAGAGCGGGGGACAGTGAGCTGGATCGAGCCCCAGACCAGCTGGGCAGTATGGAGGAATCGAGTCACAGAGAGGGGGACAGAGAGGGGGATCGAGTGTCAGATCAGAGGACAGTGAGAGGGATCGAATCCCAGATAATAGGACAGTGAGGGGGGTCGATTCCCAGATTGGGGGGACAGTGAGGGAGAACAAGTCCCAGAGTGGGGACCGTGAGGTGGATCGATCCCAGAGTGGGTGGAAGGTGAGGGGGAACGAGTCCCAGAGTGGGGGGCCAGTGAGGGGGATAGGGTCCCAGAGTGAGGGGCCAGTGAGAGGGATCGTGTCCCAGAGCAGAGGGACGGTGTGGGAGATCGAGTCCCAGAGCAGGTGGACAGTGAGGAGGATCGAGTCCCAGAGCGGGGGGACAGTGAGGGTGATCGAGTCCCAGAGTGGAGGGACAGTGAGGAGGATTGAGTCCTGTGTGGGGGACAGTGAGGGGGATCGAGTCCCAGAGAGGGGGGGGAGAGTGAGAGGTATCGGGTCCCAGAGCAGCTGGACAGAGAGGGGTATCGAGTCCCAGAGTGGGGGACACTGAGGGGTATCAAGTCCCAGAGTGGGGGACACTGAGGGGTATCGAGTCCCAGAGTGGGGCCAGTGAGGGGGATCGATTCCCAGAGCAGGGGGCCACTGAAAGGGATTGAGTCCCAGAACAGGGGGACAGTGAGGGGAATCGTGTCCCAGAGTGTGGACAGTGAGGGGGATCGAGTCCCAGAGTGGGGGACAGTGAGGGGGATCAAGTCCCAGAGTGGGGGAGAGTAAGGAGGATCGAGTCCCAGAATGGGGGATCATGAGGGGGATCAAGTTCTGTTTGGGGGACAGTGAGGGGGTCCAAGTCCCAGAGTGGGGGACAGTGAGGAGGATCGAGTCCCAGAGTGGGGAACAGTGAGGGGGATCGAGTCCCAGAGCAGGGGGCCACTGAAAGGGATTGAGTCCCGGAGCAGGGGGACAGTGAGGGGGATCGAGTCCCAGAGCAGGGGGACTGTGAGGGGGTTCGAGTCCCAGAGTGGGGGACAGTGAGGGGGATCGAGTCCCTGAGTGGGGGACAGTGAGGGGCATCAAATCCTGTGTGGGGGACAGTGAGGGGGATAGAGTCCCAGAGTGGGGGACAGTGAGGGGGATCGAGTCCCAGAGTGGAGGACAGTGAGGGGGATCGAGTCCCTGAGTGGGGTAACAGAGAATGGAATTGAACGGATGCCAGCAATGGGAAAACAAATCTGAGAGAAACCGTCCCTTGGAGCAGCTGAGAGTCAGTGTGGGGACGTCAGCTCCACTGGGTCTGGTGCGGCTGGTCAGACCGCATGTTGACGCCCCTGTGTCCAGTTACTACAATCTAATGTTCATGAGAGATTTGTTTCTCTTACTGTAATGACTATCCTTTCACAGTGTCTTATTTATGTAAGATGATGCAACTACTTTCCTTTCTTACTCCTGTTTTGTACCTTGGCTCTTTGGACCTAAGATGACGCTCTAAGAGGTGATATGGTAAAATGTTTCCCTGTCCTCCTGTGCTTCTGTACTTGAGTACACGTGACAATAAAGGATACTTTATTCTATTCTCTGACCAGTTATTGTTTTCTAGCTTGCAGACAAAGCATGCCTGGATTTGATTGAATCTCTTTTCTTCCTGCAGCTTGAATGAAGTTGAGAAGCCACACAACAGACAGAAGAATAAATCCCTTCACCAAAGACTTTCACTCTGGTCCATCACGAGGATAGAGTGAAAGGATTCCTCATCAGCTGCAAGGTGCGAGATTCAACATTGACTGCTCAAGAGGAAAGAAAATGCCAACTGAAGACCTCGGATCCAGAGTTATCCCATTCCCATGAACAAAGATAATATTGAATAAGATTATAACATACAACAGTACAGTGCAGAACAGGCCCTTCAGCCCTGGATACTGCACTACCTGTGAACTAATCTAAGCCCATCCCCCAACACTATTCCCAACTCAGGCAACTGACTGTGTGGAGTTTGCACATTCTCCCCGTGTCTGTGTGGGTTTCCTCCGGGTGCTCCGGTTTCCTCTCACAGTCCAAAGATGTGCAGGTTAGGTGAATTGGCCATGCTAAATTGCCCCTAGTGTTAGGTAAAGGGGTAAATGTAGGGGAATGAGTGGGGTACGCTTCGGTGGGTCGGTGTGGACTTGTTGGGCCGAAGGGCCTGTTTCCACACTGTAAGTAATCTAATCTAATCTAATCTAATCATTATCCATGTGCTTATCCAAGGATTGTTTAAATCTCCCTAATGTGGCTGAATTAACTACATTAGCAGGCAGGGCATTCCACGCCCTTACCACTCTCTGAGTGAAAAACCTGCCTTTAACATCTGTCTTAAATCTATCACCCCTCAATTTGCAGCTATACCCCCTTGTATGTCTCTATTAAATCGTCTCTTAGCCTTCTTTCCAGTGAGAACAGACCCAATTCTCTCAGCCTTTCCTCATAAGACCTTCCCTCCAGAGCAGGCAACATCCCCTCTGCATCTTTTCAATGCTTCCACATCCTTCCTGTAATGGGGCGACCAGAACTGTACACAATATTCCAAGTGTGGCTTCACTAGCGTTTTGTATAGTTACAGCATGACACCACGGCTCCAGAACTCAATCCCTCGACTAATAACACCTAACACACTGTCGGCCTTCTTGACAGCACTATCCACCTGGGTAGCAACTTTCAGGGATCTATGTACGTGGACTTCAAAATCCCTCTGCACATCCACACTGCCAAGAATCTTTCCATCGCCCCAGTACTCTGCCTTCCTGTTATTCTTCCCAAAGTGAATCACCTCACATTTATCTGCATTGAACTTCGTTTGCCACTTCTCAGCCCAATTTTGTAGTTTATCCAAATCCCCCTGCAACCTGTAACATTCTTCCATACTGTCCACTACTCCACCGACTTTATTGTCATCTGCAAATTGACTAATCCATCCACCTATGCCTGCGTCTAAGTCATTTATAAAAATGACAAACAGCAGTGGTCCCAAAACAAATCCCTGTGGCACACCACTAGTAACCGGACTCCTGACTGAATATTTTCCACCAACCACTCGTTGCCTTCTTTCAGAAAGCCAGTTTCTAATCCATCATCCTCAATCCCGTACCTCTGCACTTTTTCCAACATTTTCTCCATGTGCAACCTTATGAAAGGCTTTACTGAAGTCCATGTACACCACGTCAACTCATCTACATGCTTGGTTAGCAATGAGGTTTGTGAGTCACAACCTGCCCATCTGAAATCAAATTGTTGCTTGCTCGATGATTATAAATCCTATCTCTTATAATCCTTTCCAAAACTTCCTACAACAGACGTAAGGCTCACTGCTTCATAATTACAATAACAAAAGAGAACTAAGGCTCAGTGAATCTAATGTCAGACATATCTACAAGATATGCAAGGTACAGAACAGGGATATATGTCATGTTGGGACCATCATTGGTTTTCGTCATTTTTGGAACTGTGAGCTGTGGTTGAACATCGGATTTGGAACTTTGATTGGCTGTTTTCTTCTGTTTCATTTCTGAAAAAGAAACGGATATTTACACTTGGGAAATGGCCTGGAAAAATAACTGCAGGTTAATTATTGTTCAAAGAATGCTGCAGACATTTCAGCGCTGGGATGTGCTATGCTCAAGGACTAGCAGCTGATATTGGTCAATCAAGGGGAATTCAGCGCTGACTAGACAATCGCAGGGAACTTTGGAAAAGGGAAATCATCAATTCAGCTGTTTGTGGCTGGGTTTTTTTAGTGACAGAAGGCTGCATGCTGGGAAGCTGTGTGTTATATTATCGTTAGCTTTATATTCAGTTAATAAATTGTTGAATGTTTTGATAAAAAGATCCCAGTTTATAAGAAAACACAAGTTCCTCAAAGCCTGTTGGAAGCTGTTTGCAGGGACCGGAGACCTCAAAATTCAACCAAATCCAATCCCATGTGCATATGATATAACATGTTGTTTAAGGATTCAATTTAAAATAACTGTACTCATTGTTATCACAGTTATCAAACTGGTAAGTTTATTTCCTTTCAATTTATCCTTTTCATTGTGTCAAGTCTGATCATGTATGTGTGGTGGATATGATCAAAGAAGATCAAAGAAGTTGAAATCATTGGCGTGAATTCGATTACCTTGTTGTATAGTTTGACTCTGAATGTACAACATTAATAATAAATTGCTCATTTCTGTTTAAGTTATAAATTTGGTGTTGGATATCTGTTCTTCTTAGAATTTGGTTCGGAACAGTGGGTCAATCTTGAGGTTCATGGATTATGTTAATTTCACTACCTTGTGAATCCAGTGATAGTTAGTTTGGTTTGCTGTTTTTGTGACCTTAATTGCACTGTCACATTATTGGCTGGAACAGGCACTGAGCTGGAATTAAATTTTGAAATCTCAGGTGAGGGGAGGGGTTGAGATGGAGAATTCTCAACTGGTCATTGAGCCATAGAGTCTTACAATCTAGCCTTCCGTGCTGCACTGCCATTGTGAACATTTGCCCAAGCCTTCCTCTGTGTTTGGTGATCACAAACAAGTCCAGGTCTTGCTGCAAATCAGCCCGTTCCCATACCAGGGCAAGGTCATTGCCAGTCAAAACAGGCTGCTTATATACTAAGCCTGTTTTTCACATTGAAATAACTCCACAGAGGCCAGTATCCCACCAGCAAGTCACCCTTTAGTTACACTGGCCTGGCTTCCTCAGAGCCAGCTCTCAGAGTGAGCAGAACCTCTAACACTCCTGTTCCTATCTGTCAGCCAGGGTTCCCTGATTGGACCAGGTTAACAGCTGGTCCACCTGGCTGACATAATCACAATCACTACAGGTACAATTACAACAGGTATAGGACATTTGAACAGGTACATGGATGGGAAAGGTTTAGAGGGATATGGGCCAAATGTAGGCAAATGGAATGAGTTCACCTTATAAAACCTGGTCAGCATGGGCGAGATGGGCCAAAAGGCCTGTTTCAATGCTATATGATTCTATGGCTCAATGACCAGTTGAGGATTCTCCATCTCAACTCTCGCGTCACCTGAGGTGTGGTGACCCTGGGGTTAAACCACCACCAGTCATCTCTCTCCCTAATGATCTGGTAAGGCTATGGTGACTTTTTCCTTCAGCGTTCCTTGACAGTTTATATCTTCCCGGAAGAGGACAAACCAACTCAATGATAATCAAACATAATTTGTTCACAATAATGGAGAGTTTACAAAAAAAATCCAACAGTTTAATGCTTTCTTGAATATTATCATTGTTCACAAGATTTTTTTTCTCTCTATTTGGAAGCATTCCCAGTTCAGAGCTAGATCTTTAGGATATGAAAGTATAAAATTTTAGCTGACTTTATTTTGGCCATGTTTGCAGTATTGTGTGCAGTTCTGGCCCCCACACTGCAGGAAGGAAGTAGAGGTTTTGGAGAGGATGCAAAAGAGATTTAGTGAGATGGTGCCTGGGTTGGAGGGGGAACTGAGACTGAGGGGTGAACTGATAGAAATATATAAGATTTTGAGAGGTAGGGATAAGGTGGATGTTTGGCGTCTTTTTCCCAGGGTGGAAATGTCAACTACTAGGGGGTCATTGGTTTAAGGTAAGAGGGAGAAGATTTTAAGAATATGTGTGAGGCACATTTTTTATACAGAGAGTAGTAGGTTCCAGAATGCACTACCAGGGGAGGTGGTAGAAGCAGGTACAATAGTAATATTTATGAGGCGTTTAGACAGTAGCATGAACAGGCAGGGAATAGAGGGACACAGACCATGTGTAGGCAGATGGGTGATATGGTGACTCAGTGGTTAGCACTGCTGCCTCACAGCACCAGGGTCCCAGGTTCGATTCCAGCCTCGGATGACTGCCTGTGCGGAGTTTGCACATTCTCCCTGTATCTGCGTGGGTTTCCTCCCAGTGCTCTGGTTTCCTCCCACAGTCCAAAGATGTGCAGGTCAGGGTAGGTTGGCTATGTTAAATTGCCCATCGTGTTAGGCGCATTAGTCAGGGGGAATGGCTCTGAGTGGGTTACTCTTCAGAGGATCAGTGTGGACTGGTTGGGCCAAAGGGCCTCTTTCTACACTGTAGGGAATCTAATCTAAAATGGCATCATGGTCAGACAGGCATGGTGAGCTGAATGGGCCTATTCCTGTACTACATCAGTTTGCCTCCATGGGGCAACGTAGAGATGGAAGCTGTTTTCTGATTTGCGGTGGTCAATTGCAAATTGGTAGCAAGCAAACATTATTGCTCCCATATTTTGGCTACACCAGAACAGAAGAGTTGTCATTCAAATTTTCTTTAAAATCAGTATTGTACCATTAAAAGAACCAACAAATTAGCTGCAGATCAACGGGGGCTTCATAGACTTGTTGGCTTAAAGACTTGTTCTCTGAATGAATGCAATGGCTATGAAAATCTAGTGTGTGGGATTCGACCCCAGCTCTCCTTTGTTTCAGGGAAGCACTAAAGATTAGCAACGACTGAGCCAGCCTGTCTCAAAGCAAGCATATCCAGTAGAGATATCTGACAAGTATGTGTTTCTATAAATTGCAGCTTCAGCACATTTTCATTTCACTCCTGGCTCGGAAAAGCTGCATTAGCAACGTTTTTAGTACTTGTAAACTCCAAGTAAGTTGAAGAAATGATGCATGTGAATATAGAGAGAGAGAGAGAGAAGGAGAAAGAAAGAGAGGAAGAAAATTTGAAGGTGGCAGATAAGGGACATTGTTTATTAAGATTAGAAAACCACTGATTAGTCACAACCACAAACCGTACCCTGTCTAATGATTTGAGTACGGCTCTTCTGTTTGACCACAGCCCCACAGGCAGGAAGTAAAACCAAACTCCTGTCATACCATGTGATCAAAGAAAGTGGAACCAGTGCCCAGTGACTTCCTCCTCCTCACTCCCTCAACCTTCTGGGTGAAATAACAATGTCCCTGTACTTCACTGAAACTATATACGTTGCTCACAGTCAAGTCTTCTCCAAACTGGAGAGACAAAACACAGACTCACTTTGCAAAACACCTATGTTCTGTCTGTAAAAATGACCCTGAGCATCCAGTTGGGTGCCCCTTTAACACTTCACTGTGTGCCCCATTAACACCCCACCGTGTGTTCCCCTCAACACCCTACTGTCTGCCCCTTTAACACCCCACTGTGCGCCCCTTTAACACCTCACTGTGTGTCCCATTAACACTCCACCATGTGTCCCTTTAACACCACACTGTGTCCCTTTAACACCCCACCGTTGTCCCTTTAACACCCCACTGTGTGCCCCTTTAACACCACACTGTGTCCCTTTAACACCCACTGTGTGTCCCTTTAACACCCCACTGTTGTCCCTTTAACACCCCACTGTGTGTCCCTTTAACACCCCACTGTGTGCCCCTTTAACACCCCACTGTGTGCCCCTTTAACACCCAGTGTGTGTCCCTTTAACACCCCACTGTGTGCCCCATTAACACCCCACCGTTGTCCCTTTAACACCCACTGTGTGTCCCTTTAACACCCCACCGTTGTCCCTTTAATACCCACTGTGTCCCTTTAACACCCACTGTGTGCCCCTTTAACACACAGTGTGTGTCCCTTTAACACCCCACTGTGTGTCCCTTTAACACCCACTGTGTGCCCCTTTAACACCCCACTGTGTGCCCCTTTAACACCCACTGTGTGTCCCTTTAACACCCACTGTGTGTCCCTTTAACACCCCACTGTGTGCCCCATTAACACCCCACCGTTGTCCCTTTAACACCCACTGTGTGTCCCTTTAACACCCCACCGTTGTCCCTTTAACACCCACTGTGTCCCTTTAACACCCACTGTGTGCCCCTTTAACACACACTGTGTGTCCCTTTAACACCCCACCGTGTGTCCCTTTAACACCCCACTGTGTGCCCCATTAACACCCCACCGTTGTCCCTTTAACACCCACTGTGTGTCCCTTTAACACCCCACCGTTGTCCCTTTAACACCCACTGTGTGTCCCTTTAACACCCCAAAGTGTGCCCCTTTAACACCCCACCATTGTCCCTTTAACACCCCACTGTGTGCCCCTTTAACACCACACTGTGTCCCTTTAACACCCACTGTGTGTCCCTTTAACACCCCACTGTTGTCCCTTTAACACCCCACTGTGTGTCCCTTTAACACCCCACTGTGTGCCCCTTTAACACCCCACTGTGTGCCCCTTTAACACCCAGTGTGTGTCCCTTTAACACCCCACTGTGTGCCCCATTAACACCCCACCGTTGTCCCTTTAACACCCACTGTGTGTCCCTTTAACACCCCACCGTTGTCCCTTTAATACCCACTGTGTCCCTTTAACACCCACTGTGTGCCCCTTTAACACACAGTGTGTGTCCCTTTAACACCCCACTGTGTGTCCCTTTAACACCCCACTGTGTGCCCCTTTAACACCCCACTGTGTGCCCCTTTAACACCCCACTGTGTGTCCCTTTAACACCCACTGTGTGTCCCTTTAACACCCCACTGTGTGCCCCATTAACACCCCACCGTTGTCCCTTTAACACCCACTGTGTGTCCCTTTAACACCCCACCGTTGTCCCTTTAACACCCACTGTGTCCCTTTAACACCCACTGTGTGCCCCTTTAACACACACTGTGTGTCCCTTTAACACCCCACCGTGTGTCCCTTTAACACCCCACTGTGTGCCCCATTAACACCCCACCGTTGTCCCTTTAACACCCACTGTGTGTCCCTTTAACACCCCACCGTTGTCCCTTTAACACCCACTGTGTGTCCCTTTAACACCCCAAAGTGTGCCCCTTTAACACCCCACCATTGTCCCTTTAACACCCCACTGTGTGTCCCTTTAACACCCCACTGTGTGCCCTTTTAACACCCCACCGTTGTCCCTTTAACACCCACTGTGTGTCCCTTCAACACCCCACTGTGTGTCCCTTCAACACCCCACTGTGTGCCCCTTTAACACCCCACTGTGTGCCCCTTTAACACCCCATTGTGCGTCCCTTCAACACCCCACGGTGTGCCCCTTTATCACCCCACTGTGTGTCCCTTCAACACTCCACCGTGTGTCCCAGCAACACCCCACTGTGTGTCCCTTCAACACCCCACTGTGTGTCCCTTCAACACCCCACTGTGTGTCCCTTTAACACCTCACTGTGTGCCCTTTTAACACCCCACTGTGTGTCCCTGTAACACCCCACTGTGTGTCCTTTTAACACCCCACCATGTGCCCCGTTAACACCCCACTGTGTGCCCCTTTAACATCCCACTGTGTGCCCATTTAACAACCACCTGTGTGCCCCTTTAACACCCCACTTTGTGTCCCTTCAACACCCCACTGTCTGCCCCTTAACCACCCCACCATGTGCCCCATTAACACCCACTGTGTGACCCTTTAACACCCCACTGTGTGTCCCTTTAACACTCCTCCGTGTGTCCCTTTAACACCCCACTGTGTGCCCCTGTAACACCCCAACGTGTGCCCCTTTACCACCCCACCGTGTGCCCCATTAACACCCCACCATGTGCCCCATTAACACCCCACCGTGTGTCCCTTTAACACCCCACCATGTGTTCCTACAACACCTCACCGTGTATCCCTTTAACACCCCACTGTGTGCCCCTTCAACACCCCACCATGTGCCCCTTTAACACACAACTATGTGGCCCTTTAACACCCCACTGTGTGTCCCTGTAACACCCCACTGTGTGCCCCTTTAACACCCCACTGTGTGCCCCTTTAACACCCCACCATGTGCCCCTTTAACACACAACTATGTGGCCCTTTAACACCCCACCATGTGCCCCTTAAACACACAACTTTGTGGCCCTTTAACACCCCACCGTGTGTCCCTGTAACACCCCACTGTGTGTCCCTTCAACATTCCACTGTGTGTACTTTCAATACCCCACTGTGTGCCCCTTCAACAGCCCACAAAGTACCCCTTTTGGTGGCACAGTGGTTAGCACTGCTGCCTCACAGCGCCTGAAGACCCGGGTTCAATTCCCGACTCAGGCGACTGACTGTGTGGAGTTTGCACGTTCTCCCCGTGTCTGCGTGGGTTTCCTCCGGGTGCTCCGGTTTCCTCCCACAGTCCAAAGATGTGCGGGTCAGGTGAATTGGCCATGCTAAATTGCCCGTAGTGTTAGGTGGGGGGTAATGTAGGGGTATGGGTGGGTTTCGCTTCGGCGGGTCGGTGTGGTCTTGTTGGGCCGAAGGGCCTGTTTCCACACTGTAAGTCTAATCTAATCTAATCTAATACCCCACTATGTGCCCCTTTAACACCCCACTTTGTGTCCCTTTAACACCCCACTATGTGCCCTTCAATACCCCACTGTGTGCCCCTTCAACACCCCGCAAAGTGTCCCTTTAACACTCCATCGTCTCCCTATAACACCCCACTGTGTGTCCCTTTAACACCCCACCGTGTGGCCCTTCAACAGCCCACTGTGTGCCCCATTAACACACCACTGTCTGCCCCTTTAACACCCCACCATGTGTCCCTTTTCCACTCCGCCGTGTGCAATTCAACACCCCACCATGTGCCCCTTTAACACGCCACCGTGTGTCCCTTTAACACCCACTGTGTGTCCCTTTAACACCCCACTGTGTGTCCCTTTAACACCCCACTGTGTGCCCCTTTAACACCCCACCATGTGCCCCTTTAACACGCCACCGTGTGTCCCTTTAACACCCACTGTGTGTCCCTTTAACACGCCACCGTGTGTCCCTTTAACACCCACTGTGTGTCCCTTTAACACCCCACTGTGTGTCCCTTTAACACCCCACTGTGTGCCCCTTTAACACCCCACCATGTGCCCCTTTAACACGCCACCGTGTGTCCCTTTAACACCCACTGTGTGTCCCTTTAACACCCCACTGTGTGCCCCTTTAACACCCCACTATGAGCCCCTTTAACACCCCACCGTGTGCCCCTTTTACACCCCACCATGTGCTCCTTCAACACCCCACCGTGTGTCCCTTTAACACCCCACCATGTGTCCTTTATATCATATATTTTTATTAAGAAAAAATAGATTTTTAAATATTACCGACTCAGGCGACTGACTGTGTGGAGTTTGCACGTTCTCCCCGTGTCAGCGTGGGTTTCCTCCGGGTGCTCCGGTTTCCTCCCACAGTCCAAAGATGTGCGGGTTAGGTGAATTGACCATGCTAAATTGCCCATAGTGTTAGGTAAGGGGTAAATGTAGGGGTATGGGTGGGTTTCGCTTCGGTGGGTCGGTGTGGACTTGTTGGGCCGAAGGGCCTGTTTCCACACTGTAAATCTAATCTAATCTAATTACAACAAATACAAAACAATGCTATTCAAAACAGTACAAAAATACTACAAAACTAAACCCAAATAATAAAAAGAAAAATTCTCCACACTCCTATCTGAATGTATAAAGATATATATAGAGTATAAAATTAAAAAAAAACCTAAACTAGCTATTTAACTAACTAAACAAATTCCTAACAACAAGCAAATAAATAGTAATAACTCAGCCCAGCCAAACAAAACACTCATACATTCACAGTTCCTCCTCCCTGGATATTGGACTCATGAAACGCAATCGTTACGGCTATATAAAAGTCCTTGTTAGTGTTGCAGATAAATCTGTGTCCAGGTATTTCAAAAAGTGTTGCCATGTCTTGTAAAAATTCTCAGTTTTGTGGTGTACCATATTTGTGAGAAAATCCAGGGGAATATGCTCCATAACAATCTTCCGCCAACCCAGCAGGCCTGGGGAGTTTTCTGATATCCAACCTAGCAAGATATTCTTCCTTGCACACAATGTAAGGATATTGAAAAGTTTTTCCTTATGCGAGTCTGCAGGAAATACAATGGGTTGGCCTAAAAGGAGCGAAATAGGGTCCTTCTCCATCCCTACACCTAAAATTCTCTGCATTGCACCCACCACAGCGCTCCAATATATTTGAAGCCTGTCACAAGACCAAAGATAATGGCTAAGAGTACCTATACAGACCTTGCACTTGGGGCATGCTGAAGATACCACCGGTTTAAATTTTGATGAAAGGTCTCGGGCTAAGTGGGCCCTGTGGAGAATCCTCAACTGTAAAGCATGGGTCCTATTGCAAATTGATATCTTCCTTGCATTCTCCCAAATATCCTCCCATGCCTCTGAAGAAATTTCAGCTCTTTCCCACATCTTGCAGAATCGATCAGGCTCATCTGAGGTGGCACCCTCCAATTGGTGATATAGAGTACTGACAGAGAGTGTACTCTTAGCCCTTAGTACCCCGAAATAGAAATAGAAATCTATGTCAGATTTGCAAAGATCAGTCAAAAGTGTGGTCTGTTTTTGAATAAAATCCCTAACTTGAAAAAAACGAAAGAGGTCTCTATGAGGTAACTCGTACTTCCGTACTAACTGATCGAAGGACATCATTACATCTCCCTCAAATAACTCACCCATCGGGACACCACCCACGCCCTCCACCTCCTCCATGATTTTCGTTTCCCCGGTCCCCAACGCCTTATCTTCACGATGGACATCCAGTCCCTGTACACCGCCATCCCCCATCCTCCCCTTTGAAGGACGCAAAGCCCTCCGCTTCTTCCTTTCCCGCCGCACCAACCAGTCCCCTTCCACTGACACCCTCCTTCGACTGACTGAACTGGTCCTCACCCTGAACAACGTCTCTTTCCAATCCTCCCACTTCCTCCAAACTAAAGGAGTTGCCATGGGCAACCGCATGGGCCCCAGCTATGCCTGCCTCTTCGTAGGATATGTGGAACAGTCCATCTTCCGCAACTACACTGGCACCACCCCCCACCTTTTCCTCCGCTACATCGATGACTGTATCGGCGCTGCCTCGTGCTCCCACGAGGAGGTTGAACAGTTCATCCACTTTACCAACACCTTCCACCCCGACCTCAAATTCACCTGGACCGTCTGAGACTCCTCCCTCCCCTTCCTAGACCTTTCCATTTCTATTTCGGGCAACCGAATCAACACAGACATCTACTATAAACCGACTGACTCCCACAACTACCTAGACTACACCTCCTCCCACCCTGCCCCCTGTAAAAACGCCATCCCATATTCCCAATTCCTTTGTCTCCACCACATCTGCTCCCAAGAGGACCAGTTCCAATACCGTACAGCCCAGATGGCCTCCTCCTTCAAGGACTGCAGATTCCCCCCAGATGTGATCGACGATGCCCTCCACCACATCTCCTCCACTTCCCACTCCTCCGCCCTTGAGCCCCGCCCCTCCAACCGCCACCAGGACAGAACCCCACTGGTTCTCACCTACCACCCCACCAACCTCCGTATACAGCATATCATTCGCCGTCATTTCCGCCACCTCCAAACGGACCCCACCACCAGGGATATATTTCCCTCCCCTCCCCTATCAGCGTTCCGAAAAGACTACTCCCTCCATGACTCCCTCATCAGGTCCACACCCCCCATCAACCCAACCTCCACTCCCGGCACCTTCCCCTGCAACCGCAAGAAATGCAAACCTTGCGCCCACACCTCCTCCCTTACTTCTCTCCAAGGCCCAAGGGATCCTTCCATATCCGCTACAAATTCATCTGCACCTCCACACACATCAGCTATTGCATCCGCTGCACCCGATGTGGCCTCCTCTATATTGGGGCGACAGGCCGCCTACTTGCGGAACGCTTCAGAGAACACCTCTGGGACACCCGGACCAACCAACCCAACCACCCCATGGCTCAACACTTTAACTCCCCCTCCCACTCCACCAAGGACATGCAGGTCCTTGGACTCCTCCATCGCCAGAACATAACAACACGACGGTTGGAGGAAGAGCGCCTCATCTTCCGCCTGGGAACCCTCCAACCACAAGGGATGAACTCAGATTTCTCCAGTTTCCTCGTTTCCCCTCCCCCCACCTTGTCTCAGTTGATTCCCTCGAACTCAGCACCACCCTCCTAACCTGCAATCTTCTTCCTGACCTCTCCGCCCCCACCCTACTCTGGCCTATCACCCTCACCTTGACCTCCTTCCACCTATCACATCTCCATCGCCCCTCCCCCAAGTCCCTCCTCCCTACCTTTTATCTTAGCCTGCTGGACACACTTTCCTCATTCCTGATGAAAGGCTTATGCCCGAAACGTCAAATTTCTTGTTCTTTGGATGCTGCCTGACCTGCTGCGCTTTTCCAGCAACACATTTTCAGCTCCCATGCAAGATATACCCCTAGCTGCCCAATGTTTAAATCCTGAATCTATCATACCTGGTTGAAAACTCGGCATACCCACTAAAGGTGTAAACAAAGATGTTTTGCCAATTTACCTTCCCTCTGCCGAATTGCCCTCCATGCTTTAACAGAATTGATGACTATTGGATTATGGCAATATTCCCTAACTGTCCTCACTTTGTCCAAAAACAGCAAACTGGTAAGGGGGCACCTTGCCTGGGAGACTTCGATATCTAGCCATATTGAAAGAGGGTCTCTACAAACTCAATCACTTACGTAGGCCAAAAGCGATCTTAATTGGTCATTTTTAATGTTCAGAAGGTCTACTCCCCCCAATCTGTGAGGCAACTGCAGTTTGGCTAATTTAATGAGGGGCCGTTTACGGTGCCAGATAAAGGAGCTGAACCAACTGTTCAATCTCCTGAGTGTTTGTTTATTGAAAATCAGGGAGAGCATCCGCATAGGATATAGCAAACGAGGGAGAATATTCATCTTAGTAAGCGCTATCCGACCCAGCCATACGACTGGAAGTGCCTCCCATCTTTCTGGATCTTGTTTAATTTTTTTCAAATAATTGAGTAAAATTGGCTTTGAACAGCCAATCCAGAACTGGAGTAATGAATATGCCCAAATACTCAAAAAACCCCCTGTGACCACCTAAATGGGAATCTATAGTCACTCTCAAGAGCCAACTCTTTTGGAAGACCACCCATAGGCATAGCCTCTGATTTAGCAAAATTAATCTTATGCCCTGAAAAAGCGCCAAACACGTGAATGCATTGTATCAGGCAAGGCTCTGAAACTGCTGGATTTGTCAAGAAAATTAGAACATCGTCTGCATACAGCGAGGTCTTATATAATTTTGACTCCACTTCTGGAGCTGATATATTGAGATCTCCACAAGTGGCCTCTGCCAACGGTTCAATCACCAACAGAAAAAGTAATGGTGAAAGGGGACAGCCCTGCCGGCTGCCCCTGAAAATATTAAAATTGCTTGATCGTATCCCGTTGGTAATGACCGCAGCGAGAGGTACACTGGAGAGAACCTTTACCCATCTTATGAAAACTTCGCCCAGACCAAACCGGTCTAGAGTATAGAAAAGGTACGGCCACTCAACTCGGTCAAATGCCTTCTCTGCATCTAAAGAAATCACCAATCCCTGTTGGCATGCTTGAATTATATTAAGCAGCCTCCTAACATTATTGGAGGATTTGCGACCCTTTATGGAGCCCGCCTGATCCTCTTTCGTAATAGAGGGTAACACAGTCTCCAGCCTTAACACAAGAACCTTAGAAAGGATCTTAAAGTCCACATTTAAGAGCGAGATGGGGCTGTATGAAGCACAGTCTTCCGGATCCTTCCCTTTTTTAAGGATAAGTGAAATATTGGCCTCTCTCAGAGATGGTGGGAGACAAACATAACTGTATGAATCATTAAACATATTCAGCATCGAGCCAGTATACTTAGAAATTCCTTGTAGAAGTTCATCAGGGAAGTCCATCAGGACCGGGCGCCTTTCCACTCTGAAGCTGCGTCACAGCTTCCTGCACTTCTTGCTCTGATAATGGGGCATTGAGAAAGGACTGTTGTTCGGAAGTCACATCCGGGAGCTTGTGATCTCTAAAAAAGGATTCCATTTTGGCCTGCCCCTCCTCACAATTCTAAGACTAATATAACTTAGAGTAGAATCTCTGGAACGCCATATTAATCTTTTTAGAATCACATGTGAGGTTCGCAGACCCTTCCCTAACCGCTATAATGGTTTGTGGGGCACTTCTCTTTCTGGCAAGGTATGTTTAGTATTTGCCTGGCTTGTCACCAAGCTCGTATAACCTTTGCTTTGCAAAAGCCAGCTCCTTCTTTGTCATCTGCGTGAGCACGGAATTTAGTGCAGACCGCAGTGCCATATTCCTCTGTCGTTTGACCAACGAGGGTCTGTCAAAATAGGCCTTCTCGGCTGCCTTCAACCGTGCTTCAAGGAGACGTTGCTGCTCACCCTTCTGCCACTTCCTACTTGTGGAATATGAAATAACTAACCCTCTGGCATAAGCTTTGGCAGTTTCCCAAAGAACAGATGAGCTATCAACTGAGCCTATGTTGATGTCTAGGAATGCCCGAAATTCCCTGGAGAAATACTCCACAAACCTGCTGTCCATGATAATAAAGGGGTCCATTGGCCAGTACCTTAAATCCACTGTAACATCCTTAATCTAAACCATGAGGTACACTGGAGCATGATCAGAGATGGCAATATTAACAATCGTACAAGATGCCACCAGATCCAGGGTTACCGCAGGGGTCAGAAAAAAAATCAATCCTCGTGTGACATCTGTGCTGATTGGAGAAAAACGTGAAATCTCTACCTGTAGGGTGGAGACACCTTCAGACCTCCACCAATCCTAATTCCCCACACAAACCCAATAACTGTTTAGTTTGTGCAGAGGGTATCGAGGGACCTTTAGGCAACCTGTCTACTGTGGGGTCCATGAGGCAGTTAAAATCTCCCCCTATAATGATGTGCCGAGCCTTGAGGCTTATCAGTTTAGAAAAGCATCTATCAAGAATTTAAGAGGATGAGCTGGGGGACAATAAACATTTAAAAAACCATATTCTTCCCCATTCAGCAAGGCTTTAAGAATTACAAACCTCTCGTATGTGTCTTTAACACATTCCAACAATTTAAATGAGAGATTTTTCCTAACCAATGTAGCCACTCTCCTACTTCTGTATTAAATGATGAAAAATAAACTCGGTCAAAGCCATTCTGCAATAATTGCAGATGCTCCATGTCATCCAAATGTGTCTCCTGTAACAAAACAATATCCACCTTCTCCTTTCTAAGACTTAAGAGTACCTTCTTCCTCCTAATTGGTGAGTGACTTCTCTTGATATTCCAGGTACACCATTTAATCAAATCATTAGCCATAATCTTCTGCTATTACATTTAAATTCCAGAGAGGAGGAACCCGAACCACAAATTGCTAAGCCTTAGTGTCGCATGGTCCACCAAATATAAAAAACTACATAAACTAAAACCACTACATTTAACAAACATACAAAATTATTAAAAATAAAAAAAAACAAACCAATAGCGCTGAGCAGGAGAACTCACCCCCTGCCTGGAGGGGGCAACTACCCGTCCCGAACTGCCTATAAAAAGGCATCTAACCATCTCAACCACCTTCACTTCTCCCAGCTAGAGCCGCATCGCAAGCACAAGCTACAAAATATAAACACCCCATAGAATATCAATATGAATAAAAAAATATTTTATAAAAAAAGGGGGAATAAATTCCCCACCCATCCTTTGGCATGTCCTTACTTAGAAATTTAAAATGTACATCCTGACCACCGCCAGACATAGTTTGAATCAAATTATTATCAATAGAGGAAAACAAGGGGGAAAAACAAAGCTCCAACCGGATTTCCTCCATTTCTTTTACAGAATGATGAATGCATACCCAAGCAACGATATTTATACATACTACAATTGTTTAAATTAGGTTAGTTTGTCCACAAAGTCTCTTGCCTTCTCCGAAGTGTCAAAGAGATGCATGGATCCATCTAAGGTGATCCGAAGCACTGCTGAATATCTCAGGGAGAACTGAATCCCAAGTTCCCTCAGTCTTCTTTTGACACCATCTTATGATTTTCATTTCTGGATCACCGCCACTGAAAAGTCCTGAAAAAACATGATCTTAGACCCCTCGTAAATTAGGGCCTTTGGATCCTTCCCCTGGAGTCTGGAAGCCTCCATGACTCTCTCCTTATCCCAGTAATGATGAAACCGCATCAGGAAAGGACGAGGGCATGGACCCTGACCCAACCTCCGCTCTGCGACCCAGTGAGCCCTCTCTATCTTCAATCCTCTCATGCCAGCCTCCAAGTCAAGGAATTTCGGAAGCCAATCTTCAACAAATTCCACAGGCTGTTGAATGTTTTTTTCTCCTGCCCCTGTTTTCAAGATCATCCACTTGGTCACGCAAATTAAGAACCTGCATCGTCAGGGCTTGGATCTCATCCTTGAATGAACTGACATCAGCTTCCACCACTGTGACCATGTGCTACACCTCATCCGTCCTCTTCTCTAGTCTCCCAGCTGCTGCTCATGCTTCTGCAGCATGAGAGAGACTGAAGCCAGCTTCTCTTCAATCTGTTTCCCCAACATCTCACAAGATTTCAAGAGCTGGTTCACCACGTCTTGGAGAGTAACCGGCTCCGAGGCTGCTGCAGGCTGAACTGCTGACCCGGACTTGGATGCTCCTCCTCCGTTTTAAGGCATTTCTGGACAGCTAAAAATACAGGTAGGCCAATTTTTAAATGTTTCTTGGGGCTCCACAATCTTTTCAACGCCCCAAGAAATCCTGATGACCTGGGTTGGATGGGTTAAAGGACTGTCCTGCTCCTGCTGCGATGCGAAGCTCTGCAGAGTGATCTTCTCAGATCACCGCCATCTTAGATCCCCAAAGGATCTTGTTTAATTGAAACAAAATTTCCTATATCTACATCATGCACAATTAGATTAATATTTCCAAGCATGGGTGGCACGGTGTCACAGTGGTTAGCACTGCTGCCTCACAGTGCCAGAGACCTGGCTTCAATTCCCACCTCGGGTAACTGTCTGTGTGGCGTTTGCACATACTCCATGTGTCTGCGTGGGATTCCTCTGGGTGCTCTGGTTTCCTCCCACAGTCCAAAGATGTGCAGGTTAGGTGAACTGATCATGCTAAATTGCCCGTAGTGTTAGGTGAAGGGGTAAATGTAGGGGAATGGGTCTGGGTGGGTTGCTCTTCAGAGGATTGGTGTGGACTTGTCGGGATAAAGGGCCTGTTTTCACACTGTAAGTAATCTAACCTTATTTCCACACATATCCTCATGCGATAATGATAACTCCTTCATTTCGATTTTCCTCTGGAAGATAACTCAATAATTTATCCCAATTTCTGACAACTTCCTCATTGTCCAATTTAATTTGAGGAATGTTCCAATTCAGAATCTTCTGATCTTGGTTCTTCACTCCATGTTGTAATCAGTAACACTTTCTCCTTTTGCTTTCCTACTCCGTCACAATTTCTTTTGAACATATTCACATGACACACGGTGAGATTTCTTTCTGTCTGGAGACCTTACCAAATAGTTCACCTTACACAATCTCCTTTCAACTTGATTTGGTTCACTAAACCTTGCTTTTAAAGGTTCATCTCTCACTGGAAGTAATACCCCCAACAGCAAACTTTCGAATTATTGATTTCTTGCCTGCTTCCTGTTTCATTGTATGCTGCAATACTTTTAACTGCTATCTGGCCAACACCCCCACTCTATTTAACCATTCTCTAAAAATTGACACCTAGTCCAAATATGTGGTCTCTGAAATCTGACTAACCAATTTTTCCTTAATTAGTTTTAGCGGTCCTCTCACTCCATGTCCAAAAACTAATTCAAATGCACTGAATTTGGTCGATTCATTTGGTGCATCCCTGATCGCAAAAGGTAAAATCAGAATTCCATTATCCCAATCAGCTGGATAATCTTGACAGTAAGCCCTCAACATGATCTTTAATATCTAATGCCATCTTTCAGTACTCCCTGCGATACTCACTGGTATATAGTCGATGAGTTGTTTTATTCTTAAGCTGTCCATAACTTTCTTGAATAATTTTGATGTGAACTTTGACCCTTGAACTGTGAGTAGTCTCATGAAAAATTTGAGTGACCATTCTACAATTCCTTTAGCTGTGATATTGTGTAATGGAATACCCTCTGGAAATTTAGTGGAAACATCCATTATTGTTAACAAATACAGATTCACACTTTTTGTTTGAAGTAGAGGATCATACATAATCAGTTAAGACCCTTGCAAAAGGTTCCTCATATGCAGGAATAGGTATGGTAGGTACGGGTTTTATTACTACCTGCACTTTGTCAGTTACCTCACCGGCTCTACCTCCTAACTTTGGTTGAATCAACAAAACCCACAAGGTCACTGGCCACTTTGTTTATTTAGCCAGCTTCTCAAATGAGATGAAAAAAGACTTCTACATCTTTCTCCTCAAACTTCGGTAATGCTTGAATATATTTAACAGATCCCCAAGGCCTTTGGCTCCTGGGGGTTTGCTCCTCCTCACTCTCCTCCTCCCTCAGCTTACCTTCAGACTTCCCCTCCATCCTTTTAAGCTGACATTTCTGTCTTAGTGCCAATTTACGAAGTTCAAACTCTCTCTTTCTCCCTTTCTTCTGCTGAAGAGATTTTATCCTTTTCTTTTTTGTTCTGCTGGGCGATGCATTCTTTCTCTCGTTTCACTGCTTTTAATTGTAATTTACACTGACTCATTTCTTTTCTTCTTTCTTTTCTTTTTGCCTATAACTCAAGCTGCTTCACTTTCAATTGAAATTTAGAATTTCCAAAGATTCTGATGGTATTTCCATCAAATTTGAATGCTGAGCTATTGTTGTAATTATCTCTCTTTTCCTCACGGAAGGAGGCTGCTCCAACTCCAACTTGTTTGCCAATTCCAGCAGCTTTTCCTTGATCACCTTCTTCCACTCCCAGAAACCCTTAGCAATGAAAAAGCCATTACTAAACCAAGCGCTGCCTAAACCAACCGAATTCAACACCTGGAACATAAAGACACCAACACCTACCACATGCTGTCTTCGAGTCCAACAACCCTAAGCCCAAACTAAATCCTACCAAGCGACCCCACTCTGTTATGGACCAGTCCAGATCCCCACAAAACATTATAAATAGATAACCCAGGCTCAATTGTTTCCTATTTTAAAGGCAGATCTAAAATGGATATTCAGGAAGTGTTGCAGCTGGTCAAACCACTTGGCTTTAAGCAAAACAGAATTTATTTAAACACTACTGTTGAAACATGAACAAAAGAAAATAGCACTTAGAATAACTTAACTATTTGAATACCCAACCAACGTGATAATGCTAATAAGCTTGGCATTTAAAATTGATAACGTTTGGGAATTTGCTGTTCCAATCCCCGCAACATCCCATAAACACATCCCTTGACAAAGGGTAAATTCCAATACAAGTTCTTATAGGCAGGACAGAGTTCAGAGAGAAATGTCAAGCAAGAAACATCTGTTGAAGCATGGAACCTTTCTCACAGTAGCAGCTTCTCTGTTGTCAGCAGCTTCTGACTTCCTGCTCAAAAGTAAACAAAATAGTTTAAAACTGAATTGGGAGAACTGGGCACTCCTCTGCCATTGCTTAAAGTAGCCACTTTCAGATATACGGCACCTCTGCCTTTATGACCCCTCTTGAAAAATAACAAGGTCAAAATAACCTTGTTAAAGAGACAGCATCATCACAGGAGTCTTCAGTGTTCCAACATTCATCTTTGAGATCCTGGCAACTACGTCAAATTGTTGGGTTCCAATGAAATGAGGAACAAGTCTGCAATCTTTTATTTCTTTTTATATGTAGACTACATAATTGCAAGTTGAGACCTCTGCAGTAACAGCTTTAATTGTGCTTTTTATACATTTTTATTGGATGCTTCCTGAAACCATAAATACCAGTCAGTATATTCTGTTCATCTATTTGACAATATATCTCCATGACATACTCACAAACTGGTCCCCATATCCTAACCATAAGATCTTGGTAACAGTCTATTCATTACACATTCTCATATCTGCTTCAAACCGATTTCCTTAGTTTTGACCGTACAACGACAATAGCATTTGTAATTTTAACCCTTGTTATGCTGTAACTTAATCACACAATTTTCAGTGTACCCCAAACCATCCTTAACACTATGGCAATCCCAATTTGTGTTTGGAAAGTTGCAATTCCCTACGTATCTATGCCCCGAGGGGGCAGCATGGTGGCTGAGTGGGTAATGCCATTGCTTCACAGCACCAGGGACCCAGATTCCCCCTCAGGCAACTGTCTACGTGGAGTTTGCACATTCTCCCTGTGTCTGCATGGGGTTCCCACAAGAGGGATAAACAGGGCCTCTCATTGATACTGAAGTTAGTGCAGGATTCAGCCTTCTCTCTGCTTTGCATTTCATTTTCCAGTTGGTACAGTGAGTGGTATGGTTCCTCCACCAGGCTCTAGGATAGTAGATTGAGGAGGGGTTGTTCAGGGATCTGGATCGGTCTGTCAGAAACTCGCACTTTCCCTGGGTCTTGGGGTGTCTCATAGCCGCAATATGGGGGAGCACTCGGATATGGTGGGGGTGGAGGACCTTTCATTACTGGAGATTTCTCCTTCTCAGCCAATTTTTGCTTTGTCGTTTTAAGTTCTTCAAAAACAGTTTTCAATTGTTCCTTTCGAATATTCGTTTCCCCATCCTAATTAGATTGTCTATCATTTCTTGTGCTGTCTAATTTGTCACATTACATGTTGAGACCAGCGAATGTGGGGTTTTTTTTAAGCAATTAATTGGGTGGTTTTACCCCAAACATGTTTATTATCATCCAGGGACCATGGAGGTTCCATGCTTCTCATGGATTTCTGTCAAGATTTTGGGGACGTCAAATTGTTGTTCAAGGAACCTCACCTGGGACAATGATCTCTGGATGATAATAAAAAACACTGGGGTAAAACCACTGCATTAAAAGATTAAAAAAAACAGATTGTCTGGGTCTGATCTTTCATTATCACCTGAGCACATTTAGAATTAGATTCCCTACAGTGTAGAAACAGGCCCTTCGGCCCAACCAGTCCACACCGACCATCCAAAGAGCAGCCCACTCAGACCCATTTCCCTCTGAATGATGCACCGAACACTACGGGCAATTTAGCATGGCCAATTCACCTAAGCCTGCACATCTCTGGATTGTGGGAGGAAACCAGAGCAAACTCACGCAGACACGGGGAAAATGTGCAAACTCCATAGTGTGTCATCCAAGGCTGGAATCGAACCTGGGACCTGGGTGCTGTGAGGCAGCATTGCTAACCACTGTGTTGCTGGAAAAGCACAGCAGGTCAGGCAGCAACCTAGGAGCAGGAAAATCGATGTTTCGGCCAGAGCCGACATTTCCTGATGAAGGGATCCAGACCAAAACGTCGATTTCCTTGCTCCTACGTTGCTCCCTGACCTGCAGTGCTTTTTCAGCTACACACTCTCAACATTGTTTAGAGCAAACTACCCACCTTCAGGACAACGTCGTACAAATCAATCATGGCAACCACTACAAGATGTGTCAAAGCACAGACATGGATACTGCCATAACATGTGGGGACACTAGTCACCATGTACACAGTGAGTACTCATGTGACTCAGCTAACATTGTCTATCTCACACGCCACAGGCAAGGATGCCCTGAGGCATGGTCTATTGGCGAAACCATCAGACGCTATGGCAGCAGACGAATGGACACTATACAACAATCGCCAGACAGGGGTATTCTCTTCGAGTTGGGGAAAACTTCAGCGGTCAAGGACACTCAGCCTCAGATCTTCAAGTAAATGTCCTTCAAGGCCTACTTTGGGACATACAACAAAGGGGCAGATAGCCAAATCCGGAACCCATGGCAATGGCCTCAACTGGGATCATGGGTTCAGGTCACACTACAGATAACCCCACCACACAATACACTCTCATGCATACACACACCCTCTCACACAAACAGACTCACACAGGCCCTCTCAGACTCTCTCTCTCTCTCTCTCTCTCTCGTGCACACACACAACTCTCACTCTTTCACATGCATATACTCTTCTCAGACACATACATATCCCCACACAGACTCTCTCTTATACACACACTTGCACTCACATAAGCTTACAGGCATATACTCCCTCACACTTGCATGCACTCTCTCAAGCACACACACTCTCGCACACTCACACGCATTCTCTCACACTCATATACTCTCTCGCACTCACACACACTCTCTCAAGAGCTTGCGCACATACACACAAACACATGAACCCACACTCTCTCCCTCACTCATGCGCGCGTATACACAGGCACTCACTTCCTTTTCCTCAAGCATGCACACCCACATACAAATCTGTTGGCCAATTCACCTAAGATTTGAATTCTCAGATACATTCTACTTTGTTCAAAAAGCACACAATCTATAGACAATTAGTAAATGTGGCATTTTATAAATTGCTACTTTGGAAATAAAACAATCTGGCTCCAGAATGAGATACAAACACACTTGAAACATTGTCTTACACCTTTATCGATGGTATGGGAAACTCCCCAATAGTCTTTGTTTTCACATTCCAAAGGGCCATCTGTCCATGTCCAATAACATGGCTCAGAAAGGTGATTGGGCTTCAGCAGACTGACCACGAAGCTTGCCTCCCAAGTTGATTGTGTAGTTCTGACAAATGCTGCAAATGTTCCTCCATGTGTGACTAAAAATCACCAGGACTTCGATGTGCACCACACAATTGGAGAATTCAGAAACAACTTGATTTGTTAAGTTTTGAAATGAGGTTGGCACATTTTTCATCCTAAATGGCATGTCTTTAAATTGATACAATCCATTCGGTCTTACAAAAGCCACAATTGTCTTAGCTCTTTCGGATAAAGAGAACCCTCTGAACAAGTCTAATTTAGAAATATAAGTTGCTGGTCCTACCTTTTCAATACAATCTTCCAAACGTGGAATCAGATGTGCATACTATGGGTGAGCTCCAGTCATTGCCACTCACTTTTATTATGCCATCTTGGGGCATACGTTCAATCTCCTTTTGAACCTCTACCAACTTTTGAGGGTCACGTCTATGAGGATCTTGCTTAATTGAAACAAAATTTCCTATATCTACATCATGCACAATTGTATGAGCACTTCCCAGCTTATTTCCACATTTATCCCCACGCGATCGTGACCTTGAGGTCATTTCGATTTTCCTCTGGAAAATAACTCAATAATTTATCCCAACTTCTGACAACTTCCTCATTGTCCAATTTAATTTGAGGAATGTCCAATTCAGAATCCTCTCAACTTGGTTCTTCACTCAGTGTTGTAATCAGTAACACTTCCTCCTTTTGCTTTCCTAATCTATCATAATTCCTTTAGAGCATATTCACATGACACACGGTGAGATTTCTTTCTGTCTGGAGTCCTTACCAAATACTTCATCTTACACAATCTCCTTTCAACTTGATTTGGTTCACTAATCCTTGCTTTTAAAGGTTCATCTCTCACTGGAAGTAACCTTATCGCCGATAGCAAAATTTCAGGTTTTTGATTTGTTGCCTGCCTCCTGTTTCATTGTATGCTGCAATACTTTTAACTGCTGTCTGGCCAACCACTCGCCTCTCTATTTAACCATTCTCTAAAAATTGACACCTAGTCCAAATATGTGGTCTCTGAAATCTAACTAACCAATTTTTCCTTAATTAGTTTTAGTGGTCCTCTTACTTCATGCCCAAAAACTAATTCAAATGCACTGAATTTGGTTGATTCATTTGGCACATCGCTGATCACAAAAGGTACAATCAGACTTCCACTATCCCAATCAGCTGGATAGTCTTGAATATAAGCCCTCAACGTGACCTATAATGTCAAATGCCACCTTTCTAGCACCCCCTGCGATACTCACTGGTATACAGTCAATTTGAGTTGTTTTATTCTTAAGCTGTCCATAACTTTCTTGAATAATTTTGATGTGAACTTTGACTCTTGATCTGATTGTATTTCTGTGACTAGCCCGTATCTCATGAAAATTTTGAATGACCCTTCTACAATTCTTTTAGCTGTGATATTGTGTAATGGAATACCCTCTGGAAATTTAGTGGAAACATCCATTATTGTCAACAAATACAGATTCACACTTTTTGTTTGAGATAGAGGATCATACATAATCAGTTAAGACCCTTGCAAAAGGTTCCACATATGCAGGAATAAGTGTGGTAGGTATGGGTTTTATTACTGCCTGCACTTTGTCAGTTACCTCACTGGCTCTACCTCCTAGCTTTGGTTGAATCAACAAAACCCACATGGTCACTGGCCACTTTGTTTATTTAGCCAGCTTCTCAAATGAGATGAAAAAAGACTTCTACATCTTTCTCCTCAAACTTCGGTAATGCTTGAATATATTTAAACAGATCCCCAAGGCCTTTGGCTCCTGGGGGTTTGCTCATCCTCACTCTCCTCCTCCCGCAGCTTACCTTCAGACTTCCCCTCCATCCTTTTAAGCTGACATTTCTGTCATAGTGCCAATTTACGAAGTTCAAACTCTCTCTTTCTCCCTTTCTTCTGCTGAAGAGATTTTATCCTTATCTTTTTATTCTGCTGGGCGATGCATTTTTTTTTCTTTTCACTGCTTTTAATTGTAATTCACACTGTCTCATTTCTTTTCCTCTTTCTTTTCCTTTTGCCTCTAACTCAAGCTGCTTCGCTTTCAATTGAAATTTAGAATTTCCAAAGATTCTGATGGTATTTCCATCAAATTTGAATGCTGAGCTATTGTTGTAATTATCTCTCTTTTCCTCACGGAGGGAGGCTGCTCCAACTCCAGCTTGTTTGCCAATTCCAGCAGCTTTTCCTTGATCACCTTCTTCCACTCCCAGAAACCCTTAGCAATGAAAAAACCATTACTAAACCAAGCGCTGCCTAAACCAACCATATTCAACGCCTGGAACATAAAGACACCAACACCTACCACGCGCTGCCTTCAAGTCCAACAACCCTAAGCCCAAACTGGAACTATAGAATAAATCCCACCAAGCGACCCCAGTCTGTTATGGACCAGTCCAGATCCCCACAAAACATTATAAATAGATAACCCAGGCTCTAATGTTTCCTATTTTGAAGGCAGATCTAAAATGGATATTCAGGAAGTGTTGCAGCTGGTCAAACCACTTGGCTTTAAGCAAAACAGAATTTATTTAAACACTACTGTTGAATCACGATCAAAAGAAAACAGCATTTAGAATAACTTAACTATTTGAATACCCAGGAGAAAGTGAGGACTGCAGATACCCAACCAACGTGATAATGCTAATAAGCTTGGCATTTAAATTTGATAACCTTTGGAAATTTGCTGTTCCGATTCCCACAACATCCCATAAACACATCCCTTGACAAAGAGTAAATTCCAATACAAGTTCTTATAGGCAGGACAGAGGTCAGAGAGAAATGTCAAACAAGAAACATCTGTTGAAGCATGGAACCTTTCTCACAGTAGCAGCTTCTCTGTTGTCAGCAGCTTCTGACTTCCTGCTCAAAGAAAATAAACTAGATTAAAACTGAATTGGGAGAACTGGGCACTCCTCTGCCATTGCTTAAAGTAGCCACTTTCAGACATATGGCACCTCTGCCTTTATGACCCCTCTTGAAAAATAACAAGGTCAAAATAACCTTGTTAAAGAGACAGCATCATCACAGGAGTCTTCAGTGTTCCAACATTCATCTTTGAGATCTTGGCAACTACGTCAAATTGTTGGGTTCCAATGAAATGAGGAACAAGTCTGCAATCTTTTATTTCTTTTTATATGTAGATTACATAATTGCAAGTTGAGACCTCTGCAGTAACAGCTTTAATTGTGCTTTTTATACATTTTTACTGGATGCTTTCTGAAACCAGAAATACCAGTCAGTACATTTTGTTCATCTATTTGACAATATATCTCCATGACATACTCACAAACTGGTCCCCATATCCTAACCATAAGATCTTGGTAACAGTCTATTCATTACACACTCTCACATCTGCTTCAAACTGATTTCCTTAGTTTTGACCGTACAACGACAATAGCATTTGTAATTTTAATCGTTGTCATTTTGTAGCTTAATCACACAATTTTCAATATATCCCAAACCATCCTGAACACTGCGGCAATCCCAATTTGTGTTTGGAAAGTTGAAATCTCCTACCAATCTATGCTCCTAGGGGCGGCACTATGGCTCAGTGGGTAGTGCTGCTGCCTCACAGTGCCAGGGACCTAGGTTTCCCTTCAGGCAACTGTCAAGAGTGGAGTTTGCACATTCTCCCTGTGTCTGCATGGGCTTCCTCGAAGTGCTCCAATTTCCTCCCACAATCCAAAGATTGTGTTTGGTGAATTGACCATGATAAATTGCCCATTGTATTCTGGGATGTGTCGGCTAGGTGGATTATTCAGGGGAAATGTCGAGTGATAAGGTAGGGGAATTGGGCTGAGTGGGTTATTCTTTAGAGGGTCGGTGTAGACCTGTTGGGCCAAATGACCTGTTCCCACACTGTAGGAATTCTTTTCTACTCTATTCTATTCTTATAGCTAACTGCAGTCACCCTACATACTTGCTCCTCAATTTTCCATTGCCTACAGGTTGAGCCTGTTGTACAATCCCAATAAAGTAATCGCCCACTTAATTTTTTTTCACAGTTCCACCCATTTGGCTTCACTGGATGATCCCTCAGGAGTATCCTCTGTAAGTACTGCCGTGATGTCTACCATCATCAATAATACCGCTCACCCTAACAAAGGGGCACACTTTTAAATTAAAAGGCAGGAGATTTACTGGGGATCTGAGGAAAAATCTTTTGTATCCAGAGGGCGGTGAGGGTCTGGAATGTACTGCCTACAAGAAGGGAGAAGGGTGGTAGCTGGAATGCAAAACCTCAAAATATTTAAGAAAGGACTTGGACGAGCACTTGTAGTTTCAGAATTTTCAGGCTGTGTGCTTTGTGTGGGAATTTGGGCTACTGTTGATTGAGGATAACTTTGGTGGTACTGACTCAATAGGTCAAACGACCTCTCTGCTCTGTACAATTTAATAGTACTCCTCATCACAATGAATCCAATTTTATTATCAAAACCAACACGCAACGGTGTTTTTGCATGAAAGCAGTTGTACTTAACAGAAAGATGAAAACTGCTTTCTAAGCTGAAATTTACTGTTTGTGGCAAAAGTGAAATACCAGCACAAACTGATACTGCAAACGTAGCCAGTTTTCACTTCTGGGTTTTTCTGCTTTAAAAAGCAAAGATGTCATGCCTTGCCAGTCTTCATCTCCAGCAGTGTTAACAAATCAAACTGGGTAAATCGCCTTGGAGTTATGCCAATCCTTGGTCAGTCAATTGTAACCCCCTCATGCATGTTACTACTTACCGGTGAGTGATTTCAGATTTTGGCAAATAATGCCTTGAAAACTTAAAGGAAAAGGAAATGTGGGAAATGCTTTGAAAGATTTTGGAAAGATTGTAATTGTTGGAAGTTGATTTTGTTGTGTCCAATAGGTTTCGTGATCGTTCATTACACCCTATGTACAAATTCACTTTCTTACAGCTGTTTGTTTTCACTGGTTTTGGGAATCCTCAGAATGACCGGCCTGTCTGAAAGTTTTTTTCTCAAATCCCTTCTGAATCTCCTGTCCTTTAGCTTAAACGTGTGTCTCATTATTATTGATCGTTTGACTAAGGGAACAGCTACTTCCTAACCCCTCTGTCCATGCCCCTCATAATCTTACACACCTCTGTTAAGTTCCCCCTCAACCCTTCCTGTTCCAAAGAAAGCGACCTGAGCTTATCCAGCCTCTCCTCATTGCTGAAATGCTCCATCCCTGGCAACATCCTGGTGCATCTCCTCTGTACCCTCTCCTATGTAATCACATCCTTCCCATAGTACAGAGACGGGTACTACACACAGTGCTCCAGCCATGGCCTCACCAAAGTCCTGTACAGCTCCAACATCACCTCCCCATTCTTATAATATGTATTGTTTGCCTATGCTTATACGGTAGTCCATCAGATCTATGTGATGGCCAAATTAGATTGCCAATCTCTGCTACCTCACATACAATTTCTTTAGGGTCTTGCTGGAAATTCAACTCTACTTTCCTGTCCACTCTCCGTAGCCCTTCAACCTATATGTTATTAAAATCTGTTCGCCTCCTCCTTAAATTTAACTTCCAGCATTTTCCTACCTTGCTGCACCTTAACACAAACTGAAATGAATTGAGTTAGTGATATTGGTTGAGCAATATCCCCACAGCGAGGTCCAGCAGATTGAGAAGTAATGTTTAAGAGAAAGTTAGACTGATGTCTGAGGACAGGGACATCAAGAAGGGGTTTGGTGAATTATAAAGTCAATGATAAAACCAACTTTCATTGCACTGTTGAAATGAAAAGGCTTGTTTGTCCATTACAGTATAATAGATGCCAAACTAACTGAGAATCTTTTTCCTTTCTAAATCACATCCCTGGGTAATGGGAATCTTGTATTTATTGTTGATTTTAGGAGGTTTGCAATTACAGTTACCTAACAAAGGCATTTGAACATGTTAAAGCAATTGTCTGACAATTTGTTCAGAAGCAGTCGTTTAGATATTGTACATTTGTTAGTTTGTAAAAGAAAATATACAACCATGACAATTATGAATGGCTCACTGACAATAAGAGACAAATTGCCTATTGATGCAGGGTGCATTTATCTTCTGAAGGTGTTAGTGAACTCTGCCTTGCATCTTCCTCCTCTTTCTCCTTTCTCATCTTCCTAATGTTACCTGCCCTTGAGCATATATTGTTGCATTGTCTTTCCAGGACCAGGCCATTTACTCTGTGTCAATCCATTGTTGGAGCCCTTTCCAACAATCATAACTTACCTGCTCATAATGTTCGATAATTGTTGAATATTTGACTATCTCGATTTAAAGTTTACCATTCTTTCAAAGTACAAACACTTCCTATTTTCAGAAATAACAAACTGATAATACTGTAGGAGAAAGTGAGAGCTGCAGATGCTAGCAATCAGAGCTGAAAATGTGTTGCTGGAAAAGCGCAGTAGGTCAGGCAGCATCCAAGGAGCAGGGGAATCGACGTTTCGGGCATGAGCCCTTCTTCAGGAAATGAACTTCCTGAAGAAAGGCTCATGCCCGAAACGTAGATTCCCCTGCTCCTTGAATGCTACCTGAAAATAGTGTATACAGTATTTGTTGATGCTAGTTCTATGTGCATCATGACCTCTGTGTTTCTTGTAATCCTTCCCTTTGTTTCGCATGTTAGAAACGTGAAAGGTTAAGTGCCTTTTGTAATAGCTGGTTTCATGAAATGTTATATTACACAGTGAACAATGGCAAAATCCAGATTTTTAATGGACCCCAAAATCCAACAAATCTCGGAATGACCTTGAGAATATGATGGCAAGCTGATTGCTTGAATGCCTGAAGTATTTGGGAAGTAATTAGCTAAAAAGGTTTGAGGTGCCATGCCAATGAGAATGAATAAACGACAATGAACAAAGAACAAAGAAAATTACAGCACAGGAACAGGCCCTTCGGCCCTCCGAGCCTGCACTAATCCAGATCCTGCACTGATCTAGATACTCTCACTATTTTCTATGGATCTCAAAGCCTCTGCTCCCTGCCCATTCATACATCTGTCCTGGTACATCTTAAATGACGCTATCGTGCCGGTCTCTACCACCTCCACTGGCAACGCATTGCAGACAACCACCATTCTCTGCATGAAGGACTTTCCATGTATATCTCCCCTAAACTTTTCCCCTCTAACTTTGAACACATGACCCTAAGTAATTGAGTCCTCTACTCTGGGAAAAAGCATCTTGCTATTCACCCTGTCCATATTTCTCATGATTTGTGCCCCCCTCAATCTCCATCTTTCTAATGAAAATAAATCTAATGTATTCAACCTCTCTTCATAGCTAGCACCCTCCATTACAGGCAACATCCTGGTGAACCCCCTCTGCACTTTCTCCAAAGCATCCACTTCCTTTTGGTAATGTGGCAACCAGAACTGTACGCAGTATTCCAAATATTGCCAAAACAAAGTCCTATACAACTGTAACATGACCTGCCAACTCTTGTACTCGATATTCTGTCGAATGAAGGAAAGCATGCCGTATGCCTGCTTGACCACTCTACTGACCTGCATTGTCACCTTCAGGGCACAATGGACCTGATCACCCAGATCTCTGTGTACATCAATTTTCCCCAGGACTTTTCCATTTACTGGATAGTTCACTCTTGAATTGGATCTTCCAAGATGCACCACCTCACATTTGCCCGGACTGAATACCATCTGCCATTCTCTACACAACTCTCCAATCTATCTATATTCTGCTGCATTCTCTGACAGTCCCTCACTATCTGCTACTCCACCAAACTTAGTGTCATCTGAAAACTTGCTAATCAGACCACCTATACCTTCCTCCAAATCAGTTATGTATATCACAAACAACAGTGGTCTCAGCATGGATCCCTGTGGAACACCACTGGTCACAGATCTCCATTTTTGAGAAATTCCCTTCCACTACTACTGTCTGTCTTCTGCTGCCCAGGCAGTTCTCTATCCATCTAGTTAGTATACCCTGGACCCATGCAACTTCACCTTCTCCATCAGCCTACTGTGGGGAACCTTATTAAACGCCTGACTGAAGTCCATGTAAATGACATTGACCACCTTCCCTCATCAATCAACTTTAACACTTCCTCAAAGAATTCTATTAAGTTGGTAAGACATGACCTTCCCTGCACAAAACCATGTTGCCTATCATTAAAAGTCCATTTTCTTCCATCAGGCTCACCAGTCTATAATTGTCTAAATTATCCCAGCTACGCTTCTTAAACAAGGGGACAACATGAGCAATTCTTCAGTCCTCTGGGACCTCACTCATATTCAAGGATGCTGTAAAGATATCTGTTAATACTACAGCTATTTCCTCTCTCGTTTCCCTTAGTAACCTGGGATAGATCCCACTCAGACCTTGGGACTTGTCTACCTTAATTCCTTTTAGAATGCCCAATATTTTCTCCATCCTTATGCTGACTTGACCTAGGATAATCAAACATCTATCCCTAAGTTCAACATCCATCATATTCCTCCCTTTGGTGAACATCAAAGCAAAGTACTCATGTGAGAGAGATAGGGAGCGAGACAGACAGAGGGCAGTGCGGACTCCCTGCAGCTTGCAGAAGGTTTAGCTCTTTGAGATTTGGTTGGGATGGACATTTGCTTGTTTGTGAGTGAATGTTTGTGTTTTGTTTCGGTGTTTTATGGGATTGGAGCCCCTGTGTATTGTTGGGTGGGAGCTCCTGTAGTAATTGGGGTTGGAGTCCCTGTAGTAATTGGGATTCGAGCCCCTGTAGTAATTGGGGTTGAAGCCCCTGTAGTAATTGGGGTTGAAGCCCCTGTAGTAATTGGGATTCGAGCCCCTGTAGTCATTGGGGTTGAAGCCCCTGTAGTCATTGGGGTTGAAGCCCCTGTAGTAATTGTGATTGGAGACCCTAGTAATCAGGGTTGGAGCCCTGTAGTAATTGGGGTTGAAGCCCCTGTAGTAATTGGGGTTGAAGCCCCTGTAGTAATTGGGGCTGGATTCCCTGTAGTAATTGGGGTGGGGCCCCTGTAGTAATTGGGGTTGGAGTCCCTGCAGTAATTGCGGTTGGATCCCTGTAGTAACTGGGATTTGGAGCCCCTGCAGTAATTGGAGTTGGAGTTCCTGTAGTAATTGGGGTTGGAGTCCCTGTAGTAATTGGGATTGGAGCCCCTGTAGTTATTGGGGTTGAAGCCCCTGTAGTAATTTGGGTTGGAGCCCCTGTAGTAATTGGTGTTGGAGCTCCTGTAGTAATTGGGATTGGAGCCCCTGTAGTAATTGGTGTTGGAGCCCCTGTAGTTATTGGGGTTGAAGCCCCTGTAGTAATTGGTGTTGGAGCTCCTGTAGTAATTGGTGTTGGAGCCCCTGTAGTAATTGGTGTTGGAGCCCCAGTAGTTATTGGGATTGAAGCCCCTGTAGTAATTGGTGTTGGAATCCCTGTCGTAATTGGTGTTGGAGCCCCTGTAGTAATTAGGGTTGAAGTCCCTGTAGTAATTGGAGTTGAAGTCCCTGTAGTAATTGGGGTTGGAGTCCCTGTAGTAATTGGGGTTGAAGCTCCTGTAGTAATTGGGGCTGGAGTCCCTGTAGTAATTGGGGTTGGAGCTCCTGTAGTAATTGGGGGTGGAGCCCCTGTAGTAATTGGGATTTCGAGCCTCTGTAGTAATTGTGATTTGGAGCCTCTGTAGTAATTGGGGTTGGAGTCCCTGTAGTAATTGGGGCAGGAGTCCCTGTTGAAATTGGGGTGGGGCCCCTGTAGTAATTGGGGTTGGAGTCCCTGTAGTAATTGCGGTCGGATCCCTGTAGTAACTGGGATTTGGAGCCCCTGCAGTAATTGGAGTTGGAATCCCTGTAGTAATTGGGGCAGGAGTCCCTGTTGAAATTGGGATGGAGCCCCTGTAGTTATTGGGGTTGAAGCCCCTGTAGTAATTGGGGTTGGAGTCCCTGTAGTAAGTGGGATTTGGAGCCACTGTAATAATTGGGATTGGACCCCTGTAGTAATTGGGGTTGAAGCCCCTGTAGTAATTAGGATTGGAGCCGCTGTAGTAATTGGGATTTGGAGCCCCTGAAGTAATTGGGGGTGTAGCCCCTGTAGTAATTGGGGTTGGAGTCCCTGTAGATCAGTAGTTTTGTGAAGATTTAAAGTAAGGACGATAAATATGGGAGCAACCCGAGATAAGATGAAAGGCAAATGTTCCTGAACAGAAATGAGAATCTGTATCCTAATTATGAGAAACAATTAAGGAGAATATCCGCTGCAACTGCTCAGCAGAAGAAGAATTGGCCTCTATGAGCCACACAGGATTTAACTCCACTCATGAAAATTGAACAAGCAATTTAGGTAAAAAAGGGAAGTAAGCAGGAAAATGCCACATCAGCATGAAGAATGATAGTGAGAGAAAAGTGGGAAAAAAATCCAAACAAACATCACAAAGACAAAACTGCATTAAAAGGAGAATGAATCCATTAATTGAGGAAGGATCTGAATTAGATTGGACAGAATTAAATCGCAAATATGAAACACATGATTTAGAAGTAGAATTGGAATTGGCTCGGAAAAAAATTAAAATAAAGGAAAACAAAGATTCAGAACCTAAGCCAAAACGTTAGGGGCCCCAATGAAAAGGAAAACCGGTGTCTAAAGAACAGGCCGCAGCCGCGCAAGACCAGATGTTCTACAGAGAGTGTTCCTTACACCCACCCTCCCCTCTCCCAAAGACACATTACTAAAGAATCCTGATTCACCTGTGGATGAGGAATGGGATTCTGATTCGGAGAAGGAAATATTTTATCTTTCCCCTCCTGTCAGCCAACCTTCTCCAGTTCCCACTGGGGACCTTCTCAAAACTCACCCCAGTATGGCCAAGGTGAACACGCTTTATAAAACAAAATGTCACCTGAACCCCTCTCCCTACTCTGAGGACCAACTTGAGACCACTGATTCTGATCAACTCTAACTGCTGCTTTTATAACCAGTTCCTAGTCTTTAACCAGCCGGTGAAAGAAAATGATGCACTGCTGAAAGAACAAAAACTTTGCTAGTTTTTCAAAAGATGTATTTCAATTCAACTTTAAAACAACCGGGGGGGGGAGATCCAAGATGGCAGCGACCCAGCAAGTCTGAGTCTATAGTGCTCCTCCCAAGACTTGGGTAAAGTGGGTCACCCACCTCCACCACACTCACTAAATCATTTATAATAGCTGTTTAATTTAATTAGTTACTTAGTATTAAATTTAAACAATCTAATATTTAGTGAAAATGACCAAAGGGAAGGGAGCCCGCAGCTCTCAGCAAGCAGGAACCCCTCCCCCACCCTCTCCAGCTGCAGCAGAGGCGTCCACAGCCGCCCCGGGGGACTTACCAACAGTGACAAGCCTTGTGGAAATGATCTCCAAACTGGATGCAAAGATCGACGCTTTTATCAAAGAATCCCAAAATCGATGGGACTCACTCTCGGCTGCGCTGCAGAAGCACGACCGAGACATCCAGGAAATCGAGCGCTGAGTCAGAGGGGCGGAGCTAAAGGCCGCGACCTCCGAGACTACAGTGCAATCGGCTGTGGATCAGGTCCAGACTGTCAAACAGTGAGTCCGGACCTTAGAGAATCATATTGACGACCTCGATTATCGAGGTCGTCGAAAAAATATTTGTTTGCTGGGCCTTCCCGAACGGGAAGAGGAAGGCCAGCTTACAGCGTTTCTCGAACAGTGGCTGCCACAGCTTTTAAATCTGGAGGCTGAATCAGGCCAGGTAAGGGTGGAATGGGCCTACCGGGTCGCAATACGCGGGCCCGGCTCGAACCAGCGCCCACGCCCGGTCCTGTAGAGCTATAAGGAGAGGCACATACTCCTAGAAGCTTCTAGAAATCTTGGAAAAGACCCCCAACCTATGATCTATAAAGGATCCAAGATCATGTTATTCCAGGACTTTTCCCCAGTTCTGGTCCGAAAGAGGAACATATTTGATGAGGTGAAGAACCTTTTGAGGGACTTAAATATTCAGTACTCGGTACGCTACCCAGCGACGCTACGCTTTAACCATGAAGGATCCGTGTACAACTTCGGATCACCAGAAAAGGCTAAGGAATTCTTGGACTCTCTGAGATAAACTGGAAGAGATAATCGATGTTGGTTTGCCCCCGCTTTGGTTTATATCCAGCCCCTTTTTTTTCTTTTTTCTTACGTTACTGTTTAATATTATCATGCGAGGTGGGGAGAGGGATTTGATTTTCATCCCCCCCCCCTTGGGGTTGTTTTCTTTTATTAGATTAGATTAGATTTACAGTGTGGAAACAGGCCCTTCGGCCCAACAAGTCCACACCGACCCGCCGAAGCGCAACCCACCCATACCCCTACATTTACCCCTTACCTAACATTACGGGCAATTTAGCTTGGCCAATTCACCTGACCCGCACATCTTTGTGACTGTGGGAGGAAACCGAAGCACCCGGAGGAAACCCACGCAGACACGGGGAGAACGTGCAAACTCCACACAGTCAGTCACCTGAGTCGGGAATTGAACCCGGGTCTACAGGCGCTGTGAGGCAGCAGTGCTAACCACTGTGCCACCGTGCCGCCCATTATTTTATGTTTCTATGTGGGTATGTATGTATATATATTCGCCGGGGGGTTTGGTTCATGTTGGTGGGGGGAGGTGGTTACCTTATTCTATTTTACCTCTGTCTTTAGGAGCGGGGTTGTATCTCCCTTGTTATTTGTATTATTATATTTAATTATTATTTGTTGAGGTTGTAATTTTATAGTTATATGTTTATATATGGTATTAACATTACCAAATATATCCAGGTGTTGGTATGGGTGGGGGTAGGGTGCTCACTGTTAACTCTAGCTTTGTATTATATCTGAATTCTTCTCATTTTATTGAGGAGCGCCTGGGTCAAGGGTGGGGCATTGATTGGGAGAGGATAAGATAGACTTTTGGAAAGGAAGTGACACCCCCTGGGAACAAGAGGGCAAATCTCCACTTAAATACGTTTTATTTTTTTTACTATTAAGAAATAGTTTTTTATTATACTGTTGTGAGTGTATTAGAGAGCCTTTATTTTTGTAAATTTTATATGCTCTATGCTCGGGATGTTCTGGATAGGGTTTCCCTCCCAAGGGGTCTCGGGTTTGCCCGGATGATTATGGTTGATCAGTTGGTTAAGTCGTGCACCTGGAATGTCAAGGGGAGTAATTCGCCAGTCAAAAGGAAGAAAATATTATCAAATCTTAAGAAAGAAAGAGTTGATATAGCTCTCCTACAGGAGACACACCTGCTGGATAAAGAACACTTGAAATTACGACAGGGTGGATTTGATCAGGCCTTTTTTTCTTCTTTTAGCTCAAAAAGCAGGGGAGTTGTTATTCTTGTTCGGAAGAATTTCCCTTTCAAAATCCTAAATCAGATAAAAGACGAATCTGGACATATATTTTGATTAAAGCCCTTATAAATGGAGAGGAATATGGGATTTTAAATTTGTACTGCCCCCCAGCACACCCCTTTAAATTTATAACGGAAACCTTTTCAAAATTGATGGCTTTTGATGCCCGTCATACAATTATAGGGGGAGACTTTAATTGTATTATGGATCCGGAAATAGATAGGATTCCCAAGAGTACTGCAGGAGTATCTCCCAGATCTAGACAATTGGTGGATCTGAACAAAGAATTAGAATTAGTAGACGTATGGAGATGTCTTCATCCACAGGGCAGAGATTTTTCTTTTTACTCCAATCCACATAAATGTCATACCAGAATTGATATGTTTTTTGCCCCCTCGATTTTTTAAAAATTCCACATCATCCTGTAAAATAGGTAGAATAGCAATTTCCGACCACGCTGCTGTATATATGGAAACTAAGACGAGGAACAATGGGACATCCCCTCAGCATTGGCGTATGGACCCCTTCCTATTGAAAGATAGTAAATTTGTAAAGTACTTCTGTCAAGAATTTAAAACTTTTTTAGAAATTAATTCAGGTATGGCTAGCAACCCATCAATGATGTGGGAGACCATCAAAGCTTACACGCGAGGTTTGATCATCTCCTACTCAGCGACACAGAAAAAATTGAAGGGGGAACAACAGCGTCTGCTTGAGCTCACTTAAAAGCAGCTAAAACTGCATACACTGATAGACCTATTATTAAATTGCAAAGGATTACAGCTCTTAGGACAGCTCTAAACACTACGCTTACTCAAACGGCTAAGAGGGAAATACTATTTGCAAAACAAAGGTTGTATGAATATGGCGACAAACTGGGTAGATACTTAGCATTTCTTGCAAAGAGAAAAAAGGCCCCTCAGACTATTACGTCTATCAAGGAAAATATGGGTATTTTGACTCATGATCATAAAAAGCTTAATGCGATCTTTAGAGAATTTTATTCTGAGTTATATCAATCACAGGATTGTGAAGATAGGACTAGGAGGATGCAGTCATTTTTTAAAAATTTGACCTTTCCGGGCCTAACTCCGGAACAGGTATCGGTCCTAAATGCTCCTCTAACAGTCCAAGAAATACTTGATGCAATTAGGCAACTTCAGAGCGGTAAGGTACCGGGCCCAGATGGTTTTCAAGCTGAATTCTATAAAGAATTTACAGAAATATTGGCTGGTCCACTTATGGACATGTATAACTATGCATATAGTCAGGGCTGTCTCCTGCCTTCGCTGAAAGAGGCAAATATCTCTCTTATCCTTAAAAAAGGAAAGGATCCAGAAGATTGTACGTCATACAGACCAATATCCTTGCTAAATGTAGATTTTAAAATCCTTTCTAAAACGTTAGCATTGAGATTAGAAAGGATACTACCATATACTATAAAGGAGGATCAGTTGGGGTTTATTAAGGGCCGTAGATCATCCAATAATATTAGAAGGGTTTTGAATATGATTCAAGCCTGTCATCAGGGAAAGATACCAGGAGTAGTAGTTTCATTAGACGCGGAAAAGGCATTTGATAGGGTTGAATGGTCGTATTTGTTTTATACATTGGAAAGGTTTGGCGTTGGAGAGGTGTTTACCAAATGGGTCTCAACATTGTATAGTGATCCCAAAGCAGTTGTGGCTACCAATGGATTAGGTTCGGATAGCTTCAGTGTGGGTAGGGGCTGCCGTCAGGGATGTCCTCTCTCGCCATTGTTATTTACGCTAATGATTGAACCACTAGCAGAAGCTATACGAGCTGATCCTAATATAACGGCCCCGAGGATTGGTACAGGTAAACATAAAATTACCCTTTATGCAGATGATGTTCTTCTATTCCTCAGTAATCTTCTGATGTCCTTACCTCGCCTAATCCAAGTTATTAATGCATTTAGCGTATTCTCAGGCTATAAAATTAAGTTTTCAAAATCGGAGGCTATGCCAATGGGTGGCCTTGCTATGATATCCGACTTAATGGACGGATCCCTTTTTCCCTTTCGTTAGTCCCTGGAGGGCTTTTTATATTTAGGCATTTTTATTACCCCAGTTTTTGGTCAGTTGTATAAGGCTAATTTTGTGCATTTACTGGAAAGGATAAGGCAGGACCTCCAGCGAGGGGGAGATCTTCCAATTTCTTGGTTGGGTAGAATAGCACTAATTAAAATGAATGTCCTGCCCCGTCTGCTATGTCCTATGAGAATGCTTCCGGTGATGCTGCCGAGGGTGGCTCTACATAAATTATATGGCTGGCTGGGTTCCTTCATCTGGAATCATAGATGGCCCCTCATTAAGCTGAAGAAGCTACAGCTTCCACAGGCAAGGGGAGGATTGGATTTCCCAAATTTCAGGAAATATCAGTTAAGTTCCTTGTTAAGTTACATAGCTGATTGTGTCTTGTCTGATCCACAATCAATCTGGTTGGATATCAAGGCCTCTCAAATAAAATACCCACTTATTAAACTTTTATTTTCAGACAAGAGGAAAATCATTACAGATTACTGTAAAAACCCTATAATACTAAACACAATTAAGGCTTGGAATATAATGCAGCAAAATGAGGGTAATTCACATAAAACATCCCCCTATGCACCGATAGTGGGAGCATGGGGATTCCAACCGGGATTTACAGATGCCACTTTTAAACTCTGGAGATCCAGGGGTATCTCATGTCTAGGGGACCTATTTAAAGATAGGGTCCTGATGTCTTTTGAACAGCTGCGTCAGAAATTCGGATTACCTAATGGAGACCTCTTTCGATACTTCCAAATTTGAGACTATATATAAAAGGAGACTACGTTATTAGATAGTTTTTATAAATCAGATAGAGAATGTAGTGTCCTACGACCAGTAGGGGTATCTTCCGTCAGTACTATTTATCATTTACTACATGATGAAGTATCGGGAGATATGGATAATCTGCTTAAAACATGGGATCAGGATTTAGGACTAGAAATCTCTATAGAAACATGGACTGATATTTGGGAAAACGCTAGAAGAATTACTATCTGTAACAGAACCCAGGCTATCCAGCTGAAGATACTTCATAGGGCCCATATAGCACCGGTTCGATTGGCAAAATTTAAGGCAGGAGCATCTCCAATGTGTCCCAAATGTAAAATAGAGGTGGGCACTCTTGTACATTGCCTATGGACCTGTCATAAGATCCGTAGATATTGGACTAAATTAGCAAGTACCCTGACAGACATTTTAGGAATGGAAATTAAAGTGGACCCTGTATCTCTCCTTTTGGGCTTTTCGAACTTTCCCTCCCTGGACATGTACGGGAAGAAACTATTTTCTATTCTCTCTTTCTGTGCAAGGAAAAATATTTTGGTGAACTGGGTGGCTGAGGGCCCCCCTGGACTTTCAAACTGGCACAGATTAATTATGGAATGTATTCCCCTTGACTTCCTTACAAATATGGTGCACCGAAAGACCGAATTATTTTATAAAATATGGCAGCCCTTCTTGAATTACATAAATACAGATATTTCAGCTATCCTCACAAGGGCTTTTATTTAATTGAGATTACAAACATGGCTGGTCCAGGGTCCCTTAGGAGAGGAATCCCGCACGAATACGGGTTTTATTACATTTGATGTTAACACATTCCGAGCATGTAAGAGACTTAAATATACACTCTGGTTAGTTGTAGGTTAGATTAGTAGACAGTTGAGTTTTGTTTTTTTTTTCTTTTTCGGTATTTTTTTCTTTTGTTAAGTTTTGGCTATTGTATATTTGATTTAATTGTATATCAATGTTTGTATTTGAGAGTTTTGTTTATTTTTGTAAACTTGTAAAAATGTTAAATTTCTAATAAATATATCTATTAAAAAAAAACAGAGGTGTAAGTTAAATTCAAATGAATACAATTTAAAATTCCGATTAGAAGAATTAGGCCACTGTATAGGTTGGCAAGACAGCCTGTGGCATTCTACATGGTTAGTTTAAAACTGCACCCTGATTTTCCCAGCCATCCATACTATGGTATTGATTGCCTCTAATATAACTTTACATCAAAATGTAGAAGTCTGTACCTCCCATTCTGCAGTATGGTTGCTTACCTCTAAATGTACTCCACTCAGAATCCACCTCTCCTTTAAATACTGCTCCAACATTAACCCAGCTACATTCCTGCAGGAAGAACCTCTTGAACTGCCTGACCCTTCCCACGATTGTGTTCTCATAAATGGCCTTGTTACTAAACCATGCCCTAATCTTACGGATCAGGCTCTTGTTAACCCAGACCTTACACTTTATGTCGATGGTTCTTCTATTTCTCCAGATGTCAAACACATGTCAGGGTACGCGACTGTCACTTTGTCCCAGACAGGAGAAGCTCATTCTGTTGACCACCCGATTCCGCCCAGCAAGTTGAACTCCTTGCTCTCCCGTGCCTGTGTACTTGTTAAAGTAAAGTCAGCTAATATCTAGACTGATTCCCGCTATGCTTTTGGATGTGCCCATGATTTTGGTCAATTCTGGTAGCAATCAGGAACCCCTATCCTCAATGCTGCCTATGTTGCTAATCTCCTCAGTGTTATTCAACTTCCCTCTCAACTGGCAATTACCGAATGTTCTGCTCACTCCTCTGACACTTCCGATGTCACTAAAGACAACAATGTTGCTGACACAGCTGCTAAGAAAGCAGCTTTTGAGCAAAAAGACATGGTTACTCAAATGACCAATAGGAAACCAAAGGGAGACTCTCCTATTTCCTCTTCTGACACCCAGACCATGCCTGACCTCGAGCAAATATGGACCCATCAGGGGACATCTCTGATGAGGAAAGACAAAGATTAATGGACCGTGGTTGTTATGTAAATAGTTATAAAATGCTTTGGGTTACGCCGATAGGATAGACATGTCTGTCCAACTCGCTTTTGCCTATTCTAGTTGATTATGTTCATAGATATACGCATGGAGGTAAGGAGGGAATGGTGGACAGAATTCTCCAAACTTGATGGAACCCCCACCTGTAAAACAAACAAAACAAGCAGTTGCAAATTGCCTAATTTATTTGTCAAAAGCATAATCTCAGGGATGGAGTAAAGTGTCCACCTACTGAAACTCCCTTGCTAAGTGCACTTTTTGATATTGTCCAGTTAGATTTTTTAGAGTTACCTAGATGCCATTGTTATAAGTATTGCTTAGTGATAATCGCTGTATTTAGTCAATGGATTGGAGCTTATCCCTGTACTGACTGCACAGCAACAACTACTTGTAAAATTCTGTTCAGGGAAATCATACTCAGATTTGGAATACCAGTAATAGTCTCTTCTGATAATGGTCTCCACCTTTGCGCGGAGCTAAACAAGGCACTATGTAAGAGCTTGAGTATGAATCAAAAATTCCTTTGTGCCAACCACCACCAAGCAGCAGGAATTGTAGAAAGAGTCAATGGTACCCTAAAAGCAAGTTGGTAGAAGAAACAGGCCTTAATTGACTGCAAGTACTCCCAATTGCTGTTATTAAAATGAGAACCATGACACAGAGAAAAATGGTATTCTCAGCAGCTGAACTGATATATGGAAAGCCCCTGAGGACTCCCTGGTGTGCACTATTAACTGCCCAACATCCTGTTGATGTGCATGTCATGGCAGGAGAGATGCACAGTTACCTAATTAAGCTAACCAAAGTATTAAAGTTTTATCATCAACAGGTCAAAGAAGCCTATCGAGTCCCAGGGAAGGAAGAAAAAGAGCTCCAACATTTAAAGACATTAATCCTAGTGACTACGAAAGACTTTAATTGTGAAAAATTGGGCCCCCATTTGATAGGTCCTTATCAAGTTCTTCTGACAACTGAAACTGCAGTAAAGGTAGAAGGACACTCAACATGGTCGACAAAGGACATTGCAAACTTGTGTCCCTCACAGTCTTAGTGTTGGTAGTGATACAGGCATCCAATGAAACCCCAACCCAATTACATGCACCCAAATGTAACCAACCCATCTACGATATCTCAGACCAGCTAAAACTTCAATGTGACTGTGTAAATGAAAGCTGTACTAATGCCATTGGAAGTTATGAACGTAGCTGCCCAGCTGAAGCTCATTTAAACTATTCACATTGTGTATCCAAACATCACTCTCAACCTTATTGTCACCCCCGCAACATTTCCATGCCAGTCATCATGAGATGGCACAATTCCATAACCTTATCCATTCCATCAGCCGAAAATTCATATCTTGAGATGTTTGTCTGTTCCCCTTTCAAAATGAACCATACAGATTGCAGTACTGAGCACATAGTACCGAAATCATCAAACTCGAAGGCACCTATTGTCATGAGGCTGACCACCTCTACCTTTTTGACAGAATCCTCCCCTATCTGACCTACCACCACTGACAGGAATACCTTTACACATTTCCTGTATTCACTAGTGACAGTAATTAACAAGACAAGCTGGAAAGATGAAGAAAGACCAAAAATACTATGTACTCCCAATCCTCCTTCTGTTATTAGTCATTTCTTTATTCAAGTTAAGCCCTCTGTTATCTGCTCAGCCTTCCATCATTCTGATGTACAGTGTATAAATAGGACTCACCCAGTTATGCAATCCCACTTTTGTGATGGAAAACCCCATTTGGTAGAATTAGCACGTCACTGTGTGAAATGCACTGACAAACCTGAAGGATTCAACGTTAATGTTGTTCCACTGTTAGAATGGTGTGTTGAAAACATTTCTGGTAGCTACGACATGGGGCACATGAGACTAAAACTATGCAAAAATATTATCTAAGAAACTGATCATATTCCTGCTCTCCATCCGATAATACACTTGGACAACCTGACGTTTGATAGCACCCACTGTTTCCAAGATTCAGCTCTCACTCTGGGTGGACTCATCATTCACTCACAGAGATGCACCCTTGGAATTCCTTTTGGCCTTCACTGACGATGCATAAACAAAGCCTACCCATAGTTACCCAATGATTGGGACGGACATTGTGCCCTCGTACACACCTTACCACTTTTTAACCTCCAGCATGAAGTACCTGAAGTAGATGATAAATGGAACGCCCACCAACTTGTGTATCAGTACAGAGCAAAAAGTAGAAGAAAAACAAAACGGGACTTTGATGACTTCCATCAACAAACCTGGAGGTCCAGGTTGTTGTGAGGGCTTACACCTGGCTGCGCTGTTGAGAAAGCCCTAGATCAGATAAGTGACCTTGGGTATGACATTGAAAAACATGCCAACTCAACTGCCCACGCTTTGAAGCTGGTGAACAAAAAGTTGTAGAAGACCCGGATGGTGATGCTTCAGAATCAGCTGGTGCTAGATTTCCTCAATGCTAAAGAAGGAGGCGTTTGTTCAGTCATTGACCCGCAACATTGCACCTACATCAATGATTTCTCAAAAGACATTTTGGACGACACAGATGTTATCAACGAAACGGGTCAAGGCGCAGGGAAGATTCCTGCCCCACCATCGTCCGATTCATGTGGATTCAGTGTTACTTGCTGGCTATGATCACTGTGTGGATGGATCGTGTGGGACGTACTGATAATCCTTAGTCTCATCCGAGGAATATACATTGTCGTCCGCTTATGCATGAAATGGACTGTACATTGTTTTACACCTAAGCCAAAGCGGAATCCAATTAATCGACCCTTGTCTACCCCTCTACCTCCATGCCTGAACTTCCATGCTGAAATCCAGTATCTTTCAGAGTCTGCTCCTCCGGATGATGACTTGCCACAGGAGGCACTTGACTTAGACTAGATTACCTACAGCGTGGAAACAGGCCCTTCGGCCCAACAAGCCCACACCGACCCGCCAAAGCGCAACCCACCCAGACCCATTCCCCTACATTTACCCCTTCACCTAACACTATGGGCAATTTAGCATGGCCAGTTCACCTAACCTGCACATTTTTTTTGGATTGTGGGAGGAAACTGGAGCACCCTGGAGGAAACCCACACAGACACGAGGAGAATGTGCAAACTCCACACAGAGAGTCGCCTGAGGCGGGAAATGAGCCTGGGTCTCTGGCGCTGTGAGGCCGTGCTGCCCACTTATTGAGAATCTGAATGGACTTTATCTCTCCCCTCTGGAGGCTCCTTGCCTCTATTCCTGATGAAGGGCTTTTGCCCGAAACATCGATTTTCTTGCTCCACAGATGCCGCCTGACCTGCTGTGCTTTTCCAGCACCACTCTAATCTACACTCTGGTTTCCAGCATCTGCAGTTCTTAGTTTTGCTTACTTGCTGTTCTTGCAGACCACTCTACAGACCTTACAGACTGCCCCACTGTCAATTCTAACTAATCAGATCGTTTGTCTTATTTGAATTTGAATCATAACTGTGAAAAGAAAGCATGTTATTTTGAAGACTAATGAATCAATTTAAATGCAACATCTCGGCCTCAGGTACAGAATGATTCAGTGTTTAAAAAGCAGGAGTCTGTTCCTAGCTTAGAAATTATTCTAGGCCTAACATTGAAGAGATTCTGGCAAAATGTGTCAGGAAGCCATTTTATTATCAAAAGTTTGCCCTCCTTGCTAAGAAGCCATTTTGTAAAACAATTGTATCTGACATGTGAGTTGTGTAAGGTTACCTTATGAACTCTCCAATTAGCTCAGACTTGTACCTCTTTATGATAGGAGTTTATCTCACTAACCGGTGCCTAACTTGGCCGGGTATGTTTTTCCCACCTGATGAATGGCTTAAGGCCTGTAGGAGTGATTAGTCAAGCTTACACAGTCCTGTCTATTAACTTTTCTTCCTTATGAATTATTGACTTTCACTGTTATCTGTCTAATTAAGAACATGCAGTATTTTTGTCAACTTTTTGGATAAAGGAAGCCTGTTTGTGACAGTCCAGCAAAGTAGCCTGCTGGGGCACTTGAAGAGCTAGTACCCTGCTCTCCTAGGTTATTCGAAACTAGTTAGTTTAGCTTATAGGTATCAGTGTTATGTTATAATAGTGATGCTATTGGTAAATAAACGGGATGACTAAAGTTAAACTAGTTTGTCAGTAAGAGGTTTTTATTCCAACCTTCCAAAGAGTACGATCTCCGGGACGAACCAAGAAAGAGAGGCTTAAAGGTCTGAGTCCATAAGAGATTCCCTGGGCGTCTCATGTCAATACTTTAACAGCTTCATCTATCATCAGTCACCTGGACCTTATGTATGCTTCCTTTTTTCCTCTTAGCTCGTCTCACAATTTCATCCGTCATCCGTGGTTCCCTATTCTTTCCATTTCTATCCCTATTTTCACAGGAACATGTCTCTCCTGCACTCTAATCAACCTCTCTTTAAAAGCCTCCCACATATCGAATGTGGATCTACCTTGAAGCAGCAGCTTCCAGTCTACATTCCCCAGCTCCTGCCGAATTTTGGTAAAGTTGGCCTTCCCCCAAATTAGCACTCTTCCCTTAGGACCACTCTCATCTTTGTCTATGAATATTCTAAAACTTATGCAATTGTGATCTCTACTTCCAAAGTAATCCCTTACTGAAACTTCAACCACTGGCTGATTCCCCAACACTAGGTCCAAGTTGGACTGTTTACATACTGCCCTAGAAAGCCCTGTTGGATGCTCCTTACAAATAGTGCTCCATCTGGACTTCTAACATTGAGTGATTCCCAGTCAATGTTGGGAAAATTAAAATTTCCTATCACCACCCTGTTGCTCCCACATCTTTCCATAATCTGTTTATACATTTGTACCTCTATCTCACACTCACTGTTGGGAGGCCTATAGTACAGCTCCAACATTGGTACCGCACCCTTCCTATTTCTGAGCTCAAAGAGAGTGAACAAATGCCAGCACAGTTTCAAAGCAGGATGGAGTTCTATGTGGAGAAGAATCTATAATACATCTTCTGTTCTATCTTTCCCCAGGTTCTTAGAAAGTCATGCATTTACAAAAAGACATGTTATAAATCAAATAAAAAACACACAAACATTTTAAAATATTCATTATATTATTAGATTAGATTAGACTTACAGTGTGGAAACAGGCCCTTCGGCCCAGCAAGTCCACACCGACCCGCCGAAGCGAAACCCACCCATACCCCTACATTTACCCCTTACCTAACACTACGGGCAATTTAGCATGGCCAATTCACCTGACCTGCACATCTTTGGACTGTGGGAGGAAACCGGAGCACCCGGAGGAAACCCACGCAGACACGGGGAGAACGTGCAAACTCCACACAGTCAGTCGCCTGAGGCGGGAATCGAACCCAGGTCCCTGGCGCTGTGAGGCAGCAGTGCTAACCACTGTGCCACCGTGCCGCCCCATATTAATTATATATGTTATATATATATATATTCAGTTAAATCAATTAATTAATAAGAATGCACATTATCTTATATTGAGTACATATATATTAAATGTAGTATATAAAATGTATGTAAATAATATCATAGAATAGCATTTTGCGCACCCACCACTCTCTGTGTAAAGAACCTATCTCTGACATCTCCCTTAAATCTTGCTCCAATCACCTTCAAATTATACCCCTTTGTGAAAGCCATTTCTGCTCTGGGAAAAAGTTTCTGAATACATTGTACATTATATAAAGGTTCTGGTGTACATTATATCGAACGAATGTATGTGTTCTCTAATAATTACAGTACATACATTGTATTTTTATATTAGTAACTGTTTATGTTGTACAAAGTCTTAAGTATATATAATTAACAATTGTATTCTATATGCAGTTGATGCAATATTGCATGCTGTCATATATATAATTTATTAATGTGAAATGTAATTTATTAAGATTATATTTGTTATATCATATTATTATATAATAATAATCCTAAATACTGAAATTTCAACTCTAATGTTACTCACTGCATTTTATTATAATGATAATTTTATAATTATTATCATGAATGATACAGTGGTAAGTTAAAAGATATTGAATCGTGTTTGAGACCAAATATTATGGATTATGCAATATGTAATAAACCTATAATAATATTTATTGTATTATGGTTATTGCTATGTTATTGTACCTTCTGTTGAGAATATTGCAGTATTTAAGTATATTAAGTGAAATTTTGTTTTGTTCTAAAGCAAGGAAACATCATTTGCAAATGCTAAACAGAAGGCTGATTTTGTTTCAATTTCTCTTTCAGTATTTCTGGCCATACAGCGGACGGTTCTTTCCCAGGGTCAGTATCTAATTTATTCTGGAACATAGATCATGGAATTGTACAGCACATTACAGACCCTTCGGCCCTCAATGTTGTGTCAAACTTTCATCATACTCTAAGATCAAACTAACCTACATATCTTTCATTTTACTATAGTCCATGTGCCTATCCAAGAGTTGTTTAAATGTCCCTAATGTGTCTGACTCTACTACCACCGGTGGCAGTGCATTCCACACCCTCACCCTCTCTGCGTAAAGCACCTACCTCTGACATCTCCCCTAAACATTCCTCCAATCACCTTCAAATTATGCTCCCTTGTGATAGCCATTTCTGCCTTTGGAAAAAGTCTCTGACTATCCACTCTATCTATACCTCTCAACATCTTGTACACCTCTATCAAGTCACCTCTCATTCTTCTTTGCTCCAATGAGGAAAGCTCTAGCTCCCTCAACCTTTCTTCATAAGACATGCTGTCCAATCAAGGCAACATCCTGGGAAATCTCCCCCACACCCTCTCTAAAGCTTCCACAGGTATCCTATAATGAAATAGCCAGAACTGAACATAATATTCCAAGTGTGGTCTAACCAGGGCTCCATGGAGCTGCAGCATAACCTTGCATCTCTTAAACTCAATTCCCCTTCTAATGACAGCCAATACACCATATGCCTTAACAACCTTATCAACTTGGGTGGCAACTTTGAGGAATCTATGGACATGGACCCTAAGATCCCTTTGTTCCTCCACACTGCCATGAATCCTGCCTTTAACCCTGTATTCAGCATTCAAATTCAACCTTCCAAAATGAATCACTTCACACTTTTCGAAATTGAACTCCATCTGCCACTTATCAGCCCAGTTCTGCACACTATCAATGTCCCATTTCAACCTTCAACAGCCCTCCACACTATCAACCACTCCACCAACCTTTTTGTCATCGGCAAACTTACTAACCCACCTTCCACATCCTCATTCCTTATGAAAATCACAAACAGCAGAGGTCCTAGAACTGATCCCTGCAGAACAGGGCGGCACAGAGACACAGTGGTTAGCACTGTTGCCACACAGTGGCAGAGACCTGGGTTCAATTCCCACCTCAGGCGACTCTCTGTGTGTAGTTTGCACATTCTCCCTGTGTCTGCGTGGGTTTCCTCCGGGTGCTCCGGTTTTCTCCCACAGTCCAAAGATGTGCAGGTTAGGTGAATTGGACATGCTAAATTGCCCATAGTCTTGGGTGAAGGGGTAAAATGTAGGGGGGTGGATTGCGCTTCAGCAGGTCGGTGTGGACTTGTTGGGCTGAAGGGCCTGTTTCCACACTGTAAGTAATCTAATCTAAAAAAAACACTGGTCACCGAGCTCCAGGCTGAATACTTTCCATCTACGACCACTCTCTGTCTTCTATAGGCCAGCCAATGCGGTTTCCAGGCAGCCAGATATTTCTGTATCCCATGCCTCCTTCCTTTCTGAATGAGCCTACCATGGGGAACCTTATCATACATCTTGCTACAATGCATGTACCCCAGATTCACTGCTCCTACCTTTGCCAACGTGTTTTGTCACATTCTCAAAGAATTCAATGAGGTTTGTGAGGCATGTCCTTTCCCTCATAAAGCCATGATGATTATCTCTAATCAAACTATGGTTTTCAAGTAATCACAAATCATGTCTCTCAGAATCCTCTCCAATAATTTGCCCACCACAGACGCAAGACTGACTAGTCTGTAATTCCCAGGATATTCTCACTGATGTGGTTCTGTTTGCCGAGCTGGGAGTTTTTGTTCCAAACATATCGTCCCCTTTCTCGGTGACATCCTCGGTGCTTGGGAGCCTCCTGTGAAGCACTTCTGTGATGTTTCCTCCGGCATTGATGTGGCTTGTCTCTGCCGCTTCCGGCTGTCAGTTGCTGTCCGCTGCAGTGGCCGGTATATTGGGTCCAGGTCGATGTGTTTGTTGACAGAATCTGTGGATGAGTGACATGCCTCTAGGAATTCTCTGGCTGTTTTCTGTTTGGCTTGCCCTAAAATAGTAGTGTTGTCCCAGTCGAATTCATGTTGTATGTCAACTGCATCTGTGGCTACTAAGGATAGCTGGTCGTGTCGTTTCGTGGCTAGTTGGTGTTCATGGATGCGGGTTGGTAGCTGTCTTCCTGTTTGTCCTATGTAGTGTTTTGTGCAGTCCTTGCATGGGATTTTGTACACTACGTTGGTTCTGCTCATGGGTATCGGGTCCTTTGTCCTGGTGAGTTGTCTGAGAGTGGCTGTTGGTTTGTATGCTGTTATGAGTCCTAGTGGTCGCAGCAGTCTGGCTGTCAGTTTGGAAATGCTCCTGATGTATGGTAGTGTGGCTAGTCCTTTGGGTTGTGGCATGTCCTCATTCTGTTGTCTTTCCCTTAGGTGCCTATTGATGAAATTGCGCGGGTATCCGTTTTTGGTGAATAACTTGTATAGGTGTTCTTCTTCCTCTTTTTGCAGTTCTGGTGTGCTGCAGTGTGTTGTGGCCCTTTTGAATAGTGTCCTGATGCAACTTCGTTTGTGTGTGTTGGGGTGGTTGCTTTCATAGTTCAGGACTTGGTCTGTGTGTGTGGCTTTCTGGTACACCTTCGTGCTGAATTCTCCGTTCAGTGTTCTCTGTACCATCACGTCTAGGGATGGGAGCTGGTTGTCCTTTTCTTCCTCTCTCGTGAAACGTATTCCTGTGAGTGTGGCATTGATGATCCGGTGTGTGTTCTCTATTTCTTGGACATCATCAGAAATATACACATAGACAAGGAAGAAACCATGGTCTCATTCGATGTAACGGCACTGTTCACCTCTATCGACAAAACCCTAGCCAGAGAAACAATATCCAATCTGCTGGACATACAGAACAGACAACAGGACGTTGAACCTATTAACAAAGACGGCATACTTAAACTACTGGACCTGTGCCTCACAACACACTTCACATTCAACAACCAGATATACGAACAAATCAACAGAACACCCATGGGCTCACCTATCTCTGGACTCATAGCAGAAGCAGTAATGCAAAGGTTAGAACAAACAGTCTTACCGCAAATACAACCCAAACTCTGGGTCAGATATGTGGACGACACCTTTGTAATCATTAAAAACACAGAAATAGAGAACACACACCGGATCATCAACGCCACACTCACAGGAATACGTTTCACGAGAGAAGAAGAAAAGGACAACCAGCTCCCATCCCGAGACGTGATGGTACAGAGAACACTGAACAGGGAATTCAGCACGAAGGTATACAGGAAAGCCACACACACAGACCAAGTCCTGAACTATGAAAGCAACCACCCCAACACACACAAACGAAGTTGCATCAGGACACTATTCAAAAGGGCCACAACACACTGCAGCACACCAGAACTGCAAAAAGAGGAAGAAGAACACCTATACAAGTTATTCACCAAAAACGGATACCCGCGCAATTTCATCAATAGGCGCCTAAGGGAAAGACAACAGAATGAGGACATGCCGCAACCCAAAGGACTAGCCACACTACCATACATCAGGAGCATTTCCGAACTGACAGCCAGACTGTTGCGACCACTAGGACTCATAACAGCACACAAACCAACAGCCACTCTCAGACAACAACTCACCAGGACAAAGGACCCGATACCCATGAGCAGAACCAACGTAGTGTACAAAATCCCGTGCAAGGACTGCACAAAACACTACATAGGACAAACAGGAAGACAGCTACCAACCCGCAACCATGAACACCAACTAGCCACGAAACGACACGACTAGCTATCCTTAACAGCCACACACACAGATGACAAACAACATGAATTTGACTGGGACAACACTACTATTATAGGGCAAGCCAAACAGAGAACAGCCAGAGAATTCCTAGAGGCATGGCACTCATGCACAAATTCTATCAATAAACACATCGACCTGGACCCAATATACCGGCCACTGCAGCGGACAGCAACTGACAGCCGGAAGCGGCAGAGACAAGCCACTATCAATGCCGGAGGAAACATCATAGAAGCGCTTCACAGGAGGCTCCCAAGCACTGAGGATGTTACCTAGAAAGGGGACGAAACGTTTGCAACAAAAACTCCCAGCTCGGCGAACAGAACCACAACAGCGAGCGCCCGAGCTACAAATCTTCTCCCAAACTTTGAATGTTCTCACTGACCCCAATAGCAGCAGGGAGATGGAAGAAAGCATAGGTCGGTAGATTTTGGAAGAGTGTGGACGTAGTAAGGTTGTTGTAATGGGTGACTTTAACTTTCCCAATATTGATTGGAACCTCCTTCGAGCAGAAGATTTGAATGGAGCTGTTTTTGTAAGGTGTGTTCAGGAGGGCTTCCTAACTCAGTACGTTGACAGGCCGACAAGGCGAGAGGCCATTCTAGACTTAGTGCTCGGAAACGAGCCGGGGCAGGTATCAGATCTTGTGGTGGGAGAGCATTTTGGTGATAGTGACCACAACTGCCTCACATTCTACATAGCTATGGAGAAGGAGAGGATCACAAAAAATGGGAGGATATTTAATTGGGGAAGAGGAAACTATGATGCAATTAGACATGAGTTAGGAAGCATGAATTGGGAGCAATTGTTCCATGGTAAAGGCACTATAGACATGTGGAGAGTGTTTAAGAAACAGTTGTTGCAAGTGATGAATAAATATGTCCCTCTGAGACCGGCAAGAAGGGGTAAGGTAAAGGAACCTTGCATGATGAGAGCGGTGGAGCTTCTCGTCAGAAGGAAAAAGGTAGCTTACATTAGGTGTAGGAAGCAAGGGTCAAGCTCAGCTCTACAGGATTACAGGTAGGTGAGGAAGGAGCCTAAAAATGGTCTGAGGATGGCCAGGAGGGGGCACGAGAAAGGCTTGGCAGAACGGATTAGGGAGAACACAAAGGCATTTTACACTTATGTGAGGAATAAGAGAATGGTCAAAGAAAGAGTAGGGCCGATCAGGGATAGCATAGGGAACTTGTGTGTGGAGTCTGAGCAGGTAGGGGAAGCCCTAAATGAGTTTTTTGCTTCTGTCTTTACGAAAGAAACGAACTTTGGAGTGAATGAAACCCTTGAAGAGCAGGTGTGCATGCTGGAATGGATAGAGATAGAGGAAGCTGATGTGCTGAAAATTTTGTCAAACATTAAGATTGACAAGTCGCCAGGCCCGGACCAGATTTGTCCTCGGTTGCTTTGGGAAATGAGAAATGTAATTGCTTCACCACTTGCGAAGATCTTTTCATCCTCGCTCTCCACTGGACAGAGGCAAATGTAATTCCTCCCTTCAAAAAAGGAAATAGGGAAATCCCAGGCAATTACAGACCAGTCAATCTCACGTCTGTTGTCTGCAAGGTGTTAGAAAGGATTCTGAGGGATAGGATTTATGACAATCTGGAAGAGCATGGCTTGGTTAAATGCAGTCAACACGGCTTTGTGGGGGGCAGGTCATGCCTCCCAAACCTTATCGAGTTCTTTGAGGATGTGACTAGAAAAGTTGATGAGGGTCGAGCTGTGGATGTGGTGTATATGGACTTCAGCAAGGCACTTGATAAGGTTCCCCGTGGTAGTCTCATTCAAAAGGTCAGGAGGAATAGGATTCAGGGGAACATAGCTGTCTGGATACAGAATTGGCTGGCCAACAGAAGACAGAGAGTAGCAGTAGAAGGAAAATATTCTGCCGGGAAGTCTGTGGTGAGTGGTGTCCCACACGGCTCTGTCCTTGGGCCTCTATTGTTTGTAATTTTTATTAATGACTTGGATGAGAGGATTGAAGGATGGGTCAGCAAGTTTGCAGATAACACAAAGGTTGGAGGTGTCGTTGACAGTACAGAGGGCTGTTGTAGGCTGCAACGGGACATTGACAGGATGCAGAGATGGGCTGAGAGGTGGCAGATGGAGTTCAACCTGGATAAATGCGAGGTGATGCATTTTGGAAGGTCGAATTTGAAAGCTGAGTACAGGATTAAGGATAGGATTCTTGGCAGTGTGGAGGAACAGAGGGATCTTGGTGTGCAGGTACATAGATCCCTTAAAATTGCCACCCAAGTGAACAGGGTTTTTAAGAAAGCATATGGTGCTTTGGCTTTCATTAAAAGAGGAATGAGTTTAAGAGTCGTGAGATCTTGTTACAGCTCTATAAAACTTTGGTTAGACCATCCAGTTCTGGCCATCCTATTATAGGAAAGATGTGGATGCTTTGGAGATGGTTCAGAGGAGGTTTACCAGGATGCTGCCTGGGCTGGAGGGCTTATCTCATGAGGAGAGGTTGACTGAGCTCGGACTTTTTTCATTGGAGAAAAGGAGGAGGAGAGGGGACCTAATTGAGGTATACAAGATAATGAGAGGCATAGATAGAGTCGATAGCCAGAGACTATTTCCCAGGGCAGAAATGACTAACACGAGGGGTCATAGTTTTAAGCTGGTTGGAGGAAAGTATAGAGGGGATGTCAGAGGCGGGTTCTTTACACAGAGAGTTGTGAGAGCATGGAATGCGTTGCCAGCAGCAGTTGTGGAGGCAGAGTCATTGGGGACATTTAAGAGACTCCTGGACATGCATATGGTCACAGAAATTTGAGGGTGCATACATGAGGATCAGTGGTCGGCACAACATCATGGGCTGAAGGGCCTGTTCTGTGCTGTACTGTTCTATGTTCTATCTTCTCAGAAAGTTCAAAATGACACAAGTAGACACTTTGGCAAGTGTTCTTTTTATTGAGTACATTATATGATTTTGATGAGTTTAATTGTACATTTTTCAACAAACTTTTCTTATTTTTCACAGAGATTAGTGGCCACTTTTGTCTGATATTTGGGGCATCCAGCAATAGTTAGGGAAGCTCAGAGCGACAGACTGATCCTGCAGATCCCTGAAGACAGTAGGACAAGTTATTAGGGGAGTTACAAAGGCAGGTGGGACACTGGAGGATGTCTTGTTATGGAGGGAGTGCAACAAAGGTTTACCAGACCGATTCCTGGGACGGAAGGATCAACATATGAGACAGACTGGATCCATTAGGTCTATACTCACTGGAGTTTAGAAGAATGAGAGGGGATGTAATAGAAACTCATAAAATTCGATCAGAACTAAATGCAGGAGGGATGTTCCTGATAGCCAAAGAATCCCTATAATGTTGTAGCAGGCCATTCGGCCCACTGGATCCACAGGGACCCTCCAAAGAACACCCCACTCAGTCCCTGTAACTCTGTATTTTCCATGGCTAACCCACCAAGCCTGCACATCTCTAGACACTATGGGCAATTTAGCGTGGTCAATCCACCCACACCTGCACATCTTTAGGAGGAAACTGGTGGACCTGGAGGAAACCACACAGACATGGGAAGAAAGTGGAAACTCCACACAAAGAGTTGCCCGAGACTGGGATTGAACCTGGGTCCTTGGCACCGTAAGGCAGCAATGTTAACCACTGAGTCATTTTGCTGTACAGGGGGAGTGCATAATCAGGTTGTCATGTTCTGAAGGAGATGGGAGAGGACTGAGATGTGGAGAACTGTCTTCACTCGGACAGCAGGGAGCGTGTGGAATTGCCTAAGACTGAATGTGGTTGGGGTTAAAACACTGAATTTTGTTCAAGAAGGCAGGGGTTAGAGTTCTTGGGGCTAAAAGGATCAAAGGGAAATACACAAGAACAACTGAGTCGGATGGTCATTCCTACTGAATGAGTGGACCAGGCTCAAAGCACTGAATGGCCTACTACTGCTCCTATTTTTCATGTTTCCTTTCCCAATAACTGCTGTCCTCCCAGGAGTTCTCCCTCAATCTTCTAAACTACACTGATTGAAGACATTCCTCCTCATCTCAGTCCTAAATGGCTGACCCCTGTGTCATTAGACTGTAACCCTTGGCTTTGGACTCTCCTGGTCATCAGGAATATTCTTCCCGCATTTACCTTGTGTAGTACTGTTTGAATTTTATCGGTCTCTATGAGATCAATCCTTCCTTCTTGTAAACTCTGGTGAGTATTGGCTTAAATGATCCCGTTTCCCTTCAGACACCAGTCCTACCATCTGAGGAATCGTCTGGTAAACCTTTGCTGCACTCGCTCCATCGGCAGGACACCCTTCCTCAGATAAGAAGATCCAAACAGCAAAGACAATAGCCCAGGGTGCTCTCACCATGTACAATTGCAGGAAGACATTCGTGCTCCTGTGCTCAAATCCACAGGCCAAAATCCCATTTGCCTTTTTCACCAACTGCTGGTCCTACAATGCTTATGTTCAGTAATTGGTGATGGTGGAAATGTCTCCATCGGCCAGAGGTCAACATGGAATATATGAAATGTAAGTGAGGGGAAGTCAAAGGAGATGTGAGAGATGAGTTTTTTTACACAGAGAATGGGAGGTGCCTGTGATACACGGCCGGGGTAGTGATGGCCATATCTCATGAGGGTTTGAAAGAAATGAGTATACTATGGTTGCCAGATGGATTGGTTATCCAACTACAGTATAGAGAACAGTCCAACTACCCAGCAGAGCATTGAGACCATTTGATCACCACTAATTTGGTCCCAGTAGAAAAAAAAGTGAGTATCACACCTAATATACACACTGTCCAAATGACCTAGATAACAGCTCCAAAACCATCAATCGCTACCAACTGTAGAAAACAGGAAAGCAAGTACAATTCCCCAAAGGTGTTGCACTGAATTGGATGCTGTTCTATTGCCTCAAAACTTTTAGGTTGAAGCAAAAAGATTTGGTCAGGAAGAACCGTTAGAGTCGAAAAGTGTGGTGCTAGAAAGGGACGGCAGGCAGGTAGCATCAGAGGAGCAGCAGAGTCGACGTTTACGATGACAAGCTTATGCCCAAAATGTCGGTTCTCCTGCTCCTTGGATGATGCTTTTCCAGCACCACACTGATCTCCAGCATCTGCAGTCCTCACTTTCTTCTACATCGTTATAACTTACTGTTTATGACGATAAACTATATACAAGTAGATGGAATTGCCCTGGAGTGAGCAATGCTTAATGATGAAAAAAAAGACAGTCAATGATGTTCTGTTATTTTCTGTATATCAATATAAAACATGTGTGTGTCAATAACAGAAACGTGAATGGCCAGCAAAGGGAAATCAAAGACAGCATGATTTGGAAAGGTCCGTTCTCATTCTCAGTAGAAGTAATGGATCCACTCTGTTCTCTCAGGACCGGATGTGAGATTGGTCAATTCGGACGATCGTTGCTCTGGAAGAGTAGAAATCTTTCACGATGGAAGTTGGGGCACGGTTTGTGATGATGGCTGGGATTTGACAGATGCCACTGTTCTTTGCAAGGAGCTGCAATGTGGACCCGCCCTATCGGTGCATGGTAGCGCTTGGTTTGGTGAAGGTACCGGCAAGATTTGGATGGATGATGTTTCCTGCGGGGGGACAGAGTCCCATCTCCGGTCTTGCTCCTTCTCTGGTTGGGGAACCCACAACTGTGGTCATGGTGAGGATGCAGGTGTAATCTGTTACCCATGTAAGACACAGCCATACAAATGGATGAATACCTTCAGAACAACTCAGTTTCCTTAAAAGGTTCAGAAGTCAGAGCGAGGATTCTGGACAGTATTGAAAGAGGTTTGCTTTTGCTTAACTGAAAGAATATTTGACAGGGAAAATATAAAGAAATCTTTACCCTATATCTACCTGTGTCCTGGGGTTTTTTTTAATAGGGGTTGTCCCTGCCTCCGTCCTGCCCTGTCCTGGGTGTGTTTGATGGGGTCAGTGACAAGGACGCTAAGTTGTCTCTATCCTGGGAATAGGAGTTGAGGGCTGTGTACCTTCTTCTGGGAGTGTTTAATGAGAGACACTTTAGGGAGAGCTTTATATTTTAATTAAAACAGTACAGGAGTCCTTATTTTTTAGTTTATAACAATAGCAGTAGCATTACCCTGTATCTAACGCCATGTTGTGCATGCCTTCAGAGTGTTTGATGGGGGACTGTGACATGACAATCTTACTTTTAAGTTAAAAGTGGAGAGGTTATTTGCTCCACATTTAAATCCATGTTATCCCTGTCCTGGGAGTGTTTTACAGGGACAATGTGGAAAGTGCTTTACTCTGTATCTGTCAGATTAATTCAAGATTCAAACAGTAAAGGGAACTTTAGTCTGAAAATACAAATGAAGCATAAAGCAAAACAAAGGCTCAGTCTTGTCATCCTAACTGGGGTCAGTTTTCAAGGTTGGCTGGATGGTGGTTTTCCAACACACACCCAGTGTACATTCACTTCATTGAGTTGAATTGAACTGAATTGAATTGAATTTACCAAGGTACAATGAAAAGCTTTGTCTTGCCAGCAATATAGGGGCAGATCACAGAATTAAGTAGCATAGATAAGTAAATAATTCACACAGGCTGAGATCAAAGAAAAGATTCCACTTTCTCACGTTATCAATCATTGGCTCTCTCTAATAAAAGAGCAAAAACTGGGATTGTGTTGTCCTTAAGTTTTACCTGGGCATTAGCACTGCTGCCTCACAGTGCCAGGGACCCTGGTTCGATTCCCGCCTCAAGTGAATGTCTGTGGGTGTTTCCACATTCTCCATGTCTGGTGGTTTTCCTCTGGATGCTCCGGTTCCCTCCCACAATCCAAAGATGTGCAGGTCAGGTGAATGGCTATGCTAAATTGCCCATAGTGTTAGATGCAACATATAAGTATGGGGTAGGGGAATGGGCCTGGGTGGGTTGCGCTTCAGAGTTTTGGTGTGGACTTGTTGGGCCAATGGGCCAGTTTCCATGTTGTAGGGAATCTAATCTAATTACAGTTAACAAAATAAAGTTTGCACACATTGGCAGACTTGCCAATGAGTGACCCATGATTAATGATAGAAAGTACAACCTGTCAATGGTGTTCTGTTAGACTAGATTAGATTCCCTACAATGTAGAATTCTATACAACTATATAAAAGGTATGTGTGTCAATCACAGAAACAGGAAACAACAATGGGCAATCAAAAGGGAATGATTTGGAAAGGTCCGTTCTCATTCTCAGTAGAAGTAATGGATCCACTTTGTTCTCTTAGGATCGGGTGTGAGATTGGTCAATACAGGCGATCGTTGCTCTGGAAGAGTTGAAATCTTTCACGATGGAAGTTGGGGCACGGTTTGTGATGATGGCTGGGATTTGACAGATGCCACTGTTCTTTGCAAGGAGCTGCATTGTGGACCCGCCCTATCGGTGCATGGTAGCGCTCGGTTTGGAGAAGGTACTGGCAAGATTTGGATGGATGATGTTTCCTGCGGGGGGACAGAGTCCCATCTCCGGTCTTGCTCCTTCTCTGGTTGGGGAACCCACAACTGTGGTCACAGTGAGGATGCAGGTGTAATCTGTAACCCAGGTGAGAGCCCAGCCGTACCTTCTGATACCTTCTGAGCAACTTATTTTCCTTCATAGGATCAGAAATCAGAGTGATGATACAGGAAAGAATTGAAAGATGTTTACTTCTGAACAAAGAAGGACAAAGAACAAAGGAAATTCGGCCCTCCAAGCCTATGCCGATCCGAATCCACTGATTAAAGCTATCGCCCAATTCCTATGTATCCCCCTGTATCCCTCTTCTCCCCACTTATGCATCTGTCCAGACGCACCTCAAATGAATCTACCTTGCCTGCCTCTATTACCTCTGCTGGCAACGCATTCCAGGCACTTACCACCCTCTGTGTAAAAAATGAAAGAACGTTTGAGGGGAATTATAGAAAGAAATCTTTGTATCTGTTCATGTCCTGGGGTTTTTGAATGGAGGTTGTTCCTGACCACCTTCTATCCCTGTCACGGGATGTTTGATGGGCTCAGTGTCGCAGAGGCATAACTCTGTATCTTGCCTGAGTTGTCTCGTTCCTGGAAGTAGTAGGTGAGGGTTATATCAAGGTACCTGTACTGGGAGAGTTTAATGGGGGACAGTTTAAAGGGAGGTTTACTTTTAAATTAAAACAGCACAGCAGTCCTTAATTTTCATTTATCCAAATAGAGGTAGCATTATTCCGGATCTAACGCCATGTTGTGTACGCCATCACAGTATTTGATGGGGGACCGTGACATGGCAGCTTTTCTTTTAAGTTAAAAGTGGAGAGATTCTTTACTCCACATCTAAACCTATGTTGTCTCTGTCCTGGGAGTGTTTGATAGGGACAGCGTAGAGGAATGCTTTACACTGTATCTAACCCCATGCTCTCCAGGTCTGGGAATTGTTGATGGGGACAGTGTAGAGGAGACATAACTATCTATCTTGCCGGAGTTGTCTCTATCCTGGGAATAGAACATGAGGGTTGCGTAGTGGGAACTTTAACGCCATGAAACCTCTGTCCTGGGATGTTTAATGAGGGACAGTGTAGAAAGAGCTTTACTCTGTGCCTGTCAGATTACTTCAAGATTCAAACAGTAAAGGGAGCTTTAATCTGAAAATATAAATAAGGCATAAAGTAACACAACGACATAGGTAGGAAGAGGGGTGGGGAGGTCATTCAAGAGCTCAGGGAATTAGGCTGGAAGCTAAAAACTAGGACAGACAGAGTCGTCATCTCTGGGTTGTTGCCGGTGCCATGTGACAGTGAGGCAAGGAATAGGGAGAGAGTGCAGTTGAACACGTGGCTGCAAGGATGGTGTAGGAGGGAGGGCTTCAGGTATTTGGACAATTGGACTGCATTCTGGGGAAGGTGGGACCTGTACAAACAGAACGGGTTGCACCTGAACCAGAAGGGCACCAATATCCTGGGGGGTAGGTTTGCTAGCACTCTTCGGGGGGTTTAAACTAATTTGTCAGGGGGATGGGATCCGGACTTGTAGTCCAGCAAGTAAGCTAGCTGTGTGTCAGGATGTCCAAGAATGTAGGGAGGCTGTGGAGAAGGTAGCACTGACAGGGAATACTTGCGGACACAGAGATGGGCTCAAGTGCGTATACTTCAACGCAAGGAGTATCAGAAATAAGGTGGGTGAACTTAAGGCATGGATCGGTACCTGGGACTACGATGTTGTGGCCATCACGGATACGTGGATAGATGAGGGACAGAAATGGTTGTTGGAGGTTCCTGGTTACAGATGTTTCAGTAAGATTAGGGAGGGTGGTAAAAAAGGAGGTGGGGTGGCATTGCTAATTAGAAATGGTATAACGGCTGCAGAAAGGAAGTTTGAGGGGGATCTGCCTTTGGAGGTAGTATGGGCTGAAGTCAGAAATAGGAAAGGTGCAGTCACCTTGTTGGGTGTTTACTATAGGCCCCCCAATAGCAGCAGAGATGTGGAGAAACAGATTGGGAAACAGATTTTGGAAAGGTGCAGAAGCCACAGGGTCGTAGTCATGGGCGACTTCAACTTCCCAAATATTGATTGGAAGCTCTTTAGATCAAGTAGATTGGATGGGGTGGTGTTTGTGCAGTGTGTCCAGGAAGCTTTTCTAACTCAGTATGTAGATTGTCCAACCAGAGGGGAGGCCATATTGGATTTGGTACTCGGTAATGAACCGGGACAAGTGATGGGCTTGTTAGTGGGTGAACATTTTGGTGATGGTGACCACAATTCTGTGACTTTCACCTTGGTTATGGAGAGAGATAGGTGCGCACAACAGGGTAGATTTTACAATTGGGGGAAGGGAAATTACGATGCTGTAAGACAGGATTTGAGGAGCATAAGTTGGGAGCATAGGCTGTCAGGGAAGGATGTGGTGGAAATGTGGAACTTTTTCAAGTAGCAGATACGACGTGTCCTTGATATGTATGTACCTATCAGGCAGGAAAGAAATGGTTGTGTGAGGGAGCCTTGGTTGACGAGGGAGGTTGAATGTCTAGTAAAGAGGAAGAAGGAGGCTTACATAAGGTTGAGGAAACAGGGTTCAGACAGAGCAGTGGAGGGATACAGGATAGCCAGAAGGGACCTGAAGAAAGGGATTAGGAGAGCTAAGAGAGGGCATGAAAAATCCTTGGCAGTAAGATCAAGGATAACCCCAAGGCATTTTATGCGTATGTGAGAAACATGAGAATGACGAGAACGAGGGTAGGTCCGATCAAGGACAGTAGTGGGAGATTGTGTATTGAGTCGGAAGAGATAGGAGAGGCCTTGAATGAGTACTTTTCTTCAGTATTTACGAACGAGAGGGACCATATTGTTGAAGAGGAGAGTGTGAAATGGACTGGTAAGCTAGAAGAGATACTTGTTAGGAAGGAAGATGTGTTGGACATTTTGAACAACTTGAGGATAGACAAGTCCCCCGGGCCTGACGGGATATATCCTAGGATTATGGGGGAAGCAAGAGAGGAAATTGCAGTACCGTTGGCAATGATCTTTTCGTCTTCACTGTCAACGGGGGTGGTACCAAAAAAGGGAATAGGGATAACCCCGGGAATTACAGGCCAGTTAGTCTTACTTCTGTGGTAGGCAAAGTAATGGAAAGGGTACTGAGGGATAGGATTTATGAGTATCTGGAAAGACACTGCTTGATTAGGGACAGCCAGCACGGATTTGTGAAGGGTAGGTCTTGCCTTACAAGTCTTATTGAATTCTTTGAGGAGGTGACCAAGCATGTGGATGAGGTTAGAGCAGTGGATGTAGTGTACATGGATTTTAGTAAGGCATTTGATAAGGTTCCCTATGGTAGGCTTATATGGAAAGTCAGGAGGCATGGGCTAGAGGGAAACTTGGCCAATTGGATAGAAAACTGGCTAACCGGTCGAAGTCAGAGAGTGGTGGTAAATGGTAAATATTCAGCCTGGAGCCCAGTTACAAGTGGAGTTCCGTAGGGATCAGTTCTGGGTCCTCTGCTGTTTGTAATTTTTATTCATGACTTGGATGAGGGAGTCGAAGGGTGGGTCAGTAAATTTGCAGATGATACAAAGATTGGTGGAGTTGTGGACAGCGAGGAGGGCTGTTGTCGTTTGCAAAGGGACTGAGATATGATGCAGAGCTGGGCTGAGGAGTGGCAGATGGAGTTCAACCCTGCCAAGTGTGAGGTTGTCCATTTTGGAAGAACAAATAAGAATGCAGAATACAGGGTTAACGGTAGGGTTCTTAGTCAGGTGGAGGAACAGAGGGATCTTAGGGTCTATGTACATAGATCTTTGGAAGTTGCCACTCAGGTGGATAGAGCTTGTAAGAAGGCCTATGGTGTATTAGCGTTCATTAGCAGAGGGATTCAATTCAAGAGTCGTGAAGTGATGTTGCAGCTGTACAGGACTTTGGTTAGGCCACACTTGGAGTGCTGTGTTCAGTTCTGGTCGCCTCACTTTAGGAAAGATGTGGAAGCTTTGGAGAGTGTGCAGAGAAGATTTACCAGGATGTTGCCTGGAATAGAGAATAGGTCATACGAGGATAGGTTGAGAGTTCTCGGCCTTTTCCCGTTGGAACGGCGAAGGATGAGGGGTGACTTGATAGAGGTTTATAAGATGATCAGAGGAATAGATAGAGTAGACAGTCAGAAACTTTTTCCCCGGGTACAACAGAGTGTTACAAGGGGACATAAATTTAAGGTGAAGAGTGGAAGGTATAGGGGAGATGTCAGGGGTGGGTTCTTTACCCAGAGAGTGGTGGGGGCATGGAATGCGCTGCCCGTGGGAGTGGTAGAGTCAGAATCATTGGCGACCTTTAAGCGGCAATTGGATAGGTCCATGGATGGGTGCTTAATCTAGGACAGATGTTCGGCACAACATCGTGGGCCGAAGGGCCTGTTCTGTGCTGTATTGTTCTATGTTCTATGTTCTAACAAAGACTCAGTGTTGTCTTTCTGTCTGGGGTCAGTTAGTAAGTTTGGCTCGATGGCAGTTTTCTGACACACACCCAGTGTAGGTTCGCTTCATTCACCCAGGCTGAGGTCAAAGAAAACACTCCACTTTCTCACCTCATCAATCTTTCACACTGTCTAATACTACAGCAGAAACTGGGATTGTGCTGCCCTTAAGTTTTACCTGTGCATCATTATAACTTACAGCTATCAAAATAAAGTGTGCACACATTGACTAACTTGTCAATGAGGGAGCAATGATTCATGATGGAAACTACAACTAATCAATGGTGTTCTGTTCTATACAACTATATAAAACATATGTGTGTCAATCACAGAAAACAACAGGCAATCAAGAGGGAATGATTTGGAAAGGTCCGTTCTCATTATCAGTAGGAGTAATGGATCCACTCTGCTCTCTCAGGATCGGATGTGAGATTGGTCAATTCAGCTGATCGTTGCTCTGGAAGAGTTGAAATCTTTCACGATGGAAGTTGGGGCACGGTTTGTGATGATGGCTGGGATTTGACAGATGCCACTGTTCTTTGCAAGGAGCTGCAATGTGGACCCGCCCTGTCGGTGCATGGTAACGCTCGGTTTGGACCAGGTACCGGCAAGATTTGGATGGATGATGTTTCCTGCGGGGGGACAGAGTCCCATCTCCGGTCTTGCTCCTTCCCTGGTTGGGGAACCCACAACTGTGGTCATGGCGAGGATGCAGGTGTAATCTGTAACCCAGGTAAGAGCACAGCAGTACAACTGAATGGATACCTTCTGTACAACTTAGTTTCCTTAATGGGATCGGAAGTCAGAGCAAAGATACTGGAAAATACTGAAATATGTTTGCTTTTGCATAACTGACAAATTATGTAAACAAATCATTATCTACCCACGTCCTGGGTGTTTTTGATGGGGGTTGTCCTTGCTCCTGCTCTGCCCCTGTACTGGGTGTGTTTGATGGGGTCAGTGTAGAGGAGACATAACTATCTATCTTGCCGGAGTTGTCTCTGTCCTTGGAATAGAACATCAGGGTTGCGTAGTGGTAACTTTAACGCCATGAAACCCCTGTCCTGGGAGGGTTTAATGAGGGACAGTTTACAGGGGGCTTTACATTTTAATTAAAACAGAAGAGCAGTCCTTAAGTTTAGTTTATACAACTGGAGGTAACATTATTCTCGATCTAACGCCATGTTGTGTACGCCGTCACAGTGTTTGATGGGGTCTGTGACATGACAGCTTTTCTTTTAAGTTAAAAGTGGAGAGATTCTTTACTCCACATCTAAACCCATGTTGTCCCTGTCCTGGAAATGTTTGATGGGGACAGCGTAGAGGTAGCTTTGTACTGTATCAAATCGCGTACTGTCCTGTCCTGAGGGTGTTTGATGGGGACAGTGTAGAAAGAGCTTTACACTGTATCTAATCCCATGCTGTCCTGGCATGGGAATGTTTGGTGGGGACAGTGTGGCAAGAGCTTTACACTGTATCTAATCCCATGCTGTCCTAGCCTGGGAGTGTTTTACGGGGACAGGGTAGAAAGAACTTTACTCTGTATCTGTCAAATTACTTCAAGATTCAAACAGTAAAGGGAGCTTCAATCTGAAAATACAAATAAAGCATAAAGTAAAATAAATACTCAGTGTTATCTTCCTGTCTGTGGTCAATTAGTAAGTTTGGCTGGATGGTGGTTTTCCGACACACAGACACACCAAGCATGGGTTCGCTTCATTCACACAGGCTGA